>NC_054750.1:4307500-4627500 GCF_018143015.1 Lytechinus variegatus
GTGATTGTAAAATTGGCGTTAGAAGTCAAAATATAGTTTTTTAAATGAAGATAACACCCCCAAAATGGCGGTTGCTAAGGTAAATATGTTACCTAGCAACTGTTGCTATACGAAGAGAGATCAGTTTGGCACCCCTTGCTAAAAATGTTCAGCACTGTTTACTCTACCTGTCAGCCAAATTTCATGCTTGTACCATAATCTGAACAATTCTTGCTATTTTTTGCACCGATCATCCAGACTATAAAGAGACCAAAGTTCTAACTCGATCTGTATGTACAGGAACTTAATGTCCATATGTTAAATAAGGTCAGATAAACCAGGGAAGCTGTGGGACTTAATTGCACGATAGCCTATAATAAAGTCACTGTTTTTGTCCTTTTAAGTTTATTTTTCCCTGTTTCGCTGCATTTCAGGCCAAAACAGAATAGAGATATCCAGTTTTATAATCTTTACTTTGGTCCAGTTCTTTTCAAATTTTTTTATGAAATAAAGAAAAAAATTGATGAGCCCTGTCGGCGGGATTTTGCATTGTTTACCCCCTAACGGCGGCTGCACGATCGCGAGCCGTCTGTGTATGAGAAATAAATGAAAATGTTACAACTCCTCTAAACAGACGGCTGCCAGCTGTCTAGCCTGGGTACTACTTAGTCATAAAGAAAATATGAAGATATTACCACAAACATTGCTTGCAGCTGGTATTCTCCCATACTCCATATCCCACCCAGCTAAAGAAGATAATTCAAGGAATTCATTGTCGTAGTCATCCAAAAGCAATCTTAGTCTGTCACGGACAAATATTTTCTTGTTAACCTCAGTGTGTTTTTTTCAGTGACTTTTCTCCACCTCCAGCTTGTACAATCCCTAGTATTTCCTGAAGCTGGTCATTCAGCTGGTAATTGTGTACAAAATTAGCTTGGAAATCTACATGTCCAGTATCAATATCTCCTTCCAAAGGAACAAAAGGAGTTTCTGAAGATTTCGATGCCGCACCCGAACAAGTGCGGAACTGTGCGCACTGCCATAGCACGGATGGTATTTTCCGCAACTTCTTCGTCTATCTGTCCGTTGACGTACAATCACCAGCATCTGGTTGTCGCGTACGTTTGGGTTTAGGGGGTCAAGCACTAAACACAGTTAGTTTTGGTAGTGTGCTTTGGAGACAAGGTTGTTGATGTCCAAACTTTCAAGTTTGAGTTTGAAAACTCCTACGTCTTTAGAATTTCTGACATCCTCAGAGAGAATCTGGGATGGTCTTGGGATACAGGGAGTGTCGGTAGCAGTCTTTATTTGATCTTATAACATTGTATTTGAGAGTTCCCTTTTGTCTTGTTCGATATCTACAACTGGTTGGGTTTTGAGATTGAAGGTGGGCTGATATGTTGGAGGGTACAAATCCATGTGTCTCTTTGTACAAGGTTGTCAGTCTAGCCTTACTTCTGCGGACTTTCAATGTGTCCCACATTAGTTTTTGTAGCATCTTGGTGACACTAGATTCCCTACTGTAATCCTTCAAAGTAAATCTAGCCGCTCTATGTTGAACCCTTTCTAATTTGTCCTGGTCTGATTTGTGTTGTGGATCCCAAACTGCTGCGCAGTATTCCAACCTTGGTCGTATTAGAGATGTATATGCAATTTCCTTTGTACGAGTACTGCAAGAGTGCAGATTTCTCTTTAAGAGTCCTAACATCCTATAGGCCTTTGATAAAATTTGGTCAATATGAGTTGACCAACATAGGTCCCTTGATAACTCCACACCGAGATAGGGATGATGTTGCACTTCTTCCAACGTGGCATTACCGAGCCTGTAGCTGGTTTGGATTGGTTTTCTCTTATGTGTGATTTTCATTTGAAAACATTTAGAGGCATTAAATGACATCTGCCAATCCTTTTCCCATGTAGTTAGTTTATTTAGGTCCCCTTGCAAGATTTCTGTGTCCCTAGTATCATGTATATCTCGGTATACAATACAGCCATCTGCAAAAAGCCGAACATTGGAGTGCATCCCAGAAGGAAGATCGTTGATATATGCGAGGAACAGGAGGGGTCCGAGGACCGTCCCTTGCGGGACGCCTGATGTTACCTCACACTTTTCTGAGGTTTCACCCTGAACGACTACTTGCTGGTGACGATTTGTTAAGAAGGAATCAATCCACTGGAGGGTGTTATTGCGAACCCCCGTGCCATGAAGTTTTCTGAGCAGGCGTTTGTGTGGCACGGAATCGAATGCCTTACTAAAGTCCATGATGATTAAATCTACCTGACCTCTATTATCCAGAGCCTTGGCTAGGTCATCTGCAAGAGCTGCTAACTGTGTCTCACATGATCGACCCTTGCGGAATCCATGTTGTACATCCGCAAGTACACCATGCTTGTCGTAGTGAGCCATGATGTGATGATGAATAATATGCTCCAGGATCTTACAAGGTATGGAAGTCAGGGATACTGGTCGATAGTTACTGGCCTCACTCCTGTCACCTTTCTTGTAGAGTGGGGTTACATTCGCTTCTCTCCAGACCGAAGGTACACGTCCAGAGTCCAGGGATTTTTGATAGATCTTCGTTAATACTGGAGCCAATGACGTTGCACACTCCTTTAATATCTTTGCCGGAATGGCATCAGGTCCAGAAGCTTTGTTGGGTTGGATTTTTTTAAAGAGTTTCTCGACCCCCGTCTGTGTAACTATGATGTCAGGCAAATCCGGAATATCAGAATCCTGAATATCTGGAAGATTTGTCAGGTTTTCTTGTGTGAATACTGAGCTAAATTGCTTATTCAAAGCATTTGCTTTATCCTTAGGTAATGTGACCTTGACATTATCTACTGACAATGTAGGAACCCCAAGTATTTCCCTCTTGATTGACTTTATGTAGTTCCAGAAGGGCTTTGTGTTATTGGTTTGAAGTGAGCCACCAATAATGTCCTCCATGTACTCATTTCTAGCTCTTCTTATCTCTCTGTCTGTGCTCCTCCGTAGGAGTGTAAACTCTTTCCAATCCACTGCGGAACCGCTCTTCTTAGCTTTCTTGTAAAGCCTCTTTTTTGTGAAGGTTTTGCTTAATGATATGACTGATACCTCGTCTCCGACAAGGACGACAGAAATGGTAGTCTTGGAGATCGGATCTTGCATAGAATTTGCACAAACGTAGTCATGGTGATTACGCTATTTAAAATAAGGCATTTGGGAAATACAGTCGAATACAATGACTGTGTAATATCAATAATAATCTAGGCCTAGTAAAATTCGTAAAAGTAAACAGTCTGCCGAAAAATCACAACTCCAGTAGTCATGGTAGAGTTGATTTGACAAAATAAAACGAAAATAATATTAGATAGGAGGATGGGGGAATGAGACTCTATCACGGGGACGGGGGGGTGTGAGATTCGAATGGGGAGTGCCTTTGGAACTACACAGTTATTCTCAATGAGTTTTGTTCGAAATCTTTTGTTTTTAGTTAGACTCGCATCCTATTCGAGCTTAGAATGCACTTGCATGAATAAATAAATAAATAAAAGAACTTACAAAATACCTATAATGTTAGTTGTAGACCTAATAATTTAGCCCCGAGACTTCAGACTTAATGACTACTCCCCAAAAAAAATCTTTGAACGCTCACCCCCCCCCCCTTATTCGACAATGTTAATTACAAGTGAAGGACAAGTCCACCCAAACAAAAGTTTGATTTAAATAAAAATAGATAAATCAAACGAGCATAACACTGAAAATTTCATCAAAATCGGAAGTAAAATAAGAAAGTTATAGCAAACTAACAGTTATGCAGAAATTATATGCACATCCTGCTCGGTATGCACATGAGAAGACTGATGACGTCATCCACTCACTATTTATTTTGTATTTTATAATATGAAATACGAAATATTCCAATTTTCTCCTCTTTGTCAAGTGAAACAACGATTAATTTCTCCCCGAACATAATGTGGAATTACATGTAACATTGTTAAATAATATATGGTTCAGTCAAGTTGGTCCTTATTATCAAATCTGTAAAAATGAAATATTGTATAATTCAAACAATATAAAACAAAAGAAACAGTGAGTGATCGAGGGACATCATCGACCGTCCCATTTGCATGTCACTGAGTTGTGCATATCAGAAATAAGCGAAACTTTAAATGTTATACCTTTCTTATTTTACATCCGATTATGATGAAATTTTCAGCGGTATTCTTCCTTGATTTTTCTCTATCTATTCAAATCAACATTTTGTTGGATAGACTTGACCTTATTGATTTGGTAAATTGCCAATCCGTCTACTGCCAACACGTCCACTCACCACATGGTCTACTTTCATTTAGTCTAATGCCATTCCGTCCATCATCATTTCGTCTAAGTACCATTTTGGTCCATTAATCATCTGGTCGGCCAATTATCACTTCGTCCAATCACCATTTCGTCTATGACCATTTCGTCTCAGAACCAGTTGGCCTAATCAGGGGCGGGGCCAGGATATTCAAAACGGGGGGGGGGGCACATTTTCCAATGGGTCTAATATCCATTTCATTTTCATTCATATTTTGCACAATTTAATACTTAGTCCAACTTGACCAAATGGTAGCCTGTATGGACTAAATAGCTACTGGGCCAACTGGTTATCAGACGGAATGGCATAAGACAAAATGATAGTAGATAATGTGCTAAGAGGACGAACTGGTGGTAGACCTAATGATAGTAGACGAGTTGGCAATTGGACGAATTGGCATTGTATGACTTGGAAGTAAACCGTTAATTTTTGGTTTCGTGTTTAAGAATGGGCTTTTCTAAAAAAGAAAATTAAACAAAACTGACACATATTCTCATCCACCCAATTGGAATAATAATAATAAATGAATTGAATCCATCCTCTTTTAAATGCCCTGCCACATCGTTCCGTGCAGGCCTTGCTACCCGCAGGTCGGCCGCATTGACAGTATCTCGCCCTCAACTCACACACAGAAACGCACGCAAGTCTGATTTGCACGCAGAAAAATTGCATGCTCAAAACATTTTTGCAGATGAGTTGCGGAAAATCATCTGCAAGGCTTGCACGGAACGATGTGACAGGGCGTTTACCTTTGTCCCTTCTTACTCCCCCCCCCCCCTCTAGCCCACCATACCCCCACCCCTTGTCATGTGTCTATTCCTCTCTCTCACTTTTCTTTCTGTGTAACTCCCTATAATCATCTTTTTAAAAGAAAATAAAGAACAATGTAGCATAGCTATAGTGTACGATACAAACTTTATTAAATACATATTTCAAAAGTTAATATTTCTAACCTACAAAGAGCAATTAGATACAGAATATGAACTTTTAACAAAATAATCCACATCATGTGACCTGTGTATAGAAGTCATATGAAATACGTCATATAGAATTCATGTTCAGTGTAGATCCTATTTATGCCTATACATACACCTTGCCTATCAATGTTGCCAGGTAGAAAACTACAATTATGCTAGTTAAGTCTTGGCCCATGATTATGTATAGGGGGACAAAAATTATGCTTTGATTTTTTTTCGCAAATTCAACAAAATTGCCAACCGTTAGAAATAAATGAGACTTTTGGCATACTGTTTTGATCTTTTTGGAATCTTCCATTATTTATGGTGCAATTTTGAAGAAAAAAATTTTAACGAAATCTAACATAATTGTAGAGTTGTTATGTAAAAATACAAGTTTAAAAAAAAAATTATTTGTTTGTAAAAATTGGCGAATACTTTTTGGGAGCTTGTAATAGAATTCTGTAAAGAAGAGTGTTCCTGAAAACGGATCTAGTATATTCTTTCACAATATGACATTATCTGGGGCCTTGATTTAGCATAGTCAGAGTTTTCTTCTGGCAGAAATGCTAGTCAATTACATGTTTTATTGCAAAATTGTAACCAAAGTGTAATCTAAACACTCTACATATAAAACATATACAGTAAAGCCAATTGCGGAATATCCAATCAGGAATAGCTTAAAATGCATAAAAATGATTCACTTTCATTGTTAATTTATAAAAGGATTCCAAAGGCATGCACCTGAAGTTATTCAGGCCGTACACTTTTGTGCGGAGTTTACACGATTGTGCTCTACACAGGAGATAAGTTCTAATGAAATAAAATTTCAAGCAATTGTTTTTGTAGGTGCCTATCAAGGAAAACCGTCATTACCCTGTCAGAGTTTTTAGAAATGAAAGCACAATGCTTTAGAATAATATCCATTTTCAACAAATGATTGAAAACATTATGCATGCTGATGCCTATTTCATCCTTATTGAAAACAAAAACAAAATTTCCTGCAACCTTAAATTGTAAATGTACACTGTTGGGGCAAATATTGTGGCATTAATCATGTTTATATTTCCCAGTACTTGAACTTTCGTGTTTCTAGTATATAAGATATATCTTTTAGAGAATAAAGCACGCTTAAATAATACACTTGCGCGCTCAATGATTACATTTATAAGACTGAATTTACTAAGGGCATCCTCAGCATCTTCCATGCAGTATACCCTGTATACTATACAAGTGAATACAAAGAGTTCTTTGTCATGGAGATAAAGTAAAGAAGCAGTAGAAGTGAAAGATATTAAAAAGAGAAAGGATAGTTTTAGAAATTAAACCACAGTAAGAAGAATATCTCACAGGAATATTATTCATCTCTCTATTATGATTAGTCTATTTCATAAAACTACATGATGTAAATGCTGCATGCTGGGTGCGGATCTACGCAATTGAGGCAGATCTTATTAATATTTACAAATATCTAAATGGGTAGATCTATAATGGAAATTCAGCACAAATTTTCTTCTCTCAACCTAACAAAGCTCATCGAGCTCATTCAAGAAAATTATACGAAACACGTTCCAGAACACGACGGGTCAGTTTTTCTTAGCAACAGAGTGGTCCATCAGTAAAACAAACTTCCAGATGAAGTTGTATCTGCACCTACAGTTAGGCAGTGTTAACTTTCACGAAACTATTGAGAGCCCTTCCCATAGGAATCGAAGGGTAATCTAGCAAGTATACCAAGTGGGTAAGCTGGCTGTAACCTATGGGCTTTAAGCTCTATTTGACAAGTAACTTCTGAAGCTATGATCATGAATATGTATGTCGAGCCATGTTCACGGCATTTGGCACAGTATTCTAATAGGACTTGATTATGTTTCTTCTTGTTTGACAAAAATATTTTATTTCTTTCCTTCCTCTTTATTCCAGAGAATAAAAAAAAAACTTTTGATCATTTCATAATGTGAACAAAACAATCACGAATCAAATCATTTTAAATAACTCTTTTACATACATTACTTACATACATTCTTTTTACATGTTTTCCACACAACATAAAATATATTATAAATGTTTGATAAAAAATATTGTATACTAGTCATTGTTTCCCCGTAGTTGGAGGATGAAAGATTGTATCTTAAAAAAAAACCTTTACAGATAACATTATAATATTTCAGACTCAATATTAACAAAGGGCCTCTATGATAAAACATACGGCTAGAATGGTAACTATTCATCATAATAATTATTACGGAAAATTTGTTTATAATTCCCTGCAGAGTCATGCTATCACGGTATTTCGCACAATGGCAAAATCACCATGATCGAAATCTCACCATCCTTTATTTAAAAATGTGATATCAACAAAGACAGTCATATGAGAAGAATATATACATTATTTACCGTTAAAACGTACGCTGACATTACAAGCACAAGTGTAAATATAAATTCACAAGTTGAAATCAATTTGGATCTTTTCCCCTATTTCATTAATAATAACACTGAAATAATGTATGTATTATAATGTATGTATGTATGCATGTATTTAATATTCAGAGGCGCGGAATGATAAAGAAGTTAAAGGAGTGAGGAATTACAAATAAAGAAAAACGATAATTTATGGTGTCTACATAATTATGTATAAATTTTTGGATGCATGACAATAATATACAAGCAATTATCTAACAATATTTATATGAAAAGACGAAAAGATGAAGACAAATACATTGTATGATCGAAATATAGAAATAAAATAAAAACGAATAGAAAACACCTTTCGAGCAATTGAGCGGATCAGATCCTCAGTTGAAGAACATTTCAGAGAAATTGGGATGAAAAAGTTAACCCTATTTTCTACAAAAAACGTTTCCTTTATACATTTAGTTGTTTATCACTGGAAAATCAGAGACTGAGAGCGTATTGTAAGATAAATCTTGCATCATGTGTACGGGAGAATGACCATCCACTGTTTTCCATGTGTAAAGTGATATATGCTGATATCTATTATTTTGGATACGGACAGCAAGATACTTTTCTAGCTTGAGTGATATGGGAGAAACGACTGCGGATCGCAGCAGCATTATTTTGAACCGTTGTATTATGATTTAATCTAAAACTAAAGAAATTCCACCATCAGGACGAGATATACATACAAGTGAAATAGAAATGCTGCAACTTTAGTTGACAGACATAGGGATTTTGAGATCTTAGGGATCAATTTCTTTTCTCTAAGAAAAAAAATTATGAAACTTCCTGTTATGTTTTCCAGCCTTCTCATTAGGCAGATGGGTTTCAGAAAAATTTATCCAAACTTCTGTTAACATGACAATCCTTGTACAATATAAGTGATTACAACATAACCATCACTTTGTATTCACATCCAAGCAAGTTGTTGCTCTATGATCATAACCTCACGGGCTAGGGCAAGAAAACCATTATCTACAAGTTTATCATTCAGATCTCTGTGTTCCTTGGACTCGGGGTAAAAACATCGTTTTTTAATTTATTTAAACCCTTGAAGACTGTTTTGGAGTCTCCTTTCACCTTCTTTGTCCAGTGTGCCACCCAGTCACAGATCTGTTTTGTGATATCATCCAATGGTGTCTCCGTATGACAGTTCCCTTTACTGAACTTGAGTAGGTTCCCAAGGTTCTTCAGTTGATCTCGGGTCAGGCTCTCGACAACGTTTTGAATGAATTCATGGCTCGTCTCTTCCTTGATGTATTTGCCTGTCATAAAGAAACCAATGAAGTAATTATGATAACATCCCAAATAACACGTACAGAAGTATAATTAGTGAACATCATCGTATATGTATAAGAAGTCAATGGAATATTGTTTTACCCACCTTCAAGTACTTGATCTGCGAGTCTAGACATCTTATTTTGTCGTAGTTCATAAGCTAAAGCTGCACGATAGTTGAAGACAGATTGGCGTGGTTTCTCTTTCCATATCTTCAACAGAGTGAAAGTAGTATTTGAGCTTTCAACGTCGCTGGTCATGTCTTCATCCTTTAGCTGTAGAATACGTTGAAGAGTAATCAAATTTTCTGACAGCAAAATCGCTGGTTTGATCGTCTTATTTGGCATTTCTAACGAATCACCAGTCAGGCCAGTCTCCATCATTTTCATGGTTTCGTTTTCTTCCGCGTCTCCAAGCTGAGAGGATGCTGAAGGTGTGACAAGACAACAAACTTCGTCACTCTGGTCATTCGTTGATGCCAGTGTTGTTTTATCACTCTGCAATTCACCTCCTGAATGAGAAAATGTTCAAATGTTCAAATCATGAACAAACATATAGAAGAAGAGTTATCTTGATTACTGCATATTCACTTAGTATCATATTTTCTATAAAACATTATAAATGAAATTATTCCACAATCGACATGAAGATCATGTAGCTGGAATTTTCTAGAATCATGGAAATTCCAGCTCATGTGACAATTCTATACCTTAATGGGGTTTGTTCCTTTAATTTTACAGAGGTTTTACTAATTAGGTATAATCATAATAATCAAATCAAATACACATTTCAACGGCAAAATATACAGAGGGTGTTTAACAAGTCGGGGGGGGGGGGTTAAATCCGGGATCAAACACAAATGCTAATTCCATCGACCACTTACCCTTAACAGGTTCATGCCCTTCTTTACTGACTTGTTTCAAAGCATCTGCGATTCGGAATAATTCACCATAGCTCATCTCGTACACTATGAAATTGGAATAAAAAAAAGATAATTTAATATGGCCACCTTGCAAGATCACATGATAATAGGTGGACCAAACGCATCACAGAATGGAGACCATGGCTAGGATCACGAAATCGGGGTAGACAGAAATTGAGATGGAGTGACGAGCTCACAAAATTCATTGGTATAAATTGGATTGCGTCAGCACAAGACAAGCACCTTTGGCACCAACTTGAGGAGGCCTTCGCCCTGCAGTGGGCTGAACATGGCTGATATGATGATGATGACGATGATGAATTTAATATTTATATTGTATATAATGACATGACGTGTGTAAGACATTTCAGCAATTACTTTCCTGTTCGGAGTGTATGTATACGCAAATCAGTATGCTTGTAGTATGCCTGGTGATGAAAGAAGAAAATCAACCACGAAACGGTGTGTGCGTTTTATGCCGAAAGTCAAACAGGAATTTCTCCAGGGTGGAGGTCTCATCTCTCTAAGAATAGGTAATGCGTCGTATACTAAAAGAAAAGGGCTGTTTGCTATTTGGCTAGCTTTTAGGTGCTGTGAAACTTAACTTATACTTTTACATTGAAAACGAGTACTTTATACTGTTCAAGAACATTAAGGTATTTCTTACCACACATTCCGCGAGTAGCGACGTTGCGATATTGGAGTTTTCCCAGCTTCGTGCAGAAAAGATCTCGCCTGTCTCCTTGCATGCTCAGAATACTAGATGTATCTTCTTTTATTTTTACCAGAAGTTTTGAAAGCAAGTTGATGGTACCCATCCCAAGGTGTGATGGATGGAATTCTTGTCTACAGGAAACCAGTTTGGTGAAAGGGATATCAAGTGCCTTAGCGATTGGTAGAAGATCATGAATAACCAACTGAAAAGCCATCCCCACGAGTTCAGCTTTGTACATAAAATGCCCCTTTAACACAGGAACCAAACCTGTGTAGTTAGAAAAAATAAACACATAACATTCACATATGCAAATCATATCACGAACACTTTTTGTAAATCAAACGAGATCCTGTATATCTTGCATGTATAACTGTGATATCGGTACAGTGTACCAATAAGACGCCCCGGGCGCTGCAACCTTATTTCCACATGTAGGAAAATGATGTAACAAATAAATAAATAATAATAATGATAATGATAATAAAATGATAAATACTTTATCACTAATCGCAATATCATTCGAGGTCAAATTTTACCTTTTAATCCAGCAGATTTCATGGCTGAATGAAGTAGTTCATGTTTCTCTAGGAAACTTTTCTCCGCCATTTTATTTCTCCATTTCAGCATACAGTCGTCAATGTCCTTTCCTGCATTAGCGCAATCAGATTTGCTATCTCTTTTCACTTTTAATTCCTTACTGATTTTCGCCAGTGATGCTTCATTAAGATGGCGTGAAATCGATTTCAGCTCCTCGTCCGAAGGCCAAGTGTATCCTAAAGTATTTGTACCAATAAGATTTCATACTTAAGACCATGCAGGTATTGATTTGATGGTAAAACTTAACGGACCCTTAGCAAATGTATGTTGTAAGTCCTCTTAGAGATGGACGGCGTCATTATTTATTGAATGGGGGAGCTTAAGGTGGTGCATTTTTTTCTTAATTGAATGATATATTTTGAACGATCAAAGGCTTTCTATCTTCTTTGATCATTTTGTTTAATATTCCCTTTCCGTTTTTTCTTACTTCTTGAAAAATGGGAAAGGTACCCTCCCTCTGGCCATTGCTTGTATCCATGTACAACCGTAAGCTTATTATTATTATTTTTTTTTTTTGGGGGGAGGTGTTTATTTGACTTGTATTTCTGATTTCTATTTTGAAAATTGATATATAAAATTAAATACACCAATGAATTAAACTTCCACTTACACAAAACTGTTTGACTTTTAGGGTAAAATATCCGAAACTATACACATATATTTTTAACATGTTGTTAAGTATTCGAACTCATCAAGTAAACCAAGTTGTATAAAGCGGTTATAACAGTTATAACTGTACCGGACTGTGCAACTGCGATAAACAAATATTTCATTTTATACTTCATCTAAGTATACCTTTATGTCCCTTTCAAATTGCATCGGTCCCTATCCATATTAGGACTTGATATAGAATTTACCTGACTCGTCTGCAGCATTCAATATATCTTCAATCACCCTTCTGAATTGGCTAGATGTAGGTGTGTTTTTTTGCCGCCAATCAGTGAGCATTTTGTAACTATCGAAGAGAGAAGCATTTATGTCTCTAATTGCTTCTCCCAACTGCAATGTTTTCGTTTCAACTTCTCCATAGATTCTCTTGTAGTGTTTCACCAAGATTCCATCTACACGTTGTTTCAGATTTTGAAGTTCTTTAGTTAGATCATCCACACCTGAATATGAAATGATTAAAGGACAAGTCCACCCAACAAAAACTTGATTTGAATAAAATGAGAAAAACTCAACAAGCATAACACTGAAAATTTCATCAAAATCGGATTTAAAATAAGTTATGACATTTTAAAGTTTCGCTTCATTTCACAAACAGTTATATGCACATCTCAGTCGGTATGCAAATGAGGGAACTGATGACATCACTCACTCACTATTTCTTTTGTATTTTATTATATGAAATATTTTGATTTTCTCGTCATTGTCATGTGAAATGAAGTTTCATTCCTCCCTGAACACGTGGAATTCCATTATTTTAACATTTTGTGCTTCAGGCAAGGAGGTCCTAATCATCGAATTCGTAAAAATTGAAATATTGTATAATTCAAACAATAAAAAACAAAAGAAATAGTGAGTGAGTGACATCATCGACTCTCTCATTTGGATGTAACTGGCTCGTTCATATAACTATTTTGTTAAAAATAAGCGAAACTTTGAAATGTCATAACTTTCTTATTTTACATCCGATTTTGATGAAATTTTCAGCATTGCGTTTTTCTGATTTATCTCTATTGATTCTAATCAACATTTTTCTGAAGTGGGCTCGACCTTTAAGTTTAGAGTCAATAGACATTCCATTGAAGGGATTTGGTGTGAGTTTTTTTTTTCTCGTTTAAATCACACATATTTTTCCGATACGATGTATTACACCAATGAAATTATCACGCCTAAATATGACGAAAAAGTAACAGTGAAAACATCTTGTAGTAATGTACCAATTCATTCGTCACCTTGGAGTGGACGTGATCCTTATGTGATCTGCAGACCAATTTCTACCCAGACTAAGACAATTTAAAGCAGATACGAACCGATAGCCTCCATCTCGAGTCCTCAACCACTAACACCTAGCCAATTTCCTGACCCATTATACTAGTGTTGTCTAGTAATGCTAGTGTAGTCTAGTCCACTTGAATTATACATGTAACATGCTAATTAACTACTCAATTCATTTATACCGCAGTAATTATAAAGTAGCAAAACAATTATTTTTTTCTCTCAGAACATTTTAGTTTCTCTATACAAATACATGTAGGTCAATTTATTCTCTGCATTGTTACTAGATATCTGAAAACGTATATTTTAAGACTATATATTTAAAACACACAGTCAATGAGAGACCACACACAGTTTACTCTCCTTTAATGTTATGTTTACCACAAAATATATTTACATATTTACCTCTAGTTTCTAGTGAAACAGGCTCATAGCGAACTTGTTTTGTGGCAGGAGATCTCGTATCTAGGAAGATAAAATATTAGTAATCTGGTTTAAATCAGTTTAATTTGAACATTAAGTTCACATTTCACAAAATTATCACTAATGTCCTTACATTTTATGATGTTTAATACTAGATCCCCGTTTGATATAACAATAGTCCTATAGATATTTTAACATGTCAATTCAACCTATTTCAATGAGCAATTGACTCAATTCGTTTACTCGTTGAACAACTTTGTGCAGTTTTTAATAAATCCTTATCACAAGGGATTGTTCCTGACAAATTAAAAATATCCAAAATAATATGTGTTTACAAAAAAGATAATAGTCAAATGGTGGATAATTACAGAACCATATCATTATTACAATTTCCCCCGAAAATAAAAAAAAAGTATTCACAACAGATTATTTCCAACCTTCAAGCAAAATATATCCTTATATCAGACCAATTTGGATTTCGTGAACATTTTTCGACTTCCATGGGTGTTTAAAATATTGCAAATTTTACATCACAAAAAAGTGATGGCGGAGATTACTGTCTTGGTTTATTCATGGATCTGTCAAAAGCTTTTGACACCACTGACCATGACATAACCTTAGGTAAAGTGAATGCTTATTGTGTTAGAGGTTTTCGTTAGATTGGTTTAAACATTATTTGCATAACAGATATCAGATAATAATAGCAGGGCCCGCTTGGAGAACAGTTTTCAGAACTAAAGTGGCTTCCCTGGGTAAATAAACCAATATCATTATTATCATTATATCAGTATATCATCGTCAATGGTGTCCGCAAGGTTCCATTCTCTGGCCACTCCTGTTCTTCGTGTGCATAAATGATATTAAAAATTCTTCAAAATTATTCCGTTTTTCATTATTTGCCGATGACACCTGCATTATACATTATCACAAGAATATTTATGATTTAATATCTATTACTAATAAAGAAGATGACAAAATCGAATGATTGGTTCTGTTGTAATAAACTTTCTTTGAATTTTGATAACACTAAAACATTTTTTCCGAACAAGGAACAGGAGGGTTAGAAGTGACTTCTCAAATCTTTCTATCGGTGGTCATGATATATCACGTGTGGAACATATTCAATTTTTAGGTACTACAGTTAACATTGGTTAATGAATATCTCTCTTGGAAACCACATATTAAAAATGGGTGTAATAAAGTTTCGAGGTCTATAGGAATCATTTCAAAACTTTAATTCATATTACCTAAAAACATACTTATCACTTTGTATTATAGCCTAACATTGCCTCACCTAACATAATGCAACTCAGTTTGGGGTCATACTTTCAAAAGTCATCTTTCTAAATTATTAATACTCCATAAAAAATCAATAAGACTTATTTCATCATCTCCATACAACTGTCAAAGTACATTGTTCATTAAAATGAATATTTTACCTTTATCTGATGGATTCCCTTATTTGCCAAAGATATTTACTCTTAACTCAACAGTATATGATCATAACACTCGTCAATGTAAATTATTTTATCAACCGAAGGTTTCCTCTTCCATGGTTTAAATTCATTCCGTGTGTAATATATCATATTGTGGAAAAGCCTTTACCACAATACTCAACAAAATACTCTCTTTAAAAAGACTGTACTTTTCTAAAAAATGAATCCATGCTGAGTTACAATGTATACAATGTTGAATTCTTATTCTCTTTTCTTTATTTCTCTCATTCATGTTCACTGCCGCTCCACCTCCTTGATTCACCATTGCGCTGTATGGGCGGAGAACGGTGGGTTCAGAAAAGCAAATCCGTTTTTTTTTTCTTTTATGGCGTGGTGGTGGTTTGAGGAATTGTGCATGGTACTTATCATGACTCTTTATTACACCTACACTGTCTCCCTTCTCTTTCCGTTTCCCTCTCTATCTCTCTCCCTCTCTAATTTATGTTTATACATAAGTTGATGTGGATGTGGGTGTGTATTTATTGTTACATATATTTTAATGCATAATTTGTACTATGATATCAATGTCAACTTCGAATGTATAGTGTGTGTTGGGACCCTGCCCACAAGCACTTTGCTTATTAAGGGTATCCCTCCATTTTTTTTTAAATAATATGTATGAGTATTTCATGTTAGATTTGTATGTATGCTGATTTTCAAAGATGGTAAATAAACTTAAATTTAAAAAAATAAGTGTTATAAAGAATAGGAACAATATGTTGAATTATAATAGGGTACAATATATCAGTATCTATATAAACTAACGATGTCAAATTTCGGTGGAAAACCGGAAAAATACAGCCTAAGCTATATGCCATCATGCCAATGGAGTCAGGAAAGGCAAGGCAACGTTTCGTCAATTTTACTACTATCGAGATACTTACGATGTCTTCTTTTTCGCCAAATAAAATAACCCACAGAAGAGAAGAGTATTAACATCACAAGCACTGAAAACACAAACAAACAAACATATCAAATGCGAAAAAAAACGTGTTTCAAACACAATCAACGATTTGTCGTTTTCCTAATCAACATTTAAGCAAACGTTTTATCAATATTAATTATTACAATGTATTTTATGTCATCAAAATGTTCTGCCCCCCTCTATCTTTCTTTTATAACAGTAAACTGATATTTTGCATATCAAAAGGTAAGTTGATATCTTTGCATAAGACTATGAATAAAATATTTCATATGTTAGATATAAAACGATCATAATAAGCTGATCATGAACATTTTGGAAGAATGATATTTTTCCTGGACTCTGATAAATTAGGATGTGTCATATTGACTCCAAACAATGAACAAAGTGACGTGACGTAAACACATTACCATAGCACTTTCCTGATTAATACCCGCGATGTTTCTGCCCAGAGACACCAAAACCCGGAGGTAGCAACATGTAATACCCCCAACACAGTCTCATTTCGTAATGTATGTATAAAATTTCATGCCTGTTTTGCAATGTCGATGTGGATAACAATGGTTATATATTGATAAACGTATACTGTAGACATACATGATTACTTATTGAATCCCAAAAAAGGTGGTAGGTTTGATAGTAGAGTCAGAATGCCTGCCAGTTGAGCTTTCATCCACCTGGCAGACAATACCTCGCAGATTGAACTATCACCAGCCCGTTCACTTTTTTTGATGAGACATATATACCTAGCTTGTATATTCCCTCAAATCGCATGAAGCTGGGAGGCTAGGAAGGAACCTAGAGGATGTTTGGCTGATACTAGCTATCATCCCTTTAGCAGACACTTGCGGGTTGAGCTACTGCCACCCCATCATTTATTTTTGATGAGCCAAACCTTGAGGGTGCCAAATAATACATAATGGTGCAGGTTGGGTAGAAGGGGAAAGCTTGCCTGCCAGACGAACTATCATTCCTTTGGCAAAAAAAACACTTGCGGGGTGTTTGAAAGTGCCTTAATGTCATGTTGTTTGATATATATATATATATATCGCAATAAAACTAAAAATAAAAAATGAAGTGAAGTGATAAAACTTACAAATCATCATTATTATCAACACGCCATTTTGTTTATCAGGTCGTTCATCATGTTCAACATGCAGTAGGACAGATGTGGATTCATCCTCAGAACCCCCAGGTATATCAGATGCTACACATGTGTATAGTTCTTTGCTTCCCACTGCAGCGATTGTGATCGTTTTATTTTTGGTTCCATCAGCGTTATTCAACTCTCTAGATTCCAGTGGTTCTACTTCTTTTGATCCATATAGGAAATAAAGATGCAGAGCCGGGTAATATCCATTAGCTTCACATGTCAGAGTCAGCTCTGCTTTAGCAACGAGACTGCAATATTCATTTGTTGAATTATAGTGGTCAGTGGAAACACATTCTTGGATCGATGGAAATGGTGCAAGTGGTTGAGCTAGATAAGAAGATACATGTATGTTGAAGCAAAATATTTCACAAATTAGAAAGTTGGCAGTGAATGCAACTGATCATTGAAGTTGGCTATTAAAATTCAATCACTTTACGATGCTTAAAGTCATTACAGCATTTTTGGGGTTTTCCCTTTAAATCGCTATGTAACATTTATCACTGACGCAACATTTAAATTAAGCGACCATTTCCTAAAAATGTGTCATTGCATGCAAGTCGTTAACCGACAGTTGCAATATTAACAGACAGATACCTTTGTTTATCAGCCAATCGAAACCAGGGATAATTGTGTGATTTGTCAGATCCGACAATTTACCAGACAATAGTTGTAGACGAAATGCCTCCATGCCCACATTAGTATTAATTTATTGAATAGACGGTTCTTAAAAACATTCTTGTAATTCGAATGGTAACCCTATAATGTAATACTAATATCTAACAACCATATAAATTGCCTTACAAATTTGTAAGGCAATTTATATGGTTGTTAGATATTAGTATAATGGCTGCCAATTTGCGTGACTAGTCTGATAGTATGGTATTTTAGTAATATAGCAGATAGCAGACAGCTCTAGGTCCTATTCAAGGTAACCGGTAGTGACTATCATTCCGTCGTCAAAAGGCAATAAGGAGTTTTTTGCACCGCGGCGCATAACTCTTTCAAAAACATAGAAAATATATTTCCAAATGCCCTTCATGACAGAGAACCAAGAAATCTTTGTCGAAAATTGGTGAATCCAAAGAACAGTCTCGTCTTGGAGTCTCGACAAACATGACTATTTGCAATTTTTCGTCAGCTCCGATATTCAACTTGATATTTCGTATTTGTGAACAACACATCACTTACAATAATTCATAATGATAAAATAATATAGTGACAAAAAATTAGGACAAACTACTTATTTGTCGGGCATTTTCAATATATTTACTGTGTTCTTGATTTTGTTCTTTTCCCGGGTGCGAAAACTTGCTATTGTTTTAGAGCTCGAGTTTT
The DNA here is from genome assembly GCF_018143015.1 of Lytechinus variegatus. Lineage (NCBI taxonomy): Eukaryota > Metazoa > Echinodermata > Echinoidea > Temnopleuroida > Toxopneustidae > Lytechinus > Lytechinus variegatus. The sequence goes on from NC_054750.1 coordinate 4,326,015, forward strand.
GGGCCAAATTTCAGCGAAGTGAGTAGTACCTAATAACAATTCCTTGAAATAAATAAAGTATTATATACATCTGTTTTTATATGACAAATTTTTTCATTTATATTATCTCAGGAAGGATCCATTCTAGATGAATCGTGATACTTACCAACCACGCTGAGAAATGTCTCATTCCTGAAAGATATCCCTGTGTCAAATTCGGTTGCCTCACAGACATAAAGACCTCCATGGTTGACCTGTACATTCCTGATGACGAGCGAATTATCTTGGGTCATATTGTAGGTATCCAGGTCGTAATTAGTTCCATTTGCTTCAGCATCGTCTTTGTTATTTGCAATGACAACCAGGCTGTCATTTGCTGATGAAGTAGTTACCCTTTTCCAAGAGACTCTATCGGCCTTGATGTGAACGATGCACTGCAGGATACCATTGGCGGCTTCACGCATCTGCAGGGTGGCATGTGGAATCGTTGTAACTGGGGTATCTGTAGTGTAAAGAGAACATTTTGCATTTAATTGGCTTGATAACCATGCAATGATTGTACTTACAGTTATTCCTTTTTAATCTTGGCAACACCATCAACTTGGCGTACTTTGATCACGTTCTATGATGACAAAAATATGGATATCCTGTCAGTTTGATGATAGTAATGTTTATCCTGATGATGGAAGTGGATGTGATGGTGGTGGTGGTGGTGATGAAAGTTATGGTGATGATATACGGCAATGGTGGTGATGATATACGGCAATGGTGGTGGTGGTTGCTAGTAGTAGTAGTAGTAGTAGTAGTAGTAGTAGTAGTAGTAGTAGTAGTAGTAGTAGTAGTAGTAGTAGTAGTAGTAGTAGTAGTAGTAGTAGTAGTAGTAGTAGTAGTAGTAGTAGTAGTAGTAGTAGTGGTGGTGGTGGTTGTAGTGATGGTGATAAGGATGATGGTGAGGATGATAGTGATGGTGATGGTGATACTCGTGATGACCACCGTTCACTCAATTAACTAGCATGCACCATTTAGCCACCATTGGAATACAATATATATTTGTACTATTTATCTCATGTATAACCATTCACGCAACTTCCATGCATTATCCATTAAGGGCACATCATTTGTCAAACATCGGAATACAATATACATCATTGTATCATTTGTAGTGGTGGTGGTGAGAATGATGGCGATGATGTTAACGATGATGGTGATGGTGGAGAAACTCGTTATGATCACCATCCATACAACTATAGGAATAGCACACACCATTGTGCCACCGTCGGACTAAAATAGTCATTATTGTACCATTTATCTTATGGATTACCATTCAAACAACTACCATGTACCATTATACAGTATAAGTACACACAACTGTCGAAATACAATATCCAAAATTGTATCATTCATCTTTACCATTTACACAACTGCCATCAACCATTAAGTACACACCTTTTGCCAACCACTGAAATGCAATATACATAATCCATACATAATTCGTGATGATCACCATTCACAAAACTACCATGAACTAGCACACACCATTGAACCACCATTAGTCATGGTCATCATTGTACACAACTACCATTTACCAATATATAAGTACACACAACTGAACCACCATTGAAATATAATATACAACAATGTACCATTCATTTTATTGTTTACAATCACACAACTACCATTAACCATTAAGTACACACTTTAAACCAACCAATTACCGCTTCTTTTATATGTAACATCTTTTCATTAGACATGTTAGACGTGGCGTCAAATTGACTTCTTTCTTTTTTAATAAATTTATGTATTTGACACAACTACTATTTACCTTTAAGCACATACCATTGAAACACCGCTGGAATGCAATTTACTTTTTATTCACCATCTAACCACCATTTCCTACCATTAAGATACCGATGGCGATATTTCTTTTATTATTATCATTTTTTATAAGGGGGTTGTGATAGTGAAATAGGATGGTGGTGTTAGTGGTAATGACTATGATGATGCTGTTGCTGGTGATGATGATGATGGATTGATCTTTAGCGAACCAGCGACCTAATTATCGCTTTAACATTGCGATGTATTATGTGTCACATTACACGCCACATCACACATTCGTTTATAATGATCATAGTAGTATCATCCTGTGGTTATAGACACGTTTGCAGTATAAAGATGGGTATGATATTTTTAGTCATGACTTTATGCTTTCCTTCTTTTCTCGGGAACATAATTATACCTGTGACTGTTATGTCCGTGTAGTTTTCAATCAGAATGCCATTGTAGTTCGAAACTTTGCAGTACATTCGACCGGCATCTTCTGCAGATACATCCTTGATGATCAAAGAAGAATCATGGTCGACGTCATACGATCCGTCCTCGAATCTTGGTCCTGATACTTTGCCGTTATGCCAAACCACCATCAGGTCTCGATTGTCTGGATCGGGGCCCTTTTCCCAATAGACTGCGATAGGATCCCGATAGAAGCGGCATGTCAGGACACCCTGAAACCCTTGGACCAGTGTCTTCTTGACTTCTGTGTAAACCAAGCCATCTGGAACTGCCTCGGATGCTGTTGGGCCTGTGCATTGGACAAGTGAATAATGAATTGAGGTTTGGAAAAAGATTACCGATATAGCAGAGTTCACTGCACTTTGCAGACAGTTTAGGACTTGGCCTCCGGGTATGATACGCGGGAGCTAGGGAGCGTGGATATCCGTCATAGTGATAGACGTGTTTTATGATGGAACACAATTTTGGCACCTTCGTAGAAAACTTATAATTATAATTTTCAACTGCGGATAGGTAGGCTATTATCTAAAAACCGTAATATGATGTCTCCTACTTCTTCTAATTTCTAAAATATGGCACCGTCCTTCAAATTTCTGATATCCAGTACTTTGGAATAAGAAAATAGATTAGTGTTACTGGCAAAAATGTCGTCCTGAATAATAAATAGCGAGAAATGACCCCTCCACCATCACATGGACGTATATGTCCACGGAGGATTATCTATTGTTACTGGGGGTGCTGTGACAATGCTCAGCACCCCCATGCAGTAACAACAGATTAATCCTCCGTAGATAGGTCCATGCCCCATCATGCCCATGATCAGTCTATGGCCGTCGGTTTACATACACTAAGTGTAAAAAAATGTCATTTGCACCTGTACAACATTCAAATAAAACTCTTTTTAAATGCAGTTGCTCCCGAACTTTGAACCCAACGTTGTACCATTTAGGTAAGGTGAAAAATTGAACCTTCTGAACGTAAAAAAGACAAGTACCCTTGGGTACAAATTGCACGTTCTAATGAGTAAACGGCCATTTCCGGGTGCAAACATGGAGTATTTTTTAAAACTAGTTGCCACCATGCCATGGGAACTTCAATAAGGTTTGACAAGGAGTTTCCTTATGCAGTTAAGCAATAAGGCCCTATTTCGATGTTTAACCGTTACACGATTTATCCACATTCAATGATTAGCTTCGAAATCTATTTACCCCTTCCCTAACATGTCCAATGTTACTTACTTGTTGGAATCCAGAAGATTACAATAAATAAACACAATTTCATTCCTACTTTGTCCTTCATGCTTCCGACGTGACACAATTTGAATATGATAACTTGCAATCAGGACTTTGCACTAGGCGTAGCTAGAAGGAAAAGAAAGATGGGTGACGGAAATGAGATATAATATCCGTGGGGAATTTGAAAGACCTAGCCGTGCTGACGTTCTATTTTTTTATCATAGTACACTCAGAACCAGGTATGATGTCGTTCGATATCCGACGCAGTCATGTGCAAGATTGTACATGAATAACCTTTCTCTCTCTCGCTCTCTCTCTCTTTTTGGTGTATGTATGGGGGTGGATGTGCATACGTCACCCTTTATCCTTCTGTCTCTAAAATTAACACACCTTTTCAATCGCTTCTCCCTCCCTCCCTCGAGTTCTCTCTGACTAGCTCTCTCTATCCCCACCCCCTCTGTCTTCCTAAGTCTACCCTCTTTTTTACCTCTCCACCTTTACATTTTCACAATTTTCTCCATTTTTCTATCGTTTATTGGATCTTATCACAAAAGATTTTTTTCTACAGATCTTGAAATAGGGTGGCGTAATGCGCCGGAGAAAATTTTAAGGGAACACAGCAAGACTCGTGTGAGAAATCTTCTAAAAGGTCGAGAGAGAGCAAACATGTCGGCCTTTTTCGACTGAAAATCTAATTTGGGTATAGGTTTTGACAAACCATACCTTATTTGATCCTTTTCGCTTTTCTTTCTTTGTCGCGAATTTAGGCGGCAGAGTCCCCTATACGACAATGCTCTCCCCGGCTCCATTTTAAATCAAAATCTTTGTACAAACAATGTCATGAACATGTTTATCACTCATCGATCTCATGATCAAAGTCTAAAGTCCAATGATTTATTATAATGTTGATTATAATTTCCCCGCGTATACACAGTGATTAAAGATATCTACAAACTTCAAGAACACGACAAATGAGGGCTGCCTCAGTTTTTTTTTAATCGTTCAAATGAAGGAATCTCTTAATTGAGCAATTAATTAAAAGGTATTTTAGTCATCAAACCAAGCCATGAAATGAAACTATGTCAAGTTTAAGTAAAATGATATCTGAACATTATCTATTTTTCAAAATCATCCTGGCACACGTATTGAATATTCTTTGCACTCAAGTCATGATCAGTCTGTTGAATGCAATTAATATTACACAGTCTGAAAGAGAATGGTCTTTTATGAACGGTTTGAGAACCATAGAGTGTGCCAGAAAAATGTCAGTTTGAAGTCGTCTTGTCTAAAGAATGAACATTAATCATTGTTTCATAGATATGTCCTGATGGAGTTATTCTCCCCGCATATTTTGGTACCAGTTTCATAATGGATCTTTGCATGCTTGCCTGGCTTCGAGACAATCTTGAAAAGGTCGCAAAATCTCAGTTGCGCCAAGTCACTGGGTGAAGAATTAAACAAAGTGTAAAGAAAAAAATAAGTTGTGTACATACAGAAAGGCGCCTACATGAGTGTGTTACCATCATCATATACTCAAACAACATGAACAGGGAGGGGGAGAGGCGCGCATTTGTCCTTGATAGTAATGAAACAAGTTAAAAAGGTAAAAGATATATTCAAATAATTTTTTTAGCTTAAATATGCTCCTCATAATAAAAGTCTTTTTATCCATATAACTATAATTTCCAACTTCTGCGCAAATCATCTTTCACTAACTTTTAAAAAAAAAGTGGTGCTCACTCAAGCGGAAAGATTTTTCGACATTTATATCACCATTGGCTTATTAAAAGAGTCCTGTACCAGTGCATCAATCTGGAAAAGATTCAGGATATTACAAATATGTTATTTTATAGGATCATTTCCAAGTGCAAACTTTTTTATGAACTGATGGACGATATAGACAGATTGTTCCAGAGGTCTCTGCTTAATTAGAATGATACACATAAATGATACGTGTCACATGACACCACTGCCGTAACGAGAGGATCAGGGCATGGCATTGGATGAAAAATAGCTACAAAGTTGAGAACTTTTTAAAATGAAAGTCTTATTTTGCGACAGATTTTGTCATAATTCAGAAAGTGATATACTTCACGTATTACCTTTTTGGAGGAGGGGGTGGAAAGTCATTTTGTGATATGGTTTAACATATAGTATTATAATAAGAGGATGATACATTTTACCACTTCTTTTTTAGGGGGTGGGTAGCTATACCCACTAGACCCTGCGATCGATAACATTCACAACTATTATAGAATAATTTCATGATTAATTGATTGATTTTATTTGCCAGATCACCATTGATACCACACCAAGTTCATACATCGAAGAATAAGGTCAGTAAGCTTGAACAGGATAGCCCCAACCCGAGAACTGTAAACTTCCCATTTCCAGTGGAGTCCTGGTGGGACTTTCCCATGGAGCATAAACCTCCATGCAGGAAGGAGATCCATTGTACAGCGAGTCCCAGAAAAAGAAAAGAAATAAGAATTTCCATTTTTTATTTTTATACGGTAGTACTTCATAACCACTATAATAACATTCAGATTCTCCTCTTTGTTTTTATTTATCATATTACATGAACGGCTCATCCGTGCACGATGCACGAGCAGGAAGTTTTGACACCCACATTGTCAAAACCAGGTTGGGCAAGATAATGGTCCTTGTACCAAAGCCTATGATTCAAGAATGAATTTAAAGAGCTTTAAATATTCCAAGAGAAAATGTGTTGAGATTTGTTAAGAGAAACGACGACGTGCATCGACGTTAGAAACATATGCCTCATTACATTTTATTTGTATTCTTGGTCAAATTTGTCATGATTATCTCGAAATGAGAGTGGATTTGGATTCACAGGAGGGCTTCTGGGAAATCTTTTCTGACACACCCAAATATATGTCATGCTTGAACAATTCACTAGGTATTTGATCTCAAGCAAAGAAGAGATGCCATTCTTAGTGTAGGTGTCATTTTTGTTAATTAAAACTTATGAATGTTATATTTATTTCCGAAAACGGATTACTTTCTTCTGGATCAGTGGTGCATCTCTGTATATTACCCAATTTCGCTAGCCTAAACACACAAAAATACATGAATCAGTAAGACCATGAATGTGGCCGTTATTACATGAACTTTGATATGATTTATTTAAAAGGTACAGAGGGAAGTTTCAAGAAACCATAAAAATAAAAAAAAGTTCGTTAAAATCCCATCGAATGATGTACAATATTTATTTTTTATTTCCATTAGCGATCGCGCGTCGCAAAATTGATTTCTTTATTAAACACCACTCTTAAATGCAATAACTATACATATTAATATACTTAATGAACGATGAATAGATAATTGTTACAATTCTTTTTAATACTGAATGGGGTGAATTCCTGAAAAGCTGCGAGCGAGAGAAGATTACAAAATATTTTGGTGATAGACCTGAATATGCAGTAAGTAATATAAAATGTAATTTTTTGTTCATTTCTCCTTCTTTTTGTTGTGTTGGTATAAATGTACATTTGTACAAATAGTACTTAAATTTTTACGAAGTGCAACTATTTCAGATATATGTAATTACATATATATATTTTTTTAAATATGACAATTGAACAACTTGTCCCCCATATATATTTTTAGATACAAATATTCTTATGATAAGCGATATTGATATAAAAAGTGGCGTTATTATAACCAAAAATATGTAGAGAAAGTAAGAATTTGGATACGATTTCTATAAGATATAAAAGAAAGAAGCGAAAATACTTACATACTCTAATAATTAAGTGATTGTGTAATTGATTTAGTTTGAATCTCCGTAAAAATGATCAGTCCCTTTTTCAACATAACTATCATACAAGCCGGTCGAATCGGCAACTTATAAAAATATGATAAGCCTCTAGCGATATAAATGAAAGCCATACCACGACGGCTCTATTCTATGATGCGTCGTTTGTGCCAAAATTATATAGAACAATTATTTGCTATATTATCATTATTTAACAAATAATATCAATCATATATATATATATAATATTATTATAAATAATAGCGATTCAACCCTCCATTATTTATAAATAATGAAGCGTGGCTTGTAATTATATATAAATAATTAAATAATGAAAACTGTAAAATTATAAAATAGTAATTATTTATGAATAAAATGTTAATTATATATATATATATATATATATATATATATATATATATATATATATATATACCCCTCAAAAAAAGTTTAGCAACTCAGTTTTGGGGATGATATCATTTTGGTTAATGAAGTATGAAACTGGTACATTGGAAAGCTGAATTATTCATCTTTACAATGACATGCCATTTGCTGTGATTATGTAATCATGGAATATGCAATCACCCTGAACATTGAGAAAAGTCAGAAGTGAAATGTTGCAAAATGAATTGATTTCTAACAAGAGTCTCAATTTCTATAGAGTTTCTACCATGCAGGTGACAGTGAATGCACTCGGTCCATCCTCGAAACAATTGGAAATTCGCCTTTGGGAACGACGCATTTTGCAACATTTAATTTCTAACATTGCTGCGTATTATCATGTCTGTGTATTTCATAACACTAGCATTACAAATGACACATGATTGTAAAGAAGAATAATCATCCTTTCTAAAGATATCACTTTTACACATAATGATGGCACATTAAGCATGTTAAGAAATTTATTAGCTCTCAAACTTGCAGTTTGAGTTGCAGAACTCAAACATGACTGGCAACGAATTTTGCAACATTTCATTTTTTACATTGCTGCATATTTATCATGTCTGTGTATTTCATGATAACACTAGCATTACAAATGACACATGATTGTAAATAAGAATAATCATCCTTTCTAAACATATCATTTTTACACATGATGATGGCACATTAAGAAATTTATTAGCACTCAAACTTGCATTTTGAGTTGCAGAACTCAAACATGACATGTCAACGAATTTTGCAACATTTCCTTTTTTACATTGCTGCATATTTATCATGTCTGTGTATTTCATGATAACACTAGCATTACAAATGACACATGATCGTAAAGAGGAATAATCATACTTTCCAATGATACCACTTTTACATATGATGATGGCATACTAAGAAATCTATTAGCACTCAAACTTGAGTTGCAGAACTTTTTTGAGGGGATATATAATTCATATCATTTGTTAAATAATGATTATATAACAAATAATTGTTCTATATAATTTTGGTACAAACGGTGCTCATACTATTCAACATCTTTCATCTATATACTCTGGCAGTCAGCCTGTATAGGCCTACATGATATAACAGCAAAATGATAATGAGAGCCGGTCAATCTGCCAATTATGAAATACATGTATGATGCTAGGTCTATGCACTTACAAAATATTGCTTTTAGATTATGCACACTGAATGCAAGAATGACAGCAATGCTTATGGTGCAATCTTGCACCGTAATTGAAGAAGGTGCAAAAATGCACCGTTTTTGCACCCCTTTGCACCACAAAGCCAATTTGCAACCAAAAGAGATTTTTTTTCTATAAACTTTTCAGGTAGAATAAAGTTTTGCGTCCAAAGGATAGAAGTGTTGCGCCTTTAAAGAGAGCAACTGCATTGAAATGGGGCAAAGTTTAGAAAATTGCATCATTAAAGTACCCCAAAAATTGTTGACTTGAATCAAAAAAAAATCGAAACGCATGACCCTGATTTTTTTTATCAAAATCGGATGTCAAATAAAAAAAATTGCTTGATTTCGCAAAAAACCATTATATGCACATTCTGTTCAGCATGCAAATGAGGGGACTGATGACATCACCCACTCACTATTTCTTATGCATTTTATTGTATGAAATATGCAATGTTCTAATTTTCTCCTCATTATGTCCTGTGAAACAAAGTCTTATTCCATCAAGAACATGTGAAATTACATTTGTTTTTACATTTTATGCTTCAGCCAAGTCGGTCCTTAATTTGTATGAGGTATACAAGGTAAATACAAGGTATATAAATGCCTTTGGTCGAATGTCTTGAAGATAAGTGGCTTTTTGTAAAAACAAATATTTGGAAATAACTCTACCTCTTATAAGAAATTATTATAACTTCATATGCATTGATAGTACGTAGTTTACTTCTTCTTTTTAAGATGGTAGTGATATACTTCTTTATTGAAAATACTGTTACATCTCATACTCTAATATGCGATGGTTAGCACCATCCACTACGTAAGCAAGAGTCTTTTCGCCCTTCTTGGTGACGGTAATCCCGCGAACATAATTGAAACCTTCTCCAAAAGCTCCGAGGAAATCTCCATTTGGGGCGTAAACAAGAACGTGCTCGGAACTCCATCCCCGCATGAACCCATTGCGAACAGTCACGTAGATGTTGTCGTTCTGGTCCAACGCAAGCCCACGACAGTCCCATGACTTACCGTTGTGTTTGACGTCAATGATCCGAATTGGCTGTCTCTTTTGTGGATCAAAAACTTGCACCCTTCGGTTCTTGAACTCGGAAACAACCAGGTTACCGCTTGAGTTGATGGCAAGAAACCAAGGAGCATTGAGCTGACCCAGAGCTGATCCCTGTCCTCCAATATTGAAGGTACATTCCCGTTGTTTGTTGAATTGAAATATACAGTGCTTTTCACAGTCCGCCACGTAAACAGAGCCATCTTTACCCACTGCTATCCCGCAAGGTCTCTTTAGTTTCTCCTTACCGAAAACCTGAAACGGGACAAAGTTTTTGAATTCGACGACACAGTGATTGTTGAGATCAGTGACTACCAACGTTTTCCCCGTCCAGGCAACGGCATATGGATCAAACTTGCCCATGTCGGTACTTTCAGGTGAACAGAATTTGTTTGTTGGGTGGAATTCCGAATCAAAAACCTGAACCTGGTTGTTGGACTTGTCCGTAACTACAAACATGTTCTCAAGCTTGGTGATATCGTGTGGTTGGTTCATCGGCGGCTTATAAGTCTTTAAGAGGTTACACTCTAAAAAATGGAATGTTAAATCAACATTTAAAAGGTTGGAGGAGTGACAACCTTTTCCAAATGTTACATCCAACTTTGTATAAAGCTAAATCCAACATTTTAAGTGTTGGGTAGAACCATTTAAAGTGGTAAATGCAACATTTAGAAAATGTTGTCACTCCTCCAACCTTTCAAAATGTTGATTTAACATTCCATTTTTTAGAGTGTACCACGGACCCCTGATACTAACTTGACAGGACTTCCCTCGATTTCTGTGCCGCAGATCTTCACATGGACCTGATGGACACCTACTTGATTCATCCAAACTATGGCCTTACAGATACCACTAGCAGGTACTATATCGGGGAACTGGATACGCTGACAACATTGACCATTGGGTGACTCAACAAACCCCTCTACAGATGCAATCGAGCCAGTTCCAACCATTGGAAATCCTTCGCCGCCACGCAATATTAAATTGAGTCCTACCTTGGATCCAATCGTGGTGTATGATGTACATAGTTGTAATTTCGATTTTGATGCATCGGGAATTGGAAAGGGCATGCTTGACGTCATTTTTGCACCTGTATTTAAGACAACATTAATGATCACATTAGTGATATTGATCTTTTTTTTCAAGTGAGTTACTTGAAAAATACTCAAGGACAGGGGTAAGGGGGAGTGAGCAAATTGTTATATTCTGCGTTCTCCCAGACAATTAAATGAGAAATACCAATAGTTGTCTGTTTGTTTTTTATTTTCTTCATAAAAATACATAACAATATATATGCAAAGGGATACAAGGAGTAACACATACATACATAATGAAATATTCTAAACATTGACTAAAAAAGAAAAAAATGTAATGATTGACACATATCAAGGAAATTAAAAGATGAATAAAAACAACTTCTGATAAAAGACGGTTGAATAACCCATATTCAGCTGCACCAATTATTATTCATGTGCAGCTGGTCTTCCTTGGGGACCAAATAAAAGAGAGTGATCGAGAGAGGAACACAGGGAGAGGAACGTGAGAACAGAAAAGAAAGGACAAAAAAGGAAAGAAAGGGAGAAAAGAAAAGGTAAAAGTAAAAAGGAAGAAAGAAGTTCAAGTTTTATTTTCCATTATCAACATTATAAGCAAATACAAATCAAACATACATTATAAATATAAAGAAATACAAATGAAATATGAAAACAATGATCAAATCAATTACAAGTTCCAAAACATTTGTAAAATAGTTTTAACAGAATCTGATCTGTAAATGAGGGAATCCACTAAAAAGCATTGCTTGTAGATCGTGGATAGTATATTAAACATTTGAAAATGGGACTCATTCGCAAGTGTAAATACAATAAATTAAAATAGAATATTGGAAATGCATGTTATAATAAGATGGTGAGTATTAGCGAGAAAAAATAAAAAGATGACAGAGATACGGGACGATACTAAAAACGAAAAAAAGAAAACAAAGACATGACGAAGAATAGAGGGGAGAGGGAATGAATAAAGTACTAAAAGGGGAGCGAGAGAGGAAGGGGGCAAAGATAAGTGGGAAGAGAGAGACAGAGAGGGAGGGAGGCACAGCAGACACACACAGATTATGTGGAGAGAAAGGGTCAGAAAGAGAGGGGGGCAAGAACGAGAGTGCAAACGTGGATCAAGGAGAGTGTGACTTAATAGCGTGCTTAGACAATACTAAAAATATACAAACTAATTAATTACTTTGGTAAGACAGTAACAGAAATATTTTTAGCTTTCTCTCAAAGGAGTGGATAGAGGGGGCCTGTTGAACATCTTTATGGAGTGAATTCCAAAATTTGGGGGCGGTGAAAATAAAAGTATTTTGCGCAAAACGAGTTCTTAAGATAGGCAGATGAAATTTATCGGCTTGTCTGGTAGGATGCAAATCATGAAATGCAAAAGGAACCATACTGTTTTCATACATGTACATAAACTGCCAAAGCTGAAATTGGTATAAGTCTCGAATCTTTAAAATTTTTATAATCAATGAAAAGCGGATCAGAGTGAGAATGAAATAATACGAAGGGCTTTTTTGTAATAATGATATTTGTTAAGTAAGCTTTGGTTGGTATTGCCCCAAACAAGGATCCCATAGTTGATATATGGTAATATAAGAGAAGAATATAATGTAAGTAGAGAAGTAACAGGAATAAACGTTTTCAACCTATTTATGATGCATATATTTCGGTATATTTTACAAATATTATCAATTTGGCATTTCCAGGAGAGTTTGTTATCTACAAGAAGGAAAGGATGCTAAAAATCAGTTTGCTTATTCCCACTCCCGCAGAATAAAATAAATCAATGTCTCGAATGTGTCAACGCTGATCTAAAAGAATTGTGCGTTTGCAGTAAATAGTTCTGGGTTTGGGGAGGCAAAAAATATTTTTAGAAAATGGTAAGGTCTTGAGGTATGAAATATGTATTTTGTTAGATAATTGGGAGCCAAATCATGGAGGATCTTAAACATCATTGTTTGAATATGACAGTTTTGCCTAGACTTTAGGGTTTGCAGTTCCATTATGTCATGAATTGAGTCAGTAGAAACATGTGACCGATTATTAATATCTGCAAAAGAAAAATTCAGAGATAAACCAAATGGACCTCCATTACTCGGTTAGTTTTCATTTCATTTCCAGTTCAAACTAATACCCTCTTTACATCAGGTGAAGCTCGCGCTAGGTTCTTGAAGTTATTGTGAAGTTTATGATGCGTCTGTGGTGTGCCCATTAAGTTTATTCTACGCTCGGAATCGGTCCATGCTGCGTCGGAACGTCCCCGCTATACGTTCTGACTAAATCAAGCAGATTGCGCGACTTGCTTTTTCTCGTCGATTCGGACGTAGTGCCAACTGATACCATATTACACCAACGCTAAGTCCATGCAGTTCTCGCCGCGTCAAATAAAAATGGCCATGGCGCTGTGCAAACTACTGCAGAAAACTGGGAGCGTAGCGAGAACTGTTGTTGAAGTGTCATAGTCTGCATGATCTCCGGAGACCATTTTTTGCCACGTAGACTTTGAACATGTCCAAAGTCCACGTCCGGGCAGCGAGTTTCCGTTTTACACCCTGGCGAAGGCATTTTCCGGAAAAGTAGCCAAAAAGCGACTAGTGAAGAGTCTACACACGTCGCTGGTTGCATGCAGCGTGCGACACAGGCGAGTCCACCACCGCATGCAATTTGCACGGTTACTGATCAGAGCACAGAGTTCCTCGGCACTTCATGTACAGAGAGAGCGGCAGTCAGGAGTGAAATCCGAACATGCTTTTGCAGTCGCGTTGTTTATAGTTTTTTTTTATAAAAATAAATTATTAACTAAATGAATAGAATGACAGACAAAATCAAAATAAACAGATATAATGGAAAGACAAATTGAAGTTTGATGGATTGATACACTTAGAAGCTGCCGAAAGATAGATATAGAAGACTGATAAATAGATAGAGACAAGATAGACAGATAGATAGATAGAAATAGAGAGAGAGAGAGGTGGATAGATAGATAGATAGAAAGAGAGAGAGAGAGAGAAAATGCTAGAGGGGGAGAGAGATAGAGAATTTGAGAGACAGATAGATGTTAGATAGATAGAAAGATAAAGAATGAGAGAGAAAGAGAAGATAGACAAATTAACAGATAGATACATAGATAGATATATAGATAGAGAGAAGTAGAGAAAGACAGATGGATAGATAGATGAGAGATAGATAGATGTTAGATAGATAAAGAGGGAGAGAGACAAAGAATATTAACAAATTAACAGATAGATAAGTTAAAAAAATAGATAGATAAATAGATAGAGAGAATAAGAGAAAGACAGACAGATGGATAGATAGAGAGAGATATTAAATAGATAATTAAAGAATGAGAGAGACAGAGAAGATTATTAACAAATTAACAGATAGATAGATACTCTAGTTAAAAAAATAGATAAATAGATAGAGAGAAATAGAGAAAGACAGACAGATGGATAGAGAGATAGATAGAGAATTTGAGAGATAGATAGATGTCAGATAGATCAAGAATGAGAGAGAAGAGCGACAAATTAACAGATAGATACTGTAGTTACATAGGTAGGTAGAGAGAGAGAAATAGAGAAAGACAGACAGATGGATGGATAGAGAGATTTGAGATAGATAGATGTTAGATAAAGAATGAGAGAGACAGAGAAGATTATTAGATAGATAGATACTGCAGTTACATAGATAGATAGAGATAGAATTTGAGAGATAGATATATAGACAGATAGAGAGAAAGACAGACATCAGCCAAGGGCGCCGGAAGCGGGGGGGCAGGGGGGGCACTTGCCCCCCCCCCCAAATAAAATTTTGGGGGGGGCAAAACGAGATTTTGCCCCCCAACGTGCCCCCCTGAAAGATGAAAAATGATAAATTATTTAAGGACAAAAGTAAATGAAGGCACTTTTCTGCATGAAAATTGTCATTTCCATTGTCAAAAATGAAAAATTTTTGCCCCTGACGGGGCAAATACATTATCATAGTAAGCCTCGCGTCTTTTGACGAACAGTTCCTCTGTGAAACATAGCTTTGATAAGCCCCTTTTCCATCTAATTACAGTGTGATAACGTTTAACCTTTTAATGAATCCATTTCAGACTAAAAGCGAATGGCAAATTGATAGTGGTCCACCAATGATTAGGTTTATAATTCTATGATGCTGGCTGTGTCGTCTAACAAACGCGCGGTCGCCCAGAAACGCTCAGACCGGACCCGATATAACTAACGCGCGTGAACACTAGTTACTCGAGCAAGATATGGAATCTATGTCATAGCTATCAAGCCCAGAAACCATAACATCTCGAGAAACTTGTTTCAATTATTTCATTTTCAACTAAATTTAAATTTAGTTAATACAGTGATAACAAGAAAGCGGTGTTGGAACGCGTCTGCCCGTCGAAGTCGAACCAAAGATCGTAGGTTCGAGTCCACCCTGGGCGGGTGACTGAAGTCAGTGCGTTGTGTGTAAACGTCTCTCCCATGTTTCATAGATGCAGGCTATGTTACAATGGAAAACACTCCGTCCCTCGGATAGGACGTTAAATGGAGGACCCGTGTAGAGGAGAGTCACCACCTTTGCACGTTAAGAACCCACTGCACTATTCGTATAAGAGTAGGGGGAAACCCCGGTGTCGAGGTCCACCTGCACCCCCCCCCCCCCCCCCCCTCCAATCAGTTATATCGGGAGGAGAGACCTGTGGATCATAGTGATTCAGTTCGCTTTTCGCCTCCCAGGCACAGGTGACGCCAAACAAATAATAACAATTCAGTGCCCTAAAGAAAATACCAAGGTCATTTCAACTCAATATAGACATGTTATCAGAAAATTACACTCAGAATAATCATGTGTAGAGGATTATAATTTGTAAAAATGGTGAATCCCACTCGAAAGCAACTTAAAGATAATGTTTGGACATGAACAAAATAAAATCATCTGTGAATTGTCTTCTTGACCAGAAGATATTATCCGAGATATGAATAAAAATGTAAATAATACAAAAGAAAAAATAAGCGTTACAGTAGTGCTCTACTATAAAAAAAAATCTTAAGATATTTTCACAGCCCCGTATTTCCTCTATTCCTTTTCATTGGCATGATTGGAAGGCGTTTTGTCTGATACTATTTCAGCTCATATATAGCACTTATGTATTTTAGATTCCAAAACTTATTCCCATTACCTGTTACTAGTCAGATCGAGATGGCAGCTATGTTCTCTGGTTCATCCCAGCTTTTGTTATTCATGGACGTTTGAAAAAATAAAAAAAAAACAACCGGGAGTGGGTGGGGCTGCAAGACCTAAATTTTCGAAGAAACGTATGAGCGAGGGGATTTGTGATGGAGTTTTTGCATTTTCTAGATTGAAATTGAAGGATTTCGTGCACACTTTTGGTGAATTTTTTTAATTTTGCCCTCTCGATCGGCGGCCCCCGGCTGCATACAGTCATGTTTGTCAGTCTTTAAAAGGCCTATATTACACTGGTTTGAAACAATTTCGTTTGCAATAAGGCTCGTAATTTGCTGGAACTGCGACCCTGGTCACGAAGAAACACCAGGCTGGGTCAGGACGGCCGGCCGGCCGGAGGAAACAGAAGGAGCAAAAAGAACTCCAAGACTGTTTAATTCTCAAGAAATTTATTTTTGAATGCACTTAGAAACGCAACTTTTATACTCCATTTTACACAAAATCCTTACCGTGGGGGGGGGGGGGTCCATAGCCTCTCCCCCTCGATCGCTTCGGTATCTCACGTTGTCAAAAATATTGTACCCCCTTCGGGATTTTGCCCCCCCCAAAAAAAAAAACTGAAAGTGTTCCGGCGCGCCTGACATCAGCAAGTCGGCAAGGCAAATTATCAAACCTGGAAAGTATAAGCTCATGCAGCTGCATTTGCAAGACAGTACGGTATGTTCTGCGGATTCGGTGCGGACTTTGGATCGCGCGCCCAGCTTATACGTAAACAAACGTAGACGTAGACTCTTCACTAGTCGCTTTTTAGCTACTTTTCCGGAAAATGCCTTCGCCAGGGTGTAAAACGGAAACGCGCGTACCGGAAGCGCTGTCTGAAGTGTGTGTAGTAACGACGCTGTAAGGACCTACTTTAACTCAACCGACGTAGCATAGACGCATAGGACACGGAAAAAACGTGACAACAACTCTTTTCCCCCTCTTTACATGTCTACTGTAGTACTGATACTGCACGACCACTACGCTGCCATCACGCACACCAAGTTGGCGCTAGGTCCACATAGACGAAGCCCGGGGGGGCCACTTACATTGACGAGTGGATACCATGCGCGACCAAAAAAACACGTAAAAAGGATGTCTTTTTCACGATAGGGCACGTAACGTACGTAACGTGATAAGGGTGTCAAAAACACAAAAATAATGAAAAAAGGGTATCTATTTCGCTAGGAAAATTACGTGTTTAGGGTCGAATTTGCGGGGATGATAAAACAAAATTAAATGTTTTATAAAGGATGTCCTTTTTGCCCCAACACTACGTGTTTAGAGTCCGATTTGTGCGAAGTGTAGAAGGTGGGGTCGTACTTAACCAAATAAGGTAAAGCCGACGACCGAAGGACCCGTAACAATAAAACATTCATGTACTTGTTTAGTGGTTCATTTCAGGGAATATTTGCCAAGAGTATCGTTTTGTTTCCAAGACTTGTTAAGGGTAGGGTTTCACACGCCAATACTTGTTAAGGGGTGCATTTTCAGAATATGGAAATTACGTGTTTAGGGTGCTTTTCGAGACCCCATGGTCGCGCATGGTATCCACTCGTGAATGGAAGTGGCCCCCCCGGGAGACGAAGCAAACAAGTACAGCATTCTGCTGGATGTAGTCAGAACGTAGCAGGAACCGCTTCATTTATAGCAAATTCTAACAAAGCGTCGACGACCGAAAATGAGCAACTGATCTGAGAGTGCGAAAATGACTGATATAAGTTTTATTTCATAATGCAAAGGACTTTCGTTTCTCTGCTGTGTTACTTTGTTTATCGTGGAACAGTGAATTGGAATTGTGAAATGTGAATTTTGAAGTTTGAAAGAGGATTTCTAACTTTATGAAGAGTTAACATCTGTCATCGAATATGTTTTGAAACTACTCTCTTTCTATCTGTGGAAATGTATTGGTGGAAAATGCACAATATGAAGAAGTCGGAATGATAACATCAGCCATAATAATATCTGGTTGCCTAAACGTTTTATTTTATACCCTTGGTTCTTTTCATTGATATTTTGTTGCTGAGTTATTACATCTCCCCTATGGGCTATAACTGAGCTTAGCATTATGCCTGCCAAATCCAAGGCTGAAGAAGCCGCCATGAAAACTATTCAAGAATATCTCCAAAGCGACGATTACTACGAAGGCATTGAGAAGGCGGTCGATAAAGCGATAGGCAAACAATTGGGTAAACTTAATAAACGATTGTCAAAGATTGAAAAAGTTCACGAAAACATCATGGAGAGACTCGACCACAATGACGTCAAACTACTGGAGCTTGAGGCAATCTTGCAATCAAAGGAAGGTGAAATTACCAGATTAAATGATCAATTACGTAATCAACAATCATCTATAGACAACTTAAAAATGACCTTAAACGATGCTGACCAATACTCTCGTCGAAATTGTATAAAGTTCTACGGTGTTGAGGAGATGAACCGTGAAGGGAATGTCCGTACGAGTGAAAACACAGATGACGTCATATGCAAGCTTGTGACTGAACGTCTCGGGGTATCCCTGACCCCGAATGACATTGACCGGTCACACCGGATCGCTGCTCCCAACCGTGACGAAGCAACTGAATCCACATCCGGCACAGCGCGAGCACCAAATAGGAAATCGAGACCACGAGCGATAATAGTGAAACTCACCACTTATCGCAAGAGAGCTGAAATCCTGAAGATGCGCAGGAAGCTGAAGGGAAGTGGTATCGGGATCGACGAAGCATTGACGAAGACCAACCAGGATCTACTCTATGCAGCCAAACAGCATCAGAAGGTGAAAGAAGCATGGACTTCAGATGGACGCGTAATCGTCTTACTACCGGCAACCAGAGGAAATACCATCAAACGTGTGATTCGTAGCAAAGAAGAATTGAAGAAATTATGATGAAAGAATGATTATGACAAGAACATAACATCACTGGACAGAGACAATGAAATGGTTGAGAACAATAATAATAAAAAAAAAATCATGAACACATATAACTACATATTCATTTTTTTTCACTAATGCATTTCATGCATTCTTTGATATATTTTTGGTTTCGCCACCCCCCCCCCTCCTATTTTCAAACTACTTTTATTCAATTTTAGTATTGGTCAATTTGCAAAGACCATTTTATGTGATTTTGATTTACTGGTTTATTTTTAGTTTTCGTTTATTCTAATACTCATTTGTTGTCGTTGAAAACTTACATGCCTGTTAATTTATGTTCTGTTTTCCCATTCTACTCTATCAATAATGATGATTTTCTTAACTGTGTAAAACAAACTAACAATCAACTTATAACATATGATGATTTAAATAATATGAGTGAAGATATAAGACTAAATGATTCTGCTCCTATTCTCGATTTTGAATTTGATCAACAATATGTAAATGATTGCAAATACTATTCCGATGATGACTTCAAAGAATCTATTGACCCTAATTTGGTACAGTTCAGTGCTATCCACTTTAATTCGAGGAGCATGGTAAAAAAATTCGATCAAATTTCTGCGTACCTGAGCAGCCTTTCTTTCAACTTTACTGTTATAGGTATAACTGAGACTTGGTTAAACACTGAAAACGAAAATCGATTCATATTGGATGGTTATAACTTTGTCAATAATAATAGAAAAGACGGTAGAGGAGGAGGCGTTGGAGTATATTTAGATGAACGATTACTCTATCAATTACGCAATGATCTAAATCCGACATGTTCTTCGTGTGAATCTATTTTCATTGAAATCAATATACCTAATGTTAAAAGTATTATAGTTGGAATAATCTATAGGCCCCCGAAATCCAATCTTCGTCAATACGCTGAATATTTTTCCGATTTATTGCAAAAACTTTCAAAAGAAAACAAACAAATATATCTACTTGGAGATTATAATATTAATTTATTGAATATGACTTCAAATAATACTATTAATTTAATGAATACAATTGCACAATATGGCTTTTATATCAAAATTAACTTGCCAACTCGTGTAACTAATACATCTCAATCTATTATTGACAATATATTAACAAATGAAAGTGATATTATCTCGGGTGTGCTTTATTCTCCAATAACTGATCACATGCCAATTTTTTGTTACAAGAAAGGAACTTTCAAGAATGATTCAGCTCAATATTATACTTCAAGGAATATCAATGAATCAACGATCAATAGTTTTTCTGTTGAACTGTATAACGTTGACTGGAGTGAAGTACTAGCATGTATCGATGCTGAAAAATCTTATAATTTATTCATGAAAATTTTTATCAAACTTTATGATAAACATTTTCCTCTTCAAATACAAAAAAGGAGAAGAAGAAATAGAAAACCGTGGGTTACCAACAAAATTCTAAGATTAATTAGAAAAAAGAATAAATGTTTCAAAATATTTTGCCAAACTAAACTTGCCAGTAACGAGAGAAAATTTAAAAAAAATCAGAAACAAACTTATTAATATCATTCGTATATCTCGTCAAGAATATTACAAAAAAATATTATATATGAATCAGAGTAGTATAAAAAAGACATGGAAAACTATTAATGAGTTATTAGGTAAGAAGAAAAATCTAATCCCCAAAGTGTTTAAATGTGATCAAAAAATATATTCTCAACCAACTGAAATATCTGATGCATTCAATGAGTATTTTGTAAATATTGGAAAAAATATTAGTGATATGGTCCCACAATCTATTCATTCTTCTCATTTTTATTGTCGAAGAAATGTGGTTGGTTCCTTATTTTTATCACCTGTACATATAAATGAATTGATTAATATTTGTAAATGCCTTAAAAGTAGTGCAAGTTGTGGAATTGATAACGTAAATTGTAAAGTTGTTAAGCGTGTCATTTATGCCATTGCCTTGCCTTTAACTCATGTATTTAATCTGTCTTTTGTAACTGGGAAAGTACCTTCAAAACTCAAAGAATCTAAAGTAATTCCCGTTTTTAAGAAAGATGACCCCGATAAATTTGTAAATTATAGACCAATATCCCTCTTACCATGTTTTTCTAAATTGCTTGAACGAATAGTATATAATCGATTACATAAGTTTTTAAACAGTAATGATATCTTAAGTGATTCTCAATACGGATTTCGACCCACTTTTTCCTGTGAGCATGTTCTTTTAAAAGTTAAACAAAAAATAATGGATTCATTTATTGCTGACGAACACATAATTGGAGTTTTCTTAGATCTATCTAAAGCTTTCGATTCTATGGACCACTCATTACTGTTACATATATGAATAATTGTAAAAGAATTTTAAAAGGCAATTACATTTATCTATTAGTTATTTCCCTTTAAGGATAGCCAAGAATTGTAAAGAACATTCCAGGATGTCTTTTTATTATGCAGGCCTTGCCTATTTAAAGGCCAAGGAGTTTTATTGTTGAATAAGGAAAAGCCAAACAATAGAATTGTATTGGTAGTGGAAATGAATAGGCTTAGGTATTTTGTTTACACTGTTGATTTCAATGAGGTCATTCAAGAGTGTTCTGGATTTTGACTGCTCCTGAAAGGAGAAAGTTCTTTTGGAAGACAATTCTAGAAGCTTGTAGATTAGTCGAAATTTGAGAATGATCTAGAACACTTGTAATTAGTATAAAGCTGCAGATTTTTCAAGATGATCATCATATCACATCATATTAGATCACACCATCACATCATATGAGAGCAGGAGATCACATCACATCATATGAGATCACTTCACCAGATCAGATCAGAGCAGTTTATGCATCAATGAACTGTTTGCAGTTATTTTGAGAAATTATCAGTTCTCATCGAGATCATCAACATCATCAACCTGTTCAATGAACACGCTTCAACCCATGGATTGCTGAAATTGACTGTTAATCATCATCAACATCGTCTTCACGGACATTTCAACTCGTTGCAGTGACTCTTATTATTCATCGGACTTCAACCTCAGTTTCATCATCGCCATCATTGTGAATTTTCGCCAGTCAACTGGGATTTTTATCATTTGGATTATTACTTGGATATAGCATCATCACTTCGGGATTTTACATCGGACACTTCAAGAGATTTATGTAAGATCATTATTTGTTTTATTTATGTATAATTATCTCCTGTAATAAAAAAAAAAGAGAAAATTAAAAATCAAATTTACTTGTTATTTGTTGCAGTATCGTAACAAATAATTTTGGGGGCTTGTCCGGGAAACGAAAACCAAATTTGTATAAGCCAATTTGAAATTAAAACCAGTTTTTCAGGAAACAAAAGCCAATTTGAATTGGAAACATTTTGGAAAGTTCTAGAATATACTGTACTGTGTTATTACGTGCTTGTATTTGTGTATATTCACTATGGCTACATTTGATGTTGAAGAATTTCTTGCAATGACAGAATTGTCATATGATCATTTGAAGTCACTGAAGAAAGATGATTTGATAACAGTTTGTGATCATTTGGGTGTATCTCTAGCCCCAGGTTTAAAGAAGGCAGAGATAATTGACTTGTTAGCTAGTCACATGAAGCTTACAGAGGAGTCTGAAACTTCTATCAATATGTCAGAGGATGCTCAGATCCAACTGGCAAACATTGAATTGGAAAAGGAAAGAATTAAAGAAAACCTTGAAATGGAGAAAATAAACATTGAAAAGGAGAGAATGAGATTGGAGTACCAGTTAAAGTTGAAAGAAATGGAGTTAGCTCATGCAAATACTAACTCTGCGAAAGATAAATCTCCCCAAGGCTTTGATGTGGCGAAGAACATTCGCCTTGTGCCAAAATTTGATGAAGAGGGAGTTGATACATATTTTGTGTCATTTGAAAAAGTGGCCAAGAGACTGAATTGGCCCGAGGAATACTGGACTCTTCTCCTCCAAAGTGTTTTTGTTGGAAAGGCTGCAAAAGTCTATTCTTCGCTCTCTGAAACGCAATCATGTGACTATGCTACAGTAAAAGAAACAATTCTCAATGCATATGAGTTAGTACCAGAAGCGTACAGACATAAATTTAGGAACATGCAAAGACAATCAGGCCAGACATATGTTGAATTTGCTAGGGAACAAGAAATGATGTTCGATAAGTGGTACAGATCACTGAAAGTTGACAAAGATTTTGTTCACCTTAGGGAAGTTGTCCTCCTAGAAGAATTCAAAAAGAGTCTTCCTTTTGGCATTAAATCTCACTTAGATGACCATAGAGTTACTGAAGTCAGTAAAGCAGCCATAGTAGCTGATGAATTTGAGGTCACACATAAAGGTAGTGGAGATAGGCCTCCTTTCAAGAATTATTGGAAAAAGAAAGGTAAAGGGTCATTTGAATCCCACAATAAACCTAGTGAGGGAAAATATGCAAGCAAGGACAAAGACGCTAACAAGAATCAGGCTAGTGGGGGCACAGAATCAACCAAAAGGTCTGAGATTCGTAGTTCCAAAATTTGTACTCATTGTTATAAATCGGGACATTTGAAAGAATCATGTTGGAAATTGGTTGGAATGCCAACCAAAACTAAGAAAGACATGGGTTTTGTCAAGCAAACAAGTGTTCCCTCGATGGAGTTTGTTCCATCAGAGCCCAATCGAGATGTTGAGAGTGTTTCTCTAGAATTTGCTGATAAAGTCAAGCAGGTTGATGAAACTTTTAGAAGTTTTTTGCATGATGGTGAAGTATCCCCTTGTTCGACTGGTGCTGCTGGTAGGTCAGTGGTGATCCTTAGGGATACAGGGGCTGCACAGTCCCTGATGGTGCCAGGGGATTCGGCTCTTCCTCCGGAGAGTTCAGAGAATGCCAACGTCTTAGTTCAAGGTATTGGCCCAAATTTCATGTCGGTTCCTTTGCATAAGGTCGACTTAAAGTGTGACCTAGTTAGTGGTCCTGTGACTGTTGGTGTCGTTCCAGAATTACCCATGAAAGGTGTTGATTTCTTGTTAGGTAACGACTTGGCTGGAGATAAAGTTGTTGCATCTCCAGTGGTTTCGGAAAAGCCCGTTGAGGTAGCTGAAACTGAATTGTTGCAGGAAGATTTTCCAGGGATTTTCCCGGATTGTGTTGTTACTAGGTCTCAGACTCGTAGAGCTGAAAAGGATGATGCGGAATCTGCTGATGTAGAGGAGAGTACTGATGTCTGGTTAGCTGAAACCTTTTTTCAAGGATTTGAATGGGGATAGTGTTGAAGGCTCTGTTGCTAACAATGATAGTTTGTTTAGTAAATCCTCCCTTGTACAGGCACAACAGGCAGACCCAGAATTAAAAAGCTTGTCACAGAAAGCATGTTCTGAGGCTGAGGCTGATAAGGTTCCTGAGTGCTTTTATGTCAAAGATGACATTTTGATGAGGAAATGGAGACCTCCCCGGAGACCAGCTGATGAAGATTGGTGTATAATTCACCAGGTTGTAGTTCCTCCTTGTTACCGCACAGATATTCTGAAAATGGCTCATGAGTTACCTATGGCAGGTCATGTCGGTATTCGGAAGACAGAAGATAGAATTATGAGGCATTTCTATTGGCCTAAGATGCACAAAGATGTTGTGCATTTCTGTAAGACATGTCACACATGTCAGATTATTGGTAAGGCACAGCCTTCTATCAAGCCTGCTCCATTGATACCCATTCCTGCATTTGATGAACCTTTTACTAGGGTTCTTGTTGATTGTGTCGGACCCTTACCCAGAACGAGGTCGGGTCACAGATTTCTCCTGACGATTATGGACTTGTCTACACGGTTTCCAGAGGCGATACCTTTGAGAAGTATCACTGCAAAGACAGTGGTGCAGGCGTTAGTGCAGTTTTTCACTAGGTACGGTCTGCCGAAGGAAATTCAATCTGATCAAGGGTCAAATTTCATGTCAGGAATATTTCAGCAAGTTATGAAGGAGTTGGGAATAAAGCAGATCAAGTCCTCTGCTTATCACCCACAGTCCCAAGGAGCGTTAGAACGCTATCATCAGACTTTGAAGACCATGATTAGGGCTTATTGTGAAGACTATCCCGATGACTGGGATAAAGGGATCTCATTCCTACTGTTTGCAACTAGGGATTCCCCGAATGAGTCCACAGGTTTCAGTCCATTTGAATTGGTCTATGGTCATGAGGTTAGGGGTCCTTTAAAGCTTATCAAAGAGAGGTTTATGGTTCAGGATGATGATGTAAACCTTCTAGACTATGTGTCAAAGTTTGGAGAAAGGCTCTCAAAAGCTTGTGATGTGGCTAAGGAACACTTGAAAGAGTCGCAGGGAAAAATGAAAGCTCATGCTGACAAAAATGCAAAAGAGCGAAGTTTCAAGCCTGGAGACAAAGTATTAGTGTTGTTGCCTTTGCAAGGTGAGCCCTTGAAAGCTAGGTTTAGTGGTCCCTACATAGTCAAAAAGAAACTGAATGATGTCAACTATGTGATCAGTACCCCTGATCGAAGAAAGTCTCAAAGAGTTTGTCATGTAAACATGTTGAAAGAATACTTTGAGCGAGAGGCTAGTCAGCCAATAGGTACAACACAGGTCAAAGAAGAAGAAAAACATGTAAATGTACATGAAGAATGCTATGAAAAGACAGATAATGAATTGTCTTATACAGATGTATCTAAGAACGAACCATGTGGTGTAAAGTTGTCTAACTCAGAGATGTTAGGAAACATGGATGAGGCATTAAAACACCTGCCTGAAGATCAAAGAAATGATATATCTGGCCTGTTAAGAGAATATGAGAATGTATGTAAAGACAAACCAGGTCGTACACCTTTAACTGTACATGATGTAGACGTAGGTGATGTAAGACCTATCAAACAGAATCCTTATAGGCTCAATCCAAGCAAGTTGGAAATGGTGAATAAGGAAATACAGTTTATGTTAGATAATGACATAATCGAACCGAGTCAGAGTAGTTGGAGTTCTCCCATTGTAATGGTTCCAAAGCCAGACGGCTCTCAGAGATTTTGCATTGATTACCGAAAGGTAAATGCAGTAACTAAGACTGACTCGTATCCAATTCCTAGGTTAGAAGATTGTATTGATAGGGTTGGAAATTCTGCCTATATCACAAAGATAGACTTGCTTAAAGGATATTGGCAAGTGCCACTGACTGACCGAGCCAAAGAGATATCAGCCTTTGTCACACCTGAAGGCTTATTTCAATGCAAAGTCATGCCTTTTGGAATGAAAAATGCACCAGCAACCTTCCAAAGGTTGACAAATCAAGTGATTGCCGGACTTGACAATTGTGTCGTATACATTGACGACATCCTAGTATACAGTGATACTTGGAATGATCATCTGAATCATTTGCGAGCACTGTTTGACAGGCTGGACAAAGCCAATCTAGTAGTGAATCTGATGAAGAGTGAATTTGCCAAGGCAAAAGTCACATATCTTGGTCATGTGGTTGGTCAAGGGCAAGTGCTACCAAGAGAAGCCAAGATACAAGCTATCTTAGACTTCCCAATTCCCACAACTAAGAAAGAATTGCTCAGATTCTTAGGTATGAGTGGCTTCTACAGGAAATTTGTTCCAAATTTCAGTACAGTGGTTAGTCCTCTGACAAACCTGCTGAAGGCAAAAGTGAAGTATGTTTGGTCTGACGAATGTCAAAGATCGTTTGAGAAATTAAAGGCCATTTTGGTGAATGAGCCTGTTTTGGCAGCTCCAAACTTCACAAAGCCGTTCAAAGTAGCTATTGATGCATGTGATGTTGGAGTAGGAGCAGTATTGCTCCAAGAAGATGAAGAAGGCATCGAAAAGCCAGTGTGCTACTTCTCTAAGAAACTCAATCGGTTCCAAAAGAAATACTCAACTATTGAAAAAGAGGCCCTGAGTCTCGTACTAGCCCTTCAGCAGTTTGAGGTGTATCTAACCAATGGAGAGATTACAGTCTATACAGACCACAATCCTCTTGTGTTTTTGGAGAAATTCAAAACAAAGAATCAAAGACTGTACAGATGGAGCCTAATGCTCCAACCATTCCTTTTGAAAATTGTACACATAAAGGGAAAGAATAATGTAATTGCTGATGCTCTATCAAGAGTATAAAAAGTGAAATTATTCATGATTTTGACCAAGTGTGTCATTTGAAGAAAACATCTTTGATGTTCATTTATTTTAACATGTTCGTTAAATACTATATCTTTGTACACGATAACTGTAAATGATTTATCAAGATGACTTTGAACAGTTAAAAGAAAAAGTAATCATAAAGAAACCTTTACTACGGTAAAGCTTTCTTTTCCCCGGTGGGGGAGGTGTTACATATATGAATAATTGTAAAAGAATTTTAAAAGGCAATTACATTTATCTATTAGTTATTTCCCTTTAAGGATAGCCAAGAATTGTAAAGAACATTCCAGGATGTCTTTTTATTATGCAGGCCTTGCCTATTTAAAGGCCAAGGAGTTTTATTGTTGAATAAGGAAAAGCCAAACAATAGAATTGTATTGGTAGTGGAAATGAATAGGCTTAGGTATTTTGTTTACACTGTTGATTTCAATGAGGTCATTCAAGAGTGTTCTGGATTTTGACTGCTCCTGAAAGGAGAAAGTTCTTTTGGAAGACAATTCTAGAAGCTTGTAGATTAGTCGAAATTTGAGAATGATCTAGAACACTTGTAATTAGTATAAAGCTGCAGATTTTTCAAGATGATCATCACATCACATCATATTAGATCACACCATCACATCATATGAGAGCAGGAGATCACATCACATCATATGAGATCACTTCACCAGATCAGATCAGAGCAGTTTATGCATCAATGAACTGTTTGCAGTTCATTTTGAGAAATTATCAGTTCTCATCGAGATCATCAACATCATCAACCTGTTCAATGAACACGCTTCAACCCATGGATTGCTGAAATTGACTGTTAATCATCATCAACATCGTCTTCACGGACATTTCAACTCGTTGCAGTGACTCTTATTATTCATCGGACTTCAACCTCAGTTTCATCATCGCCATCATTGTGAATTTTCGCCAGTCAACTGGGATTTTTATCATTTGGATTATTACTTGGATATAGCATCATCACTTCGGGATTTTACATCGGACACTTCAAGAGATTTATGTAAGATCATTATTTGTTTTATTTATGTATAATTATCTCCTGTAATAAAAAAAAAGAGAAAATTAAAAATCAAATTTACTTGTTATTTGTTGCAGTATCGTAACATTACTTTTATTTAAGCTTAATCAATATGGAATTCGAGGGATCGCGTTAGACTGGTTTAGGGATTATCTTTTAAATAGGGTTCAACATACATTTGTCCACGGTGTCTTATCTTCTTCATTAAATATTTCCGTTGGGGTACCGCAAGGATCAATTTTAGGCCCCTTGTTATTTCTTTTATATATAAACGACCTTTGTAAATCATCTAATTTGTTAACCTTTTATCAATTTGCTGATGACACAAGTATTTTTTATTCTTCTAAAGATTTAAGTAATACCATCCACATCCTGAACAATGAACTCCAAAATGTTTCCGACTGGTTAAAAGCAAATAAGTTGTCCCTGAATATAAATAAAACTAGATGCATCTATTTTCAAAAAAATAAATCTTTAACACGAACCCATACTGACAAATCTAATAATAATAATTCAATTGACAACGATCGTATTCACATTTATATCGACAATAAACGTATCGAATTAAGTAATTCCATTAACTTTTTAGGTGTCACATTGGATAATCTTTTGAGTTTTAAGTACCATATGATAAATGTATTACATAAGATAAGTAGGACTGGTTTACTTTATAAACTTAAGCATAGTTTGCTTCATAAAAATCTGATAACTCTATACCATTCCTTAATTTTCCCTTATTTAAAATATTGCAATATTGTCTGGTCTACCAATGTAACCTCATATGAATTGGACTCAATATACAAAATTCAAAAGAAATGTTTAAGAATAATTACTAATTCCCATTACCTAGCACCAACCGCACCTTTATTTAAGAAATTGTCTTTACTTAATATATATGATATCAATAAACAAGAACTCGCAATATTTATGTATAAGTACAAGAAGAGGTTGTTACCCACTCCTTTTTCAGATCTTTTTCAATATAATAATCAAATTCATAACCATAATACCCGTTCTTCCAATAAATTTCATCTATGGTCTATCAAGTCTTGTCACGAAGCTAAATCATTAAGTTATGTAGGTCCCAAACAATGGAATGAGATTCCCCAAATAATATCTAATTCACAATTTATATCTTCCTTTAGAAAACAGTACAAAAAATTTCTAGTGAATGATTATTAATTTTCGCAGTTGATATCAATACATTACTTGTACCCTATCTACCCCCCCCCCCCTTTGATTCGTGTCTTTTTGTATTTTTTTGTTGTTTTCTCTGTCCCTTTTCCTACATTGTATTTACTACAATGATATGATATTCTGGTTTTTCTTTTTCATTAATATTGTTGTCTTTTTACTATGTTTTGGCGATCCAGCCTTACAGGTTTCTGATAACCTTCATGGAAAGCCACGCAATGTATTATATTATCTAATCACATTATTTGATGTTTCTTTGTATTTTTATCCTATTTTGCGAAATAAAGATTGAATTGAATTGACGCAGCATGGTCCGTTTTTACGCACAAGTGGGAACTTCAACCTGGTGCGGACGTAGCACGCACTAGACAATCCCGACCTTTCGTTTGAGGACGCGTACGCTTATTTAGAACGGTAGTTCATTTTGGGAGAGACTTTTGGGCCCGTCGTCATGGTCATAAAACTCCGTCCTGTAATGCATTTTGTGTGACATGAGATTTTTTTTTCGTTTCGCATCTGGAACGGAAACATTCAATTTGCGTTTCGTGTGCAAAATTCTGGTTGCTACTATGGTAACAGCGATATATCTGATTTAGGACGACTTTCCAAATCAAAATTTGGTTCCTCCATCCCAGAGCTCGAGAGGCCGCCCGGGGGACCCACTTCCATTGAATGGTGGATACCAGGCGCGACCACACGTAAAAAGGGAAAGAGTGCACGGGTATACGTATATGCCTATGTAGCGTTATGAGGGTGTGAGAAACAATGATTAAAATACTGAAAAGGGATATATTTCCACTACTTGTAGGGTGTCACAACCCAAATACTTGTTGAGAGATGCATTTTCATAATCTGGAAAAGACCTTCCCCTAGTGCTTTTCGAAACCCCATGGTCGCGCCTGGTATCCACTCATCAATGGAAGTGTACCCCCCGGCAAACCCCCCATTTCTGCGGAAAAGTAAAACATACTGCCCATTACATTGTGTGCTAGAGGCATATCGTTTATGTAGAAGGTGCTGGCAAGAGAAAAAAAACTCCGCAAATTTAGACGGTTTATGGCCTGTTGCATGCTGTGTACAAGTCAACGCATGGGAAATGATTCGGCTTGAGAGGTGATCTCACCCATCATGGAATCAATTGCCAGTGATCCACAAATAATAGAGAGCTTTGCACACGAAAAGCAAGATCTATAGGGCCTGTAACACAAAATTTGGCAATGATTGTAAAACAGTTTTCTACGTTTGATTGCAGTGGCTTAGACAGGTCCTTAGACCTGGGGGGGGGGGGGGGTGATCCCTAGCTGGGTCATACTTTATATATATATATATATATATATATATATATATATATATATATATATATATATATATATATATAACTTCAACCTGGTTCGGACGAAGCATTCACTTGAAAATTTAACATTTTTGGAAGAAAATCTAATGAAGCTGGCTCCGGGTGCTAGGTATTTTCTTCGGAATTTCAACAACGTAGAAGTGGCGTAGCTAGGATTTTTTCCCGGGGGGGCACTGGGGGTCCTTGCTTTTTCAGGGGGGGGGACCGGCCATTTTTTTCCGGTGTGTGTGTGTATGTGTCCACAAGGGCGGATCCGACTTTCGCCAGTAGGGGACGGGGCCCGAAATTATCTTCACCTATATCAGTCACTTGTTAGTTTTATTCTTATAAAACAACATAACATAAACATAAAATAATCTCATAAGCCTTATAAAAAAGTGCGAGCGGGAAGCGCAAGCGATTTTTTTTTTTACTTTAATGTATTTTTCCTGAAATTTAAATTTTTTGGGCAATGTTATGTGTGATCCTGAACAAGATTCGTATGTACCCCGAAGCGCGAACAGAAATTTTTATCAACTATTCTAGCATTATCGAAAAGGACTGCTTACAGTTACCCACGAAGACGGTATACATTTCAATAATGCGAGCGCGAAGCGGGAGCAAATTTTTTGACATTCCGACCTGAAAAAAATGGTAATTCTAAGCACTTTTTGTATTAATTAATGGGATAGGTATGTAACTAAACAATTGATGCGAGCGCGAAGCGCGAGAGGAAGAAAATTGAGATTTTAGACCTAAAAGCGGGACACTCTATTCATATTTTGTAAGTCATAAATAGGATATAGTCAATTGGGTATCATTAATAATTCGATCGTGAAGCGTGATTCTGATGTAAAACTGGATAATTTAAGTACATTTTAAATAAAGAACATGCACGTTATCGTGCATGTTTTATATTTAGACCTAAAATCTGGGCATTCTGAATACATTTGTTTATGGAACATTATGGAATACACGTAGACAATATGAACTTGGCAAATCAAACAATGTGACCACGCAGCGTGAGCTTAAAATGCTGATATATACATATATATATATATATATATACAGAGCACTTAAATTTGTAAATGAAAAAAAATAATGAAAGCTCGTTGTCCGAGCTAAAATATGTTTTGCATATTGACTTCAAAACTTGCTCCACATCAGCCTATTGAGCAAGATATAAATCCCATCGAACAGGCAAAAATTTTATATAGTAACATGAAAAGATTTCTTTTTTTAATTGCAAGTCTTCCCCTCACATTATTTCATTCACCCGTCTTCCTCCTTTTTCCTCTTCTTTTTTCTTCTGTCTTTCTTCTTCTTTTCCTTTTTCTTTCTTCTTTCTCCCTTTTTTCTTTTCTTTTTTTTGCTCTGCCAATTTTTTCTGGTGGGCACCTGGGGGGCACACCAAATCTCAGGGGGGGCACGTGCCCCCTCAGGCCCCCCCCCCCGTAGCTACGCCACTGCAACGTAGCGGGAACTTCACCTCATGTATATGACAATAGTGACAACTAGATGTGCGTGGCGGCCGCGAAGTAGACATGTACAGAGTCGTTGCTCGTTATTTCCGTTCCACTACGTCTATGCTACGTCGTTGCAGCTTTAGGTCCAAAGGAGGTCCTTGATGCGTACGTGAGGTAAATAGGTATAATACCTGGCAGAAATTTATACCTTGAAACGCAGCGCGCGTAATAGCTGCACTGCTAAAGCCAGGGTAATTATGCTACATATACTGTAGAGCGCTTAGAGGCTTCTGACAAAGTAAGTATTAAGCGCTATATATAATCAAGTATAATTATTACGTGGACTTTGGACATGTTCAAAGTTCTTGTAGTGGAAAATGGGTCTCCGGAGAACATGCAGACTATGCCACGTCAAAAGCAGTTTTCGCTACGCTCTCTATCAGTACGATGTAGCAGCTCCCATTGCGTCATTGCGTTGACGTAGCAGGAACTGCATGGACGTATTGTTGGTGTAAAGGCGGTATAAGGCCGTGTAAAATGAAAATGTTACTTACTGTCCTGTGATTGCTCTGTCATATGTTCTTGTTCCCTTGTGCGTGTCTCTTTATTGGAAATATTAAAAGGCAATATGAATAACAATTATGATAATAGTAAAAATGCTGATAGTCGTAATATTGATTACATAGTGTTAAGAGTATATGAAGAATTTGTTTGCAAAAGGGGTTTGATCAACTTTAGACTATTCCAAGAAAATCATGTTTTTTTTATTCCCCATATTGAAACATTCTTATGCGAAACTAAATTGTCATAATACACTTCCCTATAACTTGAACATAAAATTGGGTATAAAAGAAATCTACCTGTCTTCGTATTGTTTTAAATATTTGTTTAAAAACAGTTTACCATTGTGGATCTACCCCCCTTTTGGAAACAAATTGAAATGGATCCAACCCCCTTTGGACGAAATGGGTGATTTTCTTTGACATTTTAATTCACGTTTTAATTTGAATTTCAACTTTTCTTTGGTATCATCAGAGCGACTAAAAATCTATACATTGAGACAAAAAAAGCAAACTTGATAAATATATATATATCTAGCCCGTTTTGAAAATGAGCTCTTCAGAAGTTTGTTTGCAAAAGGGGTTATATCCACTTCAGAAAATTTCAAGAAAATTGTGGGAGTTTTTAAGCATGATTAATTGTGAAAGCCCACCGTACACCTTACGACCCGACTAGTTCACAAGTCACGACTAGCTTACGTCTTGGTGAAAGGAGATGGGTCGTGGTCAGTCAGGTAGACTGCTACAAAGCTTACTTTTCTTTCCCTGTGACTCGTATTTTTACAATCATCATGATCTTTGTAGGCATTAATTACCGTCAGTATGATAATGTGCTGATTGATTAAATTTAGTTTTAACATATATTAATACTATTTATAGGATAAAAATCACAAGTGAAGGATTTTTGTTACTACATTTCATTCTCTTAAGCAAGTCTGACCTAAAAAATGATTCTGTACAGTAATGCACACTTAAATCATTTTATGGGTATATAATATTTCATACCTTTCATTTCTTGTGACACGGATGTATAGCTAGTTCTTGTATCTGGAAAATAAGAATATATTCTAACCAGTTAATGTATTATTTATTTAAACAATTTATTTAAACAACCTGTATCAGTTTGAATGTGCTTCAGGGACGTTTAGTAATACAAATGTTTAAAATCCACTGATATGGATTTAGTAAACTTGATTATTGTAAATATAATATCGTTAATAATAAAGAGCAGCACTATAACCTCTTACAGAGTATTGATATTCTAATATTAAAATGATTTATATGTGGACTCATTGTCCATCATAGATTAGTTATTTCGTAAAGACTTCTAACATTTCTGATAAAAACTATATGTAATCATCCACTCATCGTTGACCAATTATGTAGAAGCTGCTCATACATTGTGATTTCACAAATCAAACTTCAAACTCTCAAACTGTTATTCTTTTGTAGATTCTTGTCATACTTCAATTCGTATCTTTATCTCACTATAATTCTATTCAAACTAGCAACGTACGTTGGTGTGGAATTTCATCTTTACACACTGTAGACCTATAATTCTACTCGATAATACAGCTTGTTAGATGACTTACGATTTCTTTTCCTCCAGAGAAAATAGACAATTGAAGAGAAGAGTATCAACGAGGCAAGCACTGAAGAAAAAGATATAGAATGCGAAAAAGGCGTCTTTTAAACGATTAATCCTGATGCAAGGAATAACAATCCCTATCCCACCTTTTCCCCTCTTCTTTCTTTCTTTCTCTCTGGAAAGCTGGTGATAAATGACAGAAGTGTAATAGAAATGAACGACGTTTTGTAGAAACCCCTCTACCCTACTTCAGAATTTTCCTACACAGTGCTTAAAATCACGCTTTTTCATATCGGAATATCATTTTTTTTGGCTCGCGTTTCGCGCTCGCATTAGTTGTATAGTCATATATCTATATCCTGTTCATGATTAGAAAATCGCTTAGAGTGTCACTTTTTAGGTCTGAAATGTCAATTGGATACGAAGGACCTGTCATCTGGAATGATTTGCCATATGAAATTAAAACTTGCCCCTCACTATTGACTTATAAACGCAAATATAAATCGTATATAGCCAATTCACCATCAGTTTTTTAAATAAAATGGAGCCTTGTTTATTTTTTTATTTGTTCGTTTTTTTTTCTTTTGTTTCTTTATGTTGATGTTATAACTATTTAATCACCATTAATTTGTTTTATTTTAACCAATGCGTGGAACCAAGGGGGGTTGGCCTAGATAGGTCTTTGGCATTTGCCAATCCCCTAAATCAACCGTATGTTCGTTCTACTCTTTATATTTGTAATTATATTGATTTTTGATTGTTTCTTATTGAAAAACTTTTGTCTACGCTCGCGCTTCGCGCTTGCATCAATTGTATAGTTATTTACAACAGGAAGCATGTCGTTTCAATCACGGCTTTGCGTCGCAAGACTGTACCCCATTATGGAGTCCTACCCATAATAAAAAAACTTTTTTGTGACTCGTCACACCGAGATGATTACACGAAGGTCGGTTACGCAAATCTTAAATTCATTTTCCTCAACCTTGAAAAAAAAACAGACTTTTAAACGAGCTCTAAATATTATGTGGTTACTTAAAATTATATTCTTAAAATCAGGCCGTATTATTAACTTACCAATCATTAATATTATCAGAACAGTTGGTTTGGATTTTCTTTCACCATGCAGTAGGACTGATGTGGATTCGTCTTCAGAACGTCCAGGGATGTTAGAAGCTACGCAAGTATACAGTTCTTCGCTCCCCGTAGTAGCGATTGTGACCGTTTTATTTTTGGTTCCGTCAGTGTTATTCAACTCTCTAGATTCCAGTGGTTCTACTTGTTTTGATCCATATAGGAAATAAAGATGCAGAGCCGGGTAGTATCCATTAGCTTCACATGTCAGAGTCAGCTCTGATTTAGCAACGAGACTGCAATATTCATTCGTTGAACCGTTCTTGCCAGTGTAAACGCACTCTTGGATAGTTGGAAATGGTGCCAAGGGTTGGGCTGGAAATTTGAATCAGATAGAAATATGATTCTTTGAATTTACGGATGTTGATATTCATTAAAAATAGATATAGAAAAGTTAAGCAACTTTTAAACTTATTGCTGGTTGATATTAATTGCTCTTACTCATTCTTTTATGGGCAAACAATGATTTATATGCAATATTATTGTCTGTACTTTGACAAAAACATTATACATGTACATGTATAGGCCCTATATTTTTTTCTTTCTTTAAAAAGTTTCATTTCGTGCATCCCTGACAAATAATGGTGATTTTATAGTCTCTCCATTTTATGAAAGATCCCAGAGTAAGTATTATTAAGAAAAGTACGAACTGTCTAAGGAAAATAATTGCCACTAAAATCCTTGAAAAGCTTTTAAAG
Source organism: Lytechinus variegatus (assembly GCF_018143015.1). NCBI lineage: Eukaryota > Metazoa > Echinodermata > Echinoidea > Temnopleuroida > Toxopneustidae > Lytechinus > Lytechinus variegatus. Next base: position 4,362,232 of record NC_054750.1, read on the forward strand.
AAAGAATATAGCTCAAAATAATGTTAAAAAATGATTCTGGACACCGCAGTTTCACTCAATAAGTTTTTTTCACATAGGTCCTAATGGAAGGGGCCTTTGAATCAATAAGTTTTATACTAATGACAACCTTGCCATTATGGAAAACATGTGTGTAGGAAACAATGTTTTGTTTTGTTTAAAGCCCTGTAACATTGACAGTTAAAATAATGGCAAGATTAACATACTTGAAAGTCCTTATTGAAACTGGCCTGTACGGATCAATACGGACAAGTTCACTCACCAATTACACTGAGGTCTGTTTCATCCTTGAAAGATATCCCTGTACCAAAGTCAGTTACCTCGCAAACATATAGACCTTCATGGTGAACCCTAACCTCCCCGATGACCAATGAGTAATCTTTGGTGATATTGTAGGTGTCCTGGTTGTATCCAGTTCCATATACTTCAGTAACACCTTGGTGATTTCTTATTACAAGGAGGCTCTGGTTTGCTGAAGGAGAAGTTATCTTTGTCCAGGAGACTCTCCTGGCTTTGATATGAACAGTACACCGCAGAATGGCATACGACGCTACGCGCATCTGCAGGGTGACATGAGGACTCATTTCAAGTGCAGTATCTGGTTTAAAAAAAAAGTCAGAATATAAAGTGGCAACTGAAGGGCCCTTACACTCTAAAAAATATTTACCCAGTATAGGGTAAAATGGGAACATGCATGTTGGTTGGGTAAAAAGATAATATTTTGTAAATTTTACGCCATGTTGCGTTGAAATAGCCCATTACGGGGTAAAATTGTACCCAGGAAACATGCATGTTCCCTTCCCACCCAATATTGGGTAAAATTTTACTCAGTGTTTTTAGAGTGTATTAATGGCAACAATCTTACCAAATGTGTTGACCCTCACCCAAACACACACTCTCCTACACCCCTACCACCATCAGGAGACAACTTAGAAGGGGGGGACACAATATCAAATGTCCCCCTAGTATATGTGGTATTTTATGATGGAAATAACCCACTTCGTGCCCCCCCCCCCCCGTTCGAGAGCCATTATAAAAATTTGTAATAGAAAAAAAATGATGTTTTCCCCCAAGTGTGGTCCCATTTTGAAAGTGATGACCTCTTTTGTTTTTGCTTGTCAAATTTTTTATTGGAAGATCTTGGATCCGCCTCTGGTCGCCCTACCTTTGGGAAGAGATTTGCGCCCATACATACAACTATTTAAAGGCATATACCTAATAATTATCATAATTCCCGCAACCTTTGTTATACTATAAGCACAATAATTTTGATCTTACTTGCAACTGAAACATCAGTGTAGTTATCGATCAAACGCCCTTCATAGTGAGAAACTGTGCAAAATACACGTCCTGCATCTGTTGCTGAGACGTTTTTAAGAATCAAGGAAAATTTATCCCCGATGTCGTAACTCCCATCGTCATATCGGGGACCAGATATTGCACCATCGTCCCATACGATCGAAAAAAATTGGATTCATCGGATCGAACCGATCTTTACTCCAGTACACTGCCCACCTTGGCTTCCCCTGACGAATGTTTTCTGCATTTCTGTATAAACCAGGCCGTCTGGGACTGCTCCTAGAGAATATGTGCCTGAATCAATTCATCAATAGAATGATAGTAAGTAAATTATCAAGATAGCAAAGGACCGAGAGTCATGAATGACTCTCAGTCCTTCGCTATCTTGATTCGGAATGTTATTTACAGGAGAGGCAGGCCGATAAAGATTTATTTTTTTGTGTCGAATGACAGATTCTTAATCTCATACCTGCTAGTTTAAAGGTTGGAATAAGGTTGAATAAGGTCTCTGGAATAACGTGCAAGAGAATCAGTTCAAACTCTCGTAATCACACACACAAAAAAAAACACATTTTGGACAGTGGTTATGATTGTAATCATGGCTGGAGATCTATTTTCTACTTGCTCTTAAATATGCAAATTATTCGCAATGACTTTGTGAATCATAGTCAGTTTCTATGTGATAAGATTAACTGAATGAAAAAGAATTTTTTTAAATCGTAACAAAAGCGACGTCCTCTTTTTAATTTCCAAAATAACCCCTTCCTTAAATTTTCTCGGCTCTCCAGAAGTTATCAAGAAGTCAGATTCTTGTTCCTACAGACATCAGCAGAGATACTCAGGAGTAATGACGACTAACTAAGCTACACCCGTCCCCCATTGAGGAATATCTGTCCATCGGTCGAAATACACATTTTTGCACCCTCCTATAATGCAACACTAGGACACAAATTTGGATGTCTCTTTCCTCAATATGAAACCTCTTCTTTTCACATTTGGGGATGTAGTTAGCTGCATTCTACACCATGTATTCATTCAAAATCAACAATTATTTTCTAAGACTAAAAGCCTTATCTAATTAATTCACTATACTTACCCGATAGCACCCAGAACATTGCTATTAACAGACACCACATCGTTGCTACCCTGTCCGCCATGCTTCCTTCACGAGGGAAAATGACTATGAATTTAATTTTGGGACTTTGCACCAGGCGAAGCGGGAAAGAAAGAGGGTGACGGGTACTCTGAAACCATGATTCAGGTCTTGCGGGGAAATTCGAAACATTTTGTCCTTATCTAGGTACTTTTTAGCTTTCAGAATTTATAGCGGTTGAATATAAATACTTTCTATCTTATATTCTCCCTATCTGTCAGTCTGTTTCTGCTCTTCCTGTCCCTTTCTAGCTCCTCTCCTCTCTCAATCCCCCCCCCCCTCTTTCAATCTCTCTCCCCATTCCCAATCTCCCCCTATCTCTCTCGCTCGTCATATTCCCTTTTTCCAATCTCTCACCTTATCTCTCGCTCCCCTTCTCTTTTCGACATTATTTTTCTTATTTTTTATTGATATATTCATATTCCACAATCATCAAAGTACATTTCGTAATCATGTTTACAATGAAAAAAAATGCATAACATATGCAGGATTGAAACGTAGCAATGAAATTAAAAAAGTGGAGGGGCCTACTAAAAAGCAGAGCTTGTAAAATGTAGACCCCCTATCAAAACTTTATACAAGGGTAATATGATACAAATAGAGTAAAATAATCAGCAAAATTTTATAAAATTATATAGATATAAACACTGTAACACAAATGTATTTACACTATATACAAAATTAAATATTGACTTTAAAAATAATCAAAACTACCGTGGATAAGTATGAAGTTCACAAATATTAGATTGAATCAATAAGAATTCAGGAGAAATTTTTTGATGAGTAATTTAAATCGTATAAGACTAGCTGCCTCTTTCATTTCTCTGTCCAGAGAATTCCAGAGTTTTGGTCCTGTGAAAAATACAGTTTTGCTAGAAAATACTGTTTTACTTTTAGGTAAGTGATAGTCATTTGATTGTCTCGTATTATATGAATGTAAAGTATTGTTTCTCATAAATTTCTTTTGTAGGACATTAGGTACACTATTTCTATCTAGCTGATACATGAATTGGAATAGTTGCAAGCGGTACAGGTCATTGATTTTAAGGATACGTTTCTGACGAAACAATTCATCCGTATGAGCTCTAAAGGACATATTGCATATTATTCTCAGTACTTTTTTCTGAAGTAACAAGACTTTATTTAGTCTCGTTTGAGAGGCATTACCCCATGCCAGAATTCCATAATTAAGATATGGTAGAATTAATGCACAATACAACATGGATAGCGCCTGTGCTGGTAGAACGTATTTAAGCTTATTGATGACTCCAATATTTCTTGACACAGTTTTGCAAGTATTGTTGATATGAGCATTCCACGTAAGCTTGTTATCAATAGTTAGACCTAAAAATTTTGTTGTTTGCACTTCTTTGATTTCAGTATTATCTAAAAGTATTTGATGCGGTAGATGTTTCAATGAATGACTAAAAAGCATATAATTAGTTTTTTGCAGATTCAGTGACAATTTGTTGGCTTTAATCCAGTTTGTTACTTTTTTAAATTCTGTATTCATAGTGCTCACAAGTACATGTGGATCATGGTGTGTATAGAAAATATTGGAATCATCAGCAAAGAGAATAAATGAGAGAACATGAGATGAATTTTTCATATCATTAACATAAAGTATAAATAACAAGGGGCCAAGAATACTACCTTGTGGAATTCCACAGGAAACTGGCCTTGTTGGAGATTCTGATTCATTTACTGTAACAAACTGAATTCTATCAGTAAGATAACTCCTAAACCATTGTAAAGCTGTCCCTCTGATACCGTAATTTGATAGCTTACATAACAGTATTTCATGATCTATTGTGTCAAACGCTTTTGAGAAGTCAAGGAATAATCCTACAGTATGATCAGAATTATCAAAAGAAGTAGATATTTTATTTATTAATGTCAATATGGCATGAGTTGTATTATGTTTTTCTCTAAAACCAAATTGATTATCACATATAATACTATATTTCTTAAGGAAAGCAACTGTCCTTTTATAAATGATCCTTTCAAGAATTTTTGAGAACGAAGTTAACAAAGATATTGGTCGATAATTACTAGTAATTAATTGGTTCCCCTTCTTGAAAATGGGTATAACTTTAGCTATTTTCATCTTCTTTGGAACCTGGCCAAGCCGCAATGATAAATTAAATATATGAAGCAGGGGATCAGCAAGGGAATGTATAATGTTTTTCAATACTTTATTTGTAATGCCATCATATCCGGGTGTCTTTCCTGCTTTCAAATTAAATACAATCTCAAGTAATTCTTCTCTATGAACTGGAGTAAGAAATATTGAATTATCATTTTGTTTGTCCAAAAAGTCCTTAAACGAATTTTCTACAGGGATAATATTTCCAGCTAACTTTGGTCCAATTTGAGAGAAATATGAATTAAATTCATTTGCTATAGAATGAGTATCTTCAACCATATTTCCATCTACACATAATTTATTAACAGCACTAGATTTGTTAATTTTGTTTAGAGCCCCATTTATTGTTTTCCATGTATTTTTAAGGTCGTTTTTATATGATTGTAATTTTTCTGAATAAAACCTCTTTTTTGCTATTCGGAGAGTAGTTGTTAAGGTATTTTTATAAGACGTGTATCTATTCCGTGAAACATCATTTGGATTTGATATATAAGAAACATACAGATTATTTTTCCGATTGATAGACCTTAATATCAATTTTGAAACCCATGGTAGTTTTGGAACACGTTTATAGTCGTAATTTCGGTTACACTTCGTAATTCCGAAGGTTCGTAATTCCGAAGGTTCTTTATTCCGAAGGTTCGTAATTCCGAAACACGTAAATTGCCTATACCTCGATGTTCGTTAATCCGAAAACGAAAAAGGGTTCGTTAATCCGAACATTTGTGGCGTAATTCCGACGATTCGTTATTCCGAAGGTTCGATAATCCGAAAACGAAATAAGGTTCGTTGTTCCGAAGGTTCGTTAATCCGAAAACGAAATAAGGTTCGTTGTTCCGAAGGTTCGTTAATCCGAAAACGAAAAAAGGTTCGTTGTTCCGAAGGTTCGTTGATCCGAAAACGAAATAAGGGTCGTTTTTCCGAAGGTTCGTTAATCCGAAAACGAAATAAGGTTCGTTTTTCCGAAGGTTCGTTAATCCGAAAACTAAATAAGGTTCGTTAATCCGAAAACAAAATAAGGTTCGTTAATCCGAAGACAAAATAAGGTTCGTTAATCCGAAAACAAAATAAGGTTCGTTAATCCGAAAAATGAAAATAGGGAAAGCAGAGGCAGAGGCAAGGGGAGGGGGGCGGGGGACACTTTTCCCGTTCAATTATTATAAGGATATAGGAAGGCAAGGGCGGACGAACGAATTTTCGTTGGGGGTAAAGCCAAAAAATGAAACTCATACATCAAAATGGGCACTTTGGTGATATTTTGGTGAGAAAAAGTTTTTTGAAGTGACTTATTATGGCAAAATGTATATTTAGGCTTTATTTTTCAGGAGAGAGTATAATGAGCGAGCGGCTTGGTAAAACAAATTCAAAGGTGAAGTTGTATAACGTTTTTTGTGGTCAATTATTCTTAAAATGGCATTATTGCGAGGTGTTGCGAGCGTGAATCACAAGCTAAAACTTTAGGTTATTTCAATAAAAAATGAAAATTAGTTTTTTAAAATCCGAGCAGATTTCTGCTGTCATTAAAAAGATGTGCATCTAACTAAAGAATTAACACGAGCGCAAAACGCGAGCTTAAACATACTGACCAGAAAAGGAACATGTTAAAGAAGGCATTTAGTGACCTTTTTAGGATGCATATTTCACCAATCGAATGAGAGTGCGAAGCGCAAGCTGAAAATTTTCAATATTCCAGCCTGAAAACTTAATTTAACTTGTATACTTTAAAAAGAGTATTTTATTTCGAAAAAAACATGAAAAACGGCATATTCATTTTTGCAAAAGGAACTTTCCCATTTTGGAAAATATTAATTCCCCTGTTTTTTATTTCATTTTTGATGCCTCCTGCCTCCCTCCCGGCGGATCCAACTTTCGTCAAATAGAGGGGGGGGGCAATTTTTTTTTCGCCATATTTTCCTTGATCGGCAGTTTAAAGTTGATTTTTGTTTGTTTCTTTGAAAGGGTAGTCCTAACAGTCAATAATTACACTCTAAAAAATGAAGTGCTAATTCAGCTCTTAAAGAGCGTGTATAGTGACTGCACTTCGGAATGCTGATTTTTCTCGTTCAAATTTGAACTAGACAAATCAGCACTCCGAAGTGCAGTCACTATACACGCTCTTTAAGAGCTGAATTAGCACTTCATTTTTTAGAGTGTAGCTTTTATCCTTATAAAATAGAGTAAATAAAATTATGTAATAACATGATAAACCCTTTTTAAATAATGCGAGCGCGAGCTATATATTTTTGTTAATATGATGGGCAATATGTTTGTGATCTTCAAAGCGAGATTCCTATGTAACTAAATTTAGACAATAACTGCTAGCAAGAAGCGCGAACAGAATTTTTAAATATACATTATAAGCTCTGACCTGGACTCCGTATCACAAAGGTTTGCGATGAATAGCAAATATGAGAGAACGCTTCTGATTGGTTCTTAGTCAGTATTTTGAGACAAATGCGTGTGTAACATTGATCTTGATTAGCCAATTCATTTACCGATTGATCGCTAATTTTTGTGTTACGGAGCCCAGATCTAAAGGGGACATTTTAAGAACTTTTTGCAGTTAGCCATGAAGACGATGCGTGTTTTAACCAATGGCGGCGGAACGTTTTTTTTTTTGGGGGGGGGGCAAAGCCAAAAAAAGGGCCCAATAGGGGCAATTTGGTGCAAACGGATATTTTCACCATTAGATTATCATCTGTGTAAAGAGGTTGTGTGTTTTGTAGTAACTAAATTGAGCACAATTTTTTAAGTGATCACTAAAGTTATATATTTACGTTTCATTTCTGCGAGCGTAGAGAGCAAGCGGTTTGGGTGGAAAAAGTCAAATCTGAAGATGTAAAATTCACCTTTTTGGTCAATTACTGTTAAAAGGGCATCCTTGTGAGATGTTGCGAGCGAATCACGTGCTCAAGCTTTTGGAAATTTCATGTGGGCCTAGAATGATAATATTGATATAGATATTATTTACCCAGGGAAGCCACTTCAGTTCTGAAAACTATTCCCCCAGCTATTATTTTTTTTTATAAGAATGCTTAGAATTTCCAGTTTTCAGGTTGGAAAATCGGAAAAATTTGGCTCACGTTTCTCGCTCGCATCAAGTATTGTTTATTGAGGAACTCATTCTATTCCTGGTTACAAAAAAGAAGTATGAAATGTCCAGTTTTCAGGTTGGAATATCACAAATTTTAAGCTTGCGGTTCGCGCTCTCATTATTTAGTTCATGAGATATATATTCTATTCATGAGTCACTAAATGCAGTCCTTAAAAGATTACTTTCTGAAGCCTGTTGCATAAAACTTTTTACCTGAGAAAACTCTGGTAAAAAATGAAAACTAAGGTTAGTCTGATTTCCTCCATTGACTTTAGCACAAGGCAAAAACTCTTGAAAAAACAACCTGAGTTTTCTCAGGTAAAAAGTTTCATGCAACGGGCCCCAGGTCAGTATATAAACAAATTACAGCTCGCCCTCGCATTAGTTCTTTAGAAAGATACACATCTTTCTCACGATTACAAAAAATGCTCCGAATGCTCACTTTAAGTCTTGTTACATGAAATGTGTACTAGTTTGAGCTTGCGATTCGCTTTCAACATCTCACAAGGATCATTATTAGTATTATTTTTATTTTCATTACCAGCAGAAGCTGTTATTAAAAATGACATCCCCTCCAATACAAATCCTATTATCTAGAGGTTGCTCGCACGCTTCCAACACACTTGATCCCCTGCATCTTTAATTAAACCATTTGCTTATAGGCAGCAATTGCTCAGATAAAATCGAAATTAGCCTATGCTTGATCAGGGCGCCTATATTCTTAATGAAATACATGCTTTGGCCCCAACACACGCATGTATCATCGATCGTTATTACTATCATTGCATAATATCGTGTAATCTTGTAATGACAACATCGTTTTTGTTACCAAAATGAATTATTTTCATTTTCGGAAATACGAACCTTATTTAATTTTCGGATTAACGAACCTTATTTCGTTTTCGGATTAACGAACCTTATTTCGTTTTCGGATTAACGAACCCTATTTCGTTTTCGGATTAACGAACCTTCGGAATTACGAACCTTATTTCGTTTTCGGATTAACGAACCTTCGGAATTACGAACCTTATTTTGTTTTCGGATTAACGAACCTTCGGAATTACGAACCTTATTTCGTTTTCGGATTAGCGAACCTTCGGAATTACGAACCTTATTTCGTTTTCGGATTGACGAACCTTCGGAATTACGAACCTTCGGAATTACGAACCTTCGGAAATACGAACCTTCGGAATAACCGAACCTTCGGAATTACGAAGCTTCGGAATTACGAATGTATGCGGTAATTTCGATATTTCTTTAAAGGAACACAAGAATCTAAGCAATCATTGAAATATTTCAAAAATATGTCAAATGAGTCATCGACATTCTCTTTCGAGTTATAAACGTCAGACCAATCAACAAAAGTTATATAAGAACACTAGATGTCATTGGTCATTGCGAATATGATCGTATATAACGCGACTCTATTTCAGTCAACACCTTTGTACATAAACATGATATATATCATAGCTAATCACTTTACTGATCAGAGTCTACAGTCCAATTATTCTTTTGATCATGATGATAAGTTTGCCACATATTATGAAATGTCTTTTGAACTTTACTACCTAAATATATAACGAGATTATCACACAAAGGGCCTGGATCAGGGAGGGTTATTATTGTTTTAAAAGAAGGAATACAGGCTTAATTAACATCGGTGAACAATTATTTTAGGGATAGGAAAAGTAATAAGAAACAACACGTGACCCCCGATATAGAGGTTTATATGTGTTTTATTAATCTAAGGCGTTGGCAGGGGAGTATCCTCTCTCTTCCTCCTATAACTCTGTTCTCTCTGTAACTTCTTCACACACCTATCATGCGTATATAGGAACCAGGCACGGGGGGGGGGTACTTGGACAATATTATACAGAAAAGATAAGTCAATCAGCCAAAGGACTGTTGGCGTGGTACTCACAGCAAAATGTAAGATATGGCCCCATTTTTGCCTGTCAAATAAGTTTTTATTCTTCCGAAATCAATAAAAAGAAGCCTGTATACCCAGTTGTTGTGTGTAAAGACAGGTTGTGTGTCCGGACGATCAATATTTTAGAAAGTCATTTGGAAAAATTTACAGGCGAAGTTTCATAAATTTTTAGTACCAAAATGTTAGGAAATGTTATAGAGAACAAAATAGAAGATGTTTACAACTATTGTGTTCATATTTTTAGTGTAATCCAAAGACAAAAAAGAAGGCTTCGAAAATATAAAGTGTCCGGACACCCGACCCCCCATTCTACACGAAATTGGTCTTCTTTATAAGAATCAACTACACGTATTTGTATTTTAAAAGAGAGCTGCATGCACAGACATGACACCTTTGTTCGGTTGAAGTAATTATTCATCAAATTACACCCATCATTTGGTCACCAACCTGCATGGGCTTGTTGCGTGAAAAAAAATTGCCATAAAAAAACTGACAAATAAACATTCTGGCAAAAAAAGCCAGAGTTTTTCTTTTATACAACAGGCCCCTGATGAATTTGCCTGCTGTGGACAGAAATTCGTGAGGGAAAGAGAGACGGCATGTGAGTGTGTGTGTGTGTGTGTGTGGGTTAGTGAGTGAGAGCCGGTGAGTGTGTGCGTGTGTGTGTGATGGTGTTTGTATGTTGGTATGTGAGGATAATGCTTTGGGAACAGTTTCTTACATTTGGCCCATGCATCAATGGTACGTATAAACCGGGGACGTCCCCGCTCTAACAAAAATATAAAAAATCAACAATCTCATAAAATATGTGCCATTTTTATATGGGTTGGGAGGCCCAACTCTCAGATTCTATTTTGTCAACCATTAGAGCGGGGCACTCCACATCGTCAGCATTACTTGATTTTATTCAGAAAGTTACAAATGATATTGATAACAAGAGTATATTGATAGGTTTAATTCTAGATTTGCGAAAAGCATTTGATACGTTAGATCATATTTTGTCACAAAAACTATATGCATATGGAATAAGAGGAATTACTTTAGACTTATAAAAAGATTATCTATCTAATCGCAAACAATATGTAATACGTAATGGAATAAATTAGAATTGAAATCTATAAGATGTGGAGTGCCCCAAGGTTCGATACTTGGACCCCTTTTATTCCTTTTATATATTAATGACGTGTATGCAGTATGCAGTGTATCCAGTAAACTTAAATTTATCTTATTCGCAGATGACATCAGTATATTCATGTACCACAAAGATTTACATACGTTACAAACATAATTTAATGAGGAATTACAGAAGGTTGCCGATTGGTTATACTTGAACAAATCATCCCTCAATGTTTCTAAAGCTAACTTTATGATATTTACAAATAAAATACAGTAATAAATTCTAATGAATTTGATATTATTGTGTGGTTCAATAATAAAAGAAGTTTCATCTTTAAAATGTCTTGGTGTCATAATCGACAATAAATTAACGTGGTTAAATCATATTGATGCCATCTGCAATAAGATATCTAAGAACATACATTCGTAATTCCGAAGCTTCGTAATTCCGAAGGTTCGGTTATTCCGAAGGTTCGTATTTCCGAAGGTCCGTATTTCCGAAGGTTCGTAATTCCGAAGGTTCGTCAATCCGAAAACGAAATAAGGTTCGTAATTCCGAAGGTTCGTTAATCCGAAAACGAAATAAGGTTCGTAATTCCGAAGGTTCGTTAATCCGAAAACAAAATAAGGTTCGTAATTCCGAAGGTTCGTTAATCCGAAAACGAAATAAGGTTCGTAATTCCGAAGGTTCGTTAATCCGAAAACGAAATAAGGTTCGTTAATCCGAAAACGAAATAAGGTTCGTTAATCCGAAAATTAAATATGGTTCGTATTTCCGAAAATGAAAATAATTCATTTTGGTAACAAAAACGATGTTGTCATTACAAGATTACACGATATTATGCAATAATAGTAATAACGATCGATGTGTGTTGGGGCCAAAGCATGTATTTCATTAAGAATGGCGCCCTGATCAAGCATAGGCTAATTTCGATTTTATCTGAGCAATTGATGCCTATAAGCAAATGGTTTAATTAAAGATGCAGGGGATCAAGTGTGTTGGAAGCGTGCGAGCAACCTCTAGATAATAGGATTTGTATTGGAGGGGATGTCATTTTTAATAACAGCTTCTGCTGGTAATAAAAATAATACTAATAATGATCCATGTGAGATGTTGAAAGCGCGAATCGCAAGCTGAAACTAGTAGACATTTCATGTAACAAGACGTGAAGTGAGCATTCGGAGCATTTTTTGTAATCATGAGAAAGATGTGTATCTTTCTAAAGAATTAATGCGAGGGCGAGTTGTAATTTGTTTATATACTGACCTGGGGCCCGTTGCATGAAACTTTTTACCTGAGAAAACTCAGGTTGTTTTTACAGGAGTTTTTGCCCTGTGCTAAAGTAATTGGCGGAAATCAGACTAACCTTAGTTTTCAGTTTTTACCAGAGTTTTCTCAGGTAAAAAGTTTTATGCAACAGGCTTCAGAAAGTAATCTTTTAAGGACTGCATTTAGTGACTCATGAATAGAATATATATCTCACGAACTATATAATGAGAGCGCGAACCGCAAGCTTAAAATTTGTGATATTCCAACCTGAAACTGGACATTTCATACTTCTTTTTTGTAACCAGGAAAAGAATGAGTTCCTCAATAAACAATACTTGATGCGAGCGAGAAACGTGAGCCAAATTTTTTCCGATTTTCCAACCTGAAAACTGGACATTCTATAGCATTCTTGGATGATAATCTAATGGTGAAAATATCCGTTTGCACCAAATTGCCCCTATTGGCCCCTTTTTTTACTTTGCCCCCCCCCCAAAAAAAAAAAAAAAAAAAACGTTCCGCCGCCATTGGCTAAAACACGCATCGTCTTCATGGCTAACTGCAAAAAGTTCTTAAAATGTCCCCTTTAGATCAGATCAGAGCTTATATATTTAAAAATTCTGTTCGCGCTTCTTGCTAGCAGTTATTATCTAAATTTAGTTACATAGGCATCTCGCTTTGAAGATCACAAACATATTGCCCATCATATTAACAAAAAATATAGCTCGCGCTCGCATTATTTAAAAAGGGTTTATCATGTTATTACATATTTACTTTATTTTATAAGGATAAAGCTAATTATTGACTGTTAGGACTACCCTTTCAAAGAAACAAACAAAAATAAACTTTAAACTGCCGATCAAGGAAAATATGGCTAAAAAAAATCCCCCCCCCCCTCTATTTGACGAAAGTTGGATCCGCCGGGAGGGAGGCAGGGGGCATCAAAAATGGAATAAAAAACAGGGGAATTAATATTTTCCAAAATGGGAAAGTTCCTTTTTCAAAAATAAATATGCCGTTTTTCATGTTTTTTCGAAATAAAATACTCTTTTTAAAGTATACAAGTTAAGTTAAATTTTCAGGCTGGAATATTGAAAATTTTCAGCTTGCGCTTCGCACTCTCATTCGATTGGTGAAATATGCATCCTAAAGAGGTCACTAAATGCTTTCTTTAACAGGTTCCTTTTCTGGTCAGTATGTTTAAGCTCGCGTTTTGCGCTCGTGTTAATTCTTTAGTGAGATGCACATCTTTTTAATGACAGCAGAAATCTGCTCGGATTTTTAAAAACTAATTTTCATTTTTTATTGAAATAACCTAAAGTTTAGCTTGTGATTCACGCTCGCAACACCTCGCAATAATGCCATTTTAAGAATAACTGACCACAAAAAACGTTATACAACTTCACCTTTGAATTTGTTTTACCAAGCCGCTCGCTCATTATACTCTCTCCCGAAAAATAAAGCCTAAATATACATTTTGCCATAATAAGAAGTCACTTCAAAAAAGTTATTCTCTACTTAATCACTATCAAACAGGCAATGACTTCAAGCAGATGATAATCTTAAGGTGAAAATATCACCACAGTCCCAATTTTGACGTATGAGTTTCATTTTTTGGCTTTACCCCTAACGAAAATTCGTTCGGAAGGCCCTTGCCTTCCCATCCTCATATGATAATTGAACGGCAACAGTGTCCCCCGCCCCCCTCCCCTTGCCTCTGCCTCTGCTTTCCCGGTTTTCATTTTTCGGATTAACGAACCTTATTTTGTTTTCGGATTAACGAACCTTATTTCGTTTTCGGATTAACGAACCTTCGGAAAAACGAACCTTATTTTGTTTTCGGATTAACGAACCTTATTTCGTTTTCGGATTAACGAACCTTCGGAAAAACGAACCTTATTTCGTTTTCGGATCAACGAACCTTCGGAATAACGAACCTTTTTTCGTTTTCGGATTAACGAACCTTCGGAACAACGAACCTTATTTCGTTTTCGGATTAACGAACCTTCGGAACAACGAACCTTATTTCGTTTTCGGATTATCGAACCTTCGGAATAACGAATCGTCGGAATTACGCCACAAATGTTCGGATTAACGAACCCTTTTTCGTTTTCGGATTAACGAACATCGAGGTATAGGCAATTTACGTGTTTCGGAATTACGAACCTTCGGAATAAAGAACCTTCGGAATTACGAAGCTTCGGAAATACGAAGTGTAACCATATCTAAGAACATAGGCATTATGTACAAACTGCATAACTTGCCACCGAATATTTTAAAGATGTTGTATTATGCTATTATTTCACCATTTTTTAATTATGGCATTCTTGCCTGGGGAAGTGCTGCGAATATTTATTTATACAGATTACTATACTTCAAAAACGTGCAGTCAGAACGATAAACAACTCCCCTTTTTTACGCCCATTCTTATCCTATTTTTCATTCACTTAAAATTTTAAATATTTATGATATGTACAAGTATGAAATGGGACTTTTTATGTATCTACGTTCTAAAGGGCTTTTATCTTCTTTTTTATTGAACTGTTTCAAATTAAATTATAATATTCATGAATACCCTACTAGAAATGCTGCAAACTTCCATTTTCCTGACATAAGAACTTGCCTTTCTCATATATCTATTTTCTTTTTCGTGGCTCACTACTTTGGAATTCTTTGCCGGTTAATTTGAAAACATCTTGTTCATTTAATATTTTCAAACGTAACTTCAGAAACTTTATATTTGATAATTAAACCTGTTTGTAAATATTTTTGTTTTAATATAATCTAAATCTTACCATTTGTGGATCTATGCCTTTGTATTGTCTTCTAATTGTTTGTTTGTTTTTGTATGTTTGTTTTTTACTTTTGATATTGTCAGTAATTATTCTTTTTAAAGTAAGTTGGGTCGGCCGTTTTTTCAGGATATTCTTTTTTATTTTGGCTGCTTCCCTCTCAATGCTTTTTTGTATTAATTTTATGTCTTTGATGTTATGTAAACTTTGTTCCTGATGTAATTTACCACAATTATGTTTATTTTTATGCAGAGAGCAAAATAAACTTGAATTGAAAAAAAAATGAATTGAATTGATAAACATTGATTTGTAAAAAGTCATTTGTGACCAATTAAATTCATGTTGTATGCGCGAATAATAGAAACAATAATCTACTAGTACTTCCGGCAGAGAAAAATCAAGGAAAGCTACTTGAAATTAATTATGACGCAATGCACCCCATGTGTCCCCCCCCCCCCTCCTCCCGGCCCCACACACACCGTACCGGAACCCTGCGTTTATGCGCCAACTAGGTTTTACGCGCAGCGCATAATGACATGCGCCATGTGCGTAGGTTTCCGCGGCGCGAGCGCGCGGTAGCAGTATCACCAATTTCAAAATAATTTCAATATCACGCTGTTAATGGCGATTATCGATACGGGAAAAAGCAATTGGGAGTCTGATTTTCATCACAGATATGAGTTAGCATCCATCAACACTCCTGCAGAATATCGTTTCTTTCTATATGTAAGTTGTCAACATTTCAAAGTGTTATCATTTTTGTGTTAATTCGCGAAGTACGGCAAGACCCATATTTGAAATAGGGGCGGGGGGCTGGGGATTGAGGCAAATCTTGCCTCCTTACTGCATCCTCACTGGAATTAATAATCCAACTGAACTCTGCCAAGAAATGCACAACATATCTTGCTCTTCTTGATGCACAGAAAGCATTTGACATCGTTTGGCATAAAGGCCTATTTTCTAAGCTTCAAAACCTAGGCCTCCATGAATCTCTGTTATCTACACTGGAAGAATTCTACAATGGTAGTACCAGTAGAGTCATGTGGGAAGGAAAAGTCAGCTCTCCTTTTCAAATCCTTCAAGGTGTAAAACAGGGAAGAGTGCTCTCTCCCACCTTATAGTTATATACAGTCTTCATCGATGGCCTGATCAAATCACTAAGGAATGCTTGTCTAGGATGCTCTATTAACGGTTGCTACATGGGAGTGATAGTATGATGGTGGGCCCCAAGTCTGCGCACCTAACAATTTGAGTTAAGATTTAACATGAATTTCTTCTTATTCCACAAAATCTTTTGATTAATAGTGTTCCTTATATCATTAAAAGTAAGTATACCAAATTTCTCATTAAAAAGTGAAAGGAAATATAGGATTTTCTTGAAAAAACCTCGGGCAGTCATTTTCAGATTGAAAAAAAAAATGGTACCCCATGTCTGCGCACTCATTCACTTTGCACATGATTCGGGGATTTTGATGACAAAGGCTGCATTTTGAGGCCGTCACATGAAATGCCCTGAATTCATTATTTTTCCACCATTTTGAGTCGGATTTTTTATGAATACCTGTCTATGTAGTGCATGTGTAAAGTTCGTGCTCGTTGCGCATCTTCTGTAACTAAAATCGCGCAGATACGCGGGTGCGCAGACTTGGGAGACCGCGCAGACATGGGGGAACTGACCATACTAGCAGATGACGTTGCTCTTATCAGTACATGCCCTCGTGAACTCCAATCAATGCTGTACCTCACCTTCAATTATTCCTGTGCCTGGAGATATAAAATTAATCCACAAAAAAGTGCCGTAGTAGTAATAAACAAAAAAACATCAACCAGTGTAAGTTCAATCGAGTGGAAAATGGGAGGAATGACGATCAAGGAAAGCAGAGAGCACCCACACCTTGGCATAATAAAAAGCAATTGTAATATTGATCACAACAATGACATCATATCAAAGGATATAACACCTTCTTCTCGCTTACTGGAACAAAGCAAGGAACTCTACGCCTGCTGCCACCAATATGTACTCATCTTTGGAAAATGTTCTGCATACCAAGAATGCTATATGGGATTCAGATTATCCAACTTACCAACTACATGCTGTCCCGTCTGAACAAGGCTCAATCTTTTCTTTTTAAAAGAGTGCTTGGTTTGCCAAGGAGTGCGGCTGACGAAATTGTTTATTTATTGCTAGATATCCTTCCAATGGATAAGCGAATCGACTATGAAATTCTTCTCTTACTTGGGCAATATGCAAGCCTTTCAGACGAGCGCACTGAAAGAAGAATCCTATTGAATGGTATAGCAAACAATACACCATTGGTAAGACGCTGGATAAAAATTCTCAATAGTTATGAGCTTCCAAGTCTCACTAACATCCTTAGAGAGCGCATTCCATATAAAGTATGGAAGAAGCTAGCAATGGGAAAAATTTATAAACAACACTATGCAGCCCTTGAAATTGCAGTTGCTAAAAAATCTTCTCTAAGTCTATGGTCGGGCATGACCCAACGTAATAAAAAGAATTATTACCCAAAGCAAGTCTCCAGCCCTCTCTTGAGGGAAGCTATATCCATCAGAGCTCAATTATCCTGCAGTACATACCCAACGAATAGAAGATTATTCTCTCTGAATCAAAGTACCACAACGTCCTGCAAGTTCTGCCACTCCGAACTGGAAAACGTTGTACATTTTGTTGGAGAATGCCCAGCGTTTAGCACACACAGGAAAACACTTCTACACTTAATAAAAGAAGACGAGGAACTGCAGTATTTTTCTGTGTATTTCAATGATCAAGAACCTCAACAATTTACCGCTTCCGTCCTGTTTCTACCTGACGTCGAATTAGCAGATTCCTCCAGAAACGACCTTAACCTACTTGTCTTAAATTTCTTGCATAAGATTCACCTCTCTCGATCTACCTTACTCTCACGTCAAAATATGTAACGCTACCATTAATGCAGTATCAAACTGCGGATCTCCGATACAGCGGAGGAAGGATACAGAAGAAGAAGAAGAAGGTGGGGGGGGGGGGGCTCGGCAGTCAAGTGGGTGGGGTTCCAGATTGTTCACATCTTCCAAAAAAGCTCTGTGATAACTGTTAAGTGTTATTGAACAAGTTAGCAAAATTTTAAACTTTGGATTTGTTAGACTCACGACCCCCCCCCCCCAAAAAAAAACATCAAGGCACTAAAAAGAAACAACTAAAACAAAAAAGACTGTGAGACCTTACAGATTTTTTAATTGGAGATCTTATGCTAGAAGATAATGAGTGATTTCAAGTTCAGTGTTGATCGACCTTTTGGTGTTGGTGTAAGGTAAATTTTTACACGATTATAACACATAACATAAAATGAAGATGGTCCCAAAAAGTCACTCACTAGTTGTTGAGATGTGAATAATGTGATCTGGATCAGTTTTGCAAACTCTGAATAAGTTTCAATTCAATTCAGTTCAATTACGGTACCGGTACCGTATTTATTTTCCACTTTCAATTTCATATTCACAATTATGATTCAATTGACATAGTAACATATTATAATCACATTTGAAGTACATACAAAAAATAAATAACATTCTAAAATTACAATAGACAATCATCAAATCGAGATATATAAATATTTGAAAGGGAGGGAGGGCCAACTGAAAAGCAGAGCTTGTAAAATGTAGACCCCCCTTATTGTTTTAATTACTTTTTATAGCAACTGAATTGCCCTTTTTTGTAAAAAAAAAACGAAACAAAACAAACAAAAACGTAACAATATTCACATTTAGTTATGGGCACTAGTATTCAACCCGTTTTGAGAGTTTCTTCAAATATATAGAAATATGGAATTTACCTGAATTTCAGACCTGTCTTATTTCCTAGCGCAAATGCTGGTGCTTCTTTTTTCCGTTATTTTTTTCTTCAACCAGTCGACTGTGTGCGCGGGCGATCGAATTACATGACGACGGGTTTTTGCACTAGTATTCAACCCGTCTGCACTAGTATTCAACCTAGTGATTTAAGATAACCCTGTCTCTCAATCTGCCCTTGTCCCATCCGACTATGGACTACACCATTTGAGATGAGACCAAACAGGGAATTAATCTAAGCCAGAGACTTACATAGATCTAGATCTAATAAAGCAATCTAAACCCATTTGAGATTTGCTATCTATCCTCACTAGGTTGAATACTAGTGCAATTCAGTGCAAAAGGCCATCGGCGCATAATTCGATTCTCCGCACATACAGTCGACAGATTGATAAAGAAAATACTGACAACAGATTACCCTGGAAATAAAAAAGGTATGAAATTAAGATAAATTCCCTATTTCTAAACATTTTCAGGAATATTTCAAAATCTTTGAATTATGCCGGGTTGAATACTAGTGCCCATACGGTATGTAATATATACATTATTATACAAGTCATATGCATCATATTTAAAAAAAATTATATATATGAATCATTCACAATGTATACAAATTATTAAAGGTTTCCCACTTAACACTGCAAGCTTAATTTGAAATTGATGAATTAAATATTTAGTAATAATTCAGGAGAAATAATTTAAGTCGTTTTTTGAACATTTGTATAGAATTGCATTGTTTTATATCAATTGTAAAGGAATTCCATAGTTAAGGACCCATAAATATAAACGTTTTTTGAGCAAATGATGTTCTGTTCAATGGCAAATGAAAAGAGTTTGCTTGGCGAGTGAAGTGACTATGAATCGAACTATTTTCGAAAAACATATCAATTAGAGTTTTTAAGCTAGAGGAAGCAATCCATTTAAGTTCAACACCAAGACAAACACTGGGCTTGAAATCACCGGATCAAGCTTGCATGGATCAAGCCTGCATGGGCTTCTGGTCGCAAAGGACACGAAGGAATGGCAATACCGTAATATAAGTGAGTGTTTCATGAAATGTCTGATAGTCTATTCTTGATTTAATAAACAGTTATCTCGGCCTATAGGCCTAACCTGTTAGCCAATCAAAGACAATAAATTTTCACTATCAGACAACTTGTTCGACGGCATCTTATAATTAGAAATTGAATACGCGAGACTGCATGCATAGTACGTGGCGTAATGAGATTTTAAATGAGATCCTGGGGGAACGTAGGGGGCACAATGCTCCCTACACTCTTTGAAGCACTGAAAAGGTGCCCTTTATTTACACGCAAGAAAATGTCCCCTCACTAACGTGAACTATATAGTGTACCTTCGGGGGGGGGGGCAGACTGTCCCCCCCGTGACGAGTCAAAACTCACGCAGGGGACGTATCCATGCCCCCCTTCCTGACAAGTGGCTGATCCAGGACGTGCCCCCCCCCCCTTTGAGAAGCCAAAAAAATATTCGTAATGAAAAAATGCAATGAAAACAGACATGTGCCCCCTCCTATGAACCTGAAGACCCTTTTTTGTCAAATATTTTTTTCTGGTAAGAAATACTTTTTTTTTCTTGTCAAACTTTTTCGCTGACGAAAAAAAAATGTCACCAAATTGCCCCCCCCCCCACTTTCAAATTTGCTCGGCCGCCCCCGCATTGTATGCTGTTATATTCTTTAGATTGAGACTAATTTCTGATAAATCATGCCCCATCTTTATGCCACTGTGCATTCTTACAATAACATGCAAACATGTGGTTCGATTCTGGAAGCAGGATCTTCTCTTCTGTTGCCATCAGCAGGTAGTTGCCAATCAGCAGGTTCATGTAGGTAGTTTACAGTGACTAGGGTTGATGCTGTTCAGGGAGGGAGATAGACTCCGTACTCAGCTCTACCTATTTCAAATTGGTCCTTACAGGGTCACATTTGCCTTAATTTTTTTTTCAAATTATTTTGTATTCGATGTTTCTAACACCAAATAAATGATGCATTTAGCCACCCAATATAATACCCTATTTGACTCTTGTAACAAAACACGACGGCTCTTTTCGATAGGTACCTGGCAAACTTCGTCATGAGGGGTATAAAAGAAACCCTGCCAAGCCCCCAACCCCATCTTATAAGAAGAGATAACTTTGTTTTCTGAGAAATTCTATAATTCAATTTTTCAATTCAATTCAATTCATTTATTATCTCTTTCAATCTTTTTACATTTACAATGATAGTTCAATAGACATATTTACAAAATATAATACATAAATCATTTCTATAATACAATAATGCTATGAAATCGAAAGAGAAGGAGACCAACTAAAAAGCAGAGCTTGTAGGGTGAAGGCCCCCTTTCATAAGTACATTTTATGAATAAAAATATGATAAAATAAAGAAATAAACAATACATAATACAATGAATAAAAAATAAACAAAAAATAAAAATAAAAAAAATAAAAATTAATGAATCAGTATACACTGTATACAGAAATCATAAAACGATTAAACATATATACAAAGAGAAATTAACAAACACATTTACATATTAAGTTCTGAGTTACATAACTTTGTGGAAAAAAAGATAATCTAATATGAATCCAGAAGATATTTTTTCAGTTTTCCTTTGAAATTTTGTATTGAATTACATTGTATAATATCCTTTGAAAAAGAATTCCATAATTTTGGACCAGTAAAAACAAATGTCTTCTGTGCAAACGATGTTCTATTCAGAGGTAAATGAAAGGAACTCGCCTGGCGAGTAAAGTGCTTATGAATTGTATTATTTTTTACAAACATATTATTAAAAGGTAACGGTAATTGTTTATTAATAAACTTGTACATTAACTGTCCGAGTTGAAAAGAATATAAATCTTTAACCTTCAAGACTTTATTTTTCAAAAACAGAATATTTGTATGTGCCCTGAATTCTGCATGACTAATAATACGAATCGCTCTTTTTTGTAATATAAAAAGTCTATTAATTTGAGAATTCGCTGCGTTACCCCATGCAACAACTCCGTAATTCAGATAAGGTAAAATTAACGTTGAATATAATGATAACAAAATATAATCTGTCGCGGGGATGTTCCGTCAAGCGGGAGATAATCTAAACACAGTGGCCCGTATTCTGATAGCAGGTATAACTTAAACTCGGGTTTAAAGTTGTGGTTTAAGTATGGGAAGCCGAAGAGTATCGAAATTTTTATTAAGTTGTATGTTTATGTTTACTCTGCTCTTTCCTGATTCATCGATGGTGAAGACAATTATTTATCTATACTTCCTAGACAATTATGAATGATTTGAGAGTCAAATGAGCTGAAGTATGATATCTCTACTGTTAGTGATTTAGGTAACGATTGGCTATCCATACTTAAACCACAACTTTAAACCTGAGTTGTTGAGTTAAACCTGCTATCGGAATACCGGCCAGTGTGTGTCTGTGTGTATCTCACTCAGCCACATACAGATAACACCGTTTTCAGCTTATCCCCCACTTACAGGGACACCCCGGGATCTGTGTTTGGTTGTGTGAGTGTTCCGGTCATTCCAAATTTTGGTTTTATCTTCCTGTGACTTCTTTGTGGAAGAAACTATGGAATTCCTTTACAATTGATATAAAACAATGCAATTCTATACAAATGTTCAAAAAACGACTTGACCTATTTCACCTCAATTATTACTAAATATTTAATTCATCAATTACAAATTAAGCATTCAGTGTTAAGTAGGAAACATTTAATAATTTGTATACACTGTGAATGATTCATATCTATAATTCTTTTTAATATGATGCATATGATTTGTATTATATTAATGTTTATAATACATAATGTAAATATTGTTATGTTTTTTGTCTGTTTCGTTTTTACAAAAAAAGCAATTCAGATGCTATAAACACGTATTTACAACATTAAGGGGGCCTACATTTTACAAGCTCTGCTTTTCAGTTGGACCTCCCTTTCAATTATTTATATATCTCGATTTGATGATTGTCTATTGTAATTTTAGAATGATATTTATTTTTGGTATGTACTTCAATGTGATTATATGTTACTATGTCAGTTGTATCATAATTGTAAATATGAAATTGAAAGTGGAAAATAAAATAATTGAATTGAATTGTGATAGAGTCAATCACTGTGAAGAGAATTTATCATTTACTTAAAAGTTTGTTTAATTCTATCTCATTTTACTAAAATTTGGTCTTCCTTTTTCCATTTTGTGACTTTGGATTTTGAAACCAATTGATACAAGGGGCTCATAGGCTCTCTCTGTGTGATGAACCAATTTCTTAACTATTTAATTAATGGCATGCTCTTATTAAAAGATTATTGAAGCCAGCCTGTGTAAAAATATTTTTCATTTTGGCAGAGTAGAATTTATGCAGTGTCTTTGTAAAAGCTAGACCAGGACCCAATTTCATAAGACTTGTTACAACAAAATTACAATAACAGTATAAAACTACTGAAACCTCCAAATATAATTGGCTGGTATTTGTTATAGACATTAAGCATTTGCTCATATAAAAAAAGTCTTTCTGAAACGGGTCCCAGTTTCTTTTGGAACCGAGTTTGTATTGCTATTTCCAGCAATTCCTATTTTTCTGTTAAGGATTTTGAAAAATACCGTAATCTTTAAATATCTCGACAAAATGAGGTCTGTCTTATTTATTGCTTCTTCTTTCTTCCTCTCATGGTCCGTAGAGAATATGTTATGCGCCAATTTTATGTTTTCGTAATTCAGTTTGTCTATATCTCATTTTACTATACTGTATATGAAATTATCATTCTCATTGCTTATTTATATCTATTCATGATTTATTATTATTCAAATAAGTATTTCATATGTGCCTCTTTACAGGAGTTTTCCTTGATATTATCCAACATCCATCAATATGAACGCAGTTGTAGCTGGTCTTCTGATCATCTTCACTAACATTATATCTTCAGGGTATGGAGACATCGTGGATGTTGATTATTCCGAGGAGTTTCTTGACGCCTCTAGTGTGACACTGCAAACAAATCCAAACCAAGGGTTCGTTTACGACTTTTTACCACCTATCCCAACGGCAAATCAACAGTTCTTCATCTTCAGGTTCCGGGTGAAGTCTGGAGGTGAAACGCACGTAGCCCTGGCAGACCACCAGCTTGGACAAGGGTCTTGGTACGATATAGTCTTCGGTATCAACAAAAACAGGTACACCGCCGTTCGACGATGTGAACGGCAAAACTGCCATGAGCTGGCCGCTGTCATGATGCCAGATGCTGTCAGTCTCGACCGAATCCATGACCTCTGGATAGGGTACAACTTAAATCAGGGCCTGATTTCGGTAGGGCAAGGATCACACAGCGATGCGGATCTAGAGGCGAGGACAACCGGAATGTTCCCGGTCAGCAATCTTGGATTTAGTACCGCCCAAGGAACCATTGGCTATTGGTGGTTCCCTGCCGAGCATCTCGTCGTCCAAGGATGTGGGAGTTTGTTGTACCAAGTTGACAATCAGTACAAATTCCGATACACTCTCCCGGTCATTCCTCGCTCATCGGCCACCAATCTCGACTTTAAGTTCTCCGCGAATGCTAATAGTAATGTGCGTATCCTTCTGGCCTCGGAAGTGGGTCTCAGCGACCAGGAACCTGCATACGAGATCATAATCGGTTCAGAGGGAAACAGGAAATCTGAGATCCGTCGTTGTGTGAACGCAGTAGAATGCTGCCCAGTTGTTGCTTCGGCGAACACCCCTGATATTCTAGACAACAGTCTTGGAAACCAGGAATTCCACATCATGTACAATGGTGGGTTACTGAAGGTGTTCTTAGAGGACGATGACACCCCGATTCTAACCAGCTTTGACCCTAACCCCGTCTCGGTCAGAGCAATCGGTTATTCTCAAGGACCTCATCAAGGCGGATACTTTGACTTCCCTGCTCAGGGATTTGCATTGGGTTTGCTGGTGTTTGACACCGAAGGCGATGGGGTATATAACTCGGATCTACCCATCGTCCCTCAAGACAGAGCTTTCAATCTGCACATCTCATTCTTAGTGAGGGCCGCCCGTTCTGTTCTTGTTCTCTTTTCACCAGAAATTGACTTTCTTAACTACGACGGCTGGGAATATGAGATACTTCTCGGCGGGTGGAATAACCAGAAATCAGCCATTCGCAAATGCAAAAACTGTGGCTCTGTGCGATCAATGAGCCACGTTACGCTCGACCCCAATGAATTTCGAATGATCACAGTCACCATCAACAACGGGGATCTTAGGGTATACGCAGGTGACCGTGAAGAACTGATTGTTTCTTTACAAGAAAGGCCTCAGAACGCGTTTGGCATCAAAAGAGTCGCTGTCACCACTCTTCAGAGAGAAAAAGGCCGTTTCGTTTTTGAGCCGTGTAACCTCTACAAATGAGAGGACGGCATAAATTAGTGCAGAGCTCCAAATACTGTATCAGAGACCTCATAACTTGAAAATAAATTAATCGCTCAGATGGAGCATTTTTAAAAAAGTTTATTCATTTTTCGTTTTGAATGACCACTTAAAGAAGTCGCACATTACAATATTACAAAATCTAAGCGGAAGGTTAAAAATGGAAATATGATAAGTGCGAGGTCACTCAGGAAATGAATAATTGGTATTATTATAATCATTATTTCATATTGTTAATGATCATTATAATTAAATCAGTAATTCATTGTAAAAATCATTACTGCAGAAGTGGATCCAGGAGGAGTATACATGTATGTATACAATAGTATTTCTCAAACCATATTGGGCGGTCTCAAGTACGGTGTTGGCCTTTGTGTTGAAATTTGGATTGCTTCCCCTAGCTCCAAAACTTATTCAGAGTTTGTAAAACTGATCCAGATCACATTATTGACATCTCAACAAATACTGAGTAACTTTTCGGGACCATCTTCATTTTATGTTTGCCTTTATAATCGTGTAAAAATTCACCCATCACCAACACTCCAAAGGTCAACAATGAACTTGAAATCACCCATTGTGCTAGTACTACATCTAATCCAGCTAAGTCTGTACCTAAGAAGTAGAATGATAGTAGTAGTGACGTGGTGGTGGTGAAATTAGCTCTACATAAAGCAGTAGTCATCATCAGAACATGTAGTTGAATTTATTGATACATTTCAATATCTGTATCATTAGTAGGTTCACTGGCGGATCCGGGGGGGGGGGCAAAGCACAAAGGCACAATTTACATTTTTAATATAGAAAATGCTGTTAGAACGGAAGTTCCCTCCCCCTTGAAGGTGAAGACATTCGTGGACGAAATAACAAAATTTTTTGGTTGACTTCTTGCTTTGCTTGTCAAAATTTTTCCTCACGAAATTGTGCCCCCCCCCCTTGGAAAATCGTGGATCCGCCCCTGGTTAGAATTATTGTTATTATCTACCAGCAATCATTTTAATCATAGCTTTCATTCATCATTATTCATAAAATGTTAAGGCCTACATGTATTTTTACTGCTCTTCCAAGTAAGATGCATAGAGTATTCAATCTAATGAAGATATGAATGTAGATTTGTAGTCCAAATTAAAGCGAGTTAAAAAAATAAATTTCATGTTTATGATTTTTTTGTCATTTGTTATCATACCTTTGATAGATGTTTTTAATTATTCTAAGAAGTTTGACAAATGGAAGCAAGTTAAATATGAATTTTAAGGTTTTTGTATTTTCATGAATCACTTGGTGCCATCTTTCCTCTGACCAATATTTAGTTTACAGATATTAATCCTAACTTACTGGGGGGAGACTTTCCAGCCCTTCCACATTTTTGACTTTCAGCTAAGTTAAGGCCATCGCATACCTTACGACCCGACTGGTCTACGACTGGCTTGCATCTGAGTGAGGGGAGATGTGACGTCACAGCTCGTCGCTTGAGAGTCGCAGACCGGTCAGAGACATATGGCAAGGAAAATCCTAAGGATTTGACATGTTGAATCCTTATGACTGGATTGCAAGCTCAATCCAACTTCCAGCCAATCAGATAGAGTTGCACGGTGTGATATGATATACAATGTACATACGCCGTAGTAAGCACCATTTCTCAGTTGCTATGGCAAAAAGCGCATGTGAGTCGCAAACAGCATGGTAGTCGGATCGCAAGGTGTACAGTGTCGATGCTTACGACTCCACTGCGATTCATCTCTACTCACAAAGTTGCAAGCAAGTCATAGACCAGTTGGGTCATAAGGTGTGCGGTGGCCTTTAGAGTTCAAGGTAAGACATGATGATTTAGAATTTGCTCCCTCCTGCCAAGGAAATCAAAGGCAGACATTAAGTTAGTTCTGTTACCCCTCTTCTTTCTCTCTCTCTCTCTCCCTCTCTTTCTCTCCCTCTCTTTCTCTCCCTCTCTTTCTCTCCCTCTCTTTCTCCCTTCTCCACATTCCATAAAAACTAATAAAAACAGAGATCTTGGTGTTCTTTCATGATTATTTAACAATAAAAATTGATAGCGATACATTCAAGTACATGTATTCAAAATGCATTAGATCATCTTCTTTTCAAAGACATATCATGGTTACCTAATCAATTAATGTCAATGACTCGCACGCCCATGCTTGGATGGACAGTCAAACAAACATATTTTTTATAAGAATCAGAAATTGCTGATATGCTATTAAACACAATTTTACACCCACAGATCATGTATGTTCCCGCATGCAGACCAGGGGGCCGTTTCAAAAAGCTGTTCGTAAGTTAAGAGCGACTTTAAGAACGACTGGTGATCCTTTCTCGTGGTAAATGGTATGTACCGAATGTTAATTGGTGATGGTTTAGCGCGTAAGAAAGGTTCACCAGTCGTTCTTAAAGTCGCTCTTAACTTACGAGCAGCTTTATGAAACGGCACCCAGGTGACTGGGCAATTCGATGTTGTTCCTTCAGCTTTTTTAACCCGAACTTCACCGAGGGGAGGGGAAGGAAGGGGCTTTTCAGCCCCCACTACTCTTAAAACTTTTTGTGATATATCTGCTGCGCAAAATTTGTTGACCACGCTGTTCGCAAACTTTTTTACTCTTAATTCTCGCTCAACTTTTGAGACCAAATTTGTGGCACCTGGGCAGACAGTTACGAAAGTAAGCAACATTATGTTAGTGCATGTCAGTCCAAAACTGCTCTGAATTTATCATGTACAGACCTGTACATAGTCAGTACAACATCTGTTTCATCCAAAATTCATGAATGAGTGATTTTTCTCACTTTTATTGACAAAGGTCATCTAATTTGATGCTATCCATGACTTACATAATGTACCTGATGATAAAAAAGAAAATAAAATAAAAGCAAAGATACAACACAAAGAAATACACATGAAATTTAACAATAAAATAGATTTTGGTACCAGAAGTGCTTTCCTCTTTACCTTTTTTAGGAATGCTATCAAGAACCTTTTCACCAAAAAATTATATTTTGAGGAGCTTTATTTCGTGAATAAGAGCAAAAAGTTTGATTTCATGAATACATTTATATAGCATATTTAATTCATATAAAAAAATATATGAAAAGTAGATTATGCCATTTTCTACCTTTGTGCAAATTGTTGTCACAATCATGTGATCTGCGGCCAAGATATTAGGAGGTCCTATAGCCCTAAAAGCCCCCCCCCCCCATCCTTTGGACTTGAAGTTTCAAAATAGTCAAGGTAAGTAAAGGTTAGTTTCCATATACATGCATATATTGTTTTAATTACCACTGGGACCTTGGCCATGAAACTAATCGGATCATTGTTATTCCTTTGTGCATATGAGCCAAGTTTTAATTGACCCATAAAACAGTTCTTTAGTTAACGTATGAACGATAAAGGGACTTTAAAACTACTCTTTTATAATGTAGGTGGTCAATGAAAAATAAGAAATGTCTAAAAGTTCTTTTTCAGCAATGTAAGTAAATAATTGAAATGGTATCTCCACTATTGAATTTCCACTTCATGCTGTACAATTTGCGCTCCTTCAAGTAAATGATGAGCTGCAGTATGCTGCTTGAAATCTTCAAGCGTCCCAAGCACATCTTCGCAAGTATTGCACTGAAACACTGCAGCAGGTGCTGCTTGCAGACCATGTTTCCTCTTGCACCTTGCAAGGCTCCGCTTGTTCTTGAATTTCTTTAGGCAAATGTCACACTCGTAGCTGGATGCACCCTGGTGAACCCTTAGATGATCTTGTAGATCCCCTTTATGACAGAAGCGTTGCTGGCATAGGTGGCACTGGTGGTTCTTGATACCAAGGTGATGCTCTATGTGTTTCTTAAGGTCACATTTCTTTTTGAAGCCTTTCCCGCAAATCTCACACAAGATACGATTCTCCCCTGTATGGATGAGTCTATGGTACTTTAGGGTGAAAGCACTAGAGAGGACCTTTCCGCATTGTTCACAGACAAACCTATACTTGGAATGAGTCCTTTGATGTTTGTCTAACCTAAACTGAGTAACAAAGACCTTTTCACAAATGTCACACTGATACTCTCCTCTTCCTTCATGGGAAGACCTGAAGTGGGCCTTCAAAGAACTACGACAGAAGAACTGCATCGGGCAATCAGAGCACCTGAAAGGTTTGACGCCAAAGTGCTTTTTCTTGTGGAGACTGAGGCCTGACCTATATGAGAAGCGTTGATTGCATATATCACACTCCAAAGGTTTCTCTTTGGTATGAGTACGCATGTGAACAAGCAGTTCTGTGGTCTTCCTTCCACAAACAGGGCAATCCTTGAATGATTTCTTCTGGTGATTGGCCCTCTTGTGGCGACGTAAGCTATCCGAATCCCTGAAAGCCCTAGGGCAAGAGTCACACTTATGGCGGAGAGTTGAAAAATATCCAGTTGTTGGCCTGTCCTGTGTAAGAGTGTGCACCGTTTGAAGATCCTCTTTGCTGTAAGGCTCATTAGAGTTTACAATGTTCCCTAGGAAGGAAAATAAAAGGTCCATTACAAACATCAGCCTTTCTGTGAATATCACTAGCACACTTTGAAAGTATCTTTACCAGCTTAGGGCCATATTCTGAAAATTGTCTTAAGAGAAATATTCTTGTATCTTCAGAGTTACAACAAAATCAGTATTCTGAAATTTTTTTCTTGTGAATTTTCTGGTACGCTAACTTTCACTGAGCGCGTATGATCTCAGAGCTATGATGGGTAAAATTGATAATGGCGCATATGTGCGCAAGATAACTTATCGAGATAAAGGTATTCTGAAAATTCTCTTTTCTTTGCTTCCCTGTAAAATAAAATAAAATTTACAAGAGGTAGGGGGTTATTGTAACTTTATGGAGCAGGCAATATTTTCGGTCAAAAATAACAATTTCTTGCTGCATCCTGCAAGAACATGGTTTACAAGAGACATTTTGAAGACATTACAGAGACGGATTGGTAGAATTTTCAGCAGTAAAAAAACTGGTATTCGATGAATCTTTTCAAACAAATTATGACTAGGAGGACAGCCTCGTGTATTTCAGCACAGTAGCGCAAAAACATAAGCGTTATAAAGGGCGCAAGGGTAATTACGACTCATGCCAACAATGTGCATAATTATTTTTTAAAACAAAAATTCTATTGGGTGACCTCAGCATATGATAAGTTTAATGATTGGTTAATGATAACTTATTGGGCATGCCAGAGATAAAATTGGGGACGTCCTTACAGAATACTAATTTAAGAGAATTTTAGCGAGCTCTTATCTTGCTGATTACAAGAAAAGTAAAGACAATTTTCAGAATACCACTCTCGGTCACATTTTCTCCAAACTTGATCTCAGTGGTTCAATGTAGGTTTGGGGTTGGAACAAAAATCTCTGAATCAAAATATCAAAGATATCTGTGACAAGTTTCTGCGATATATGAATAAAGGTTATCAACCAATTGGAAAAAGAAAGAGAAAAAATACAGGCCTTCTTAGAACTAATAGAATTGTGGATAACTGGAGGCTTTAATGTAGTCCTCCAAGAGCTTGTCAAGATCTAAAAGGAAATCATGAAACTGAAAGACTTTGACCTTGGAATATGTTCTGATTGCAAGTTTTCAAAATGAAATATTGTAAAGCAACTTTACATGTTGATAACGTGTGTATCCACAACTAGAATATTTTCTTGTCGGAAAGAGCTCTCAAATGTTCTGAAATTTGAGACAGCATCCCCTGAATTTCACTTAACAATATAATGCCCCTACAAAAAAGGGGATTTTTTTTAAATCAGGCTATTGAAGATGAACCTTGCTGTTCACTGATATTGGGAATGACAATTTGCTGTTGTTGATACACTTACCTTTCATTGGTAGATCATCTGTTTCCAACCATCCATGTATTTCCATTGCATTCCCTAGATAGGTTTGCATGTACCATGGTAGCTGATGTGATGACAGATCCTCCTCAGGTGATTTCTGATGGCACGAATAAGAAAATACAGTATTGATAATAGAATTCTTAAAATAATTCGTAAATGGTTCGTTTTTGTCTAACATTGTACAAAACTCTGCTCCTAAAAGAATGAGAGGTAAATATGTCGAGGACACTGTGGTCTAGTGGTTACCACTCTCACCTTTCAATCAAAGGGACATGGTTTCGAATCCCGGCCACAGTATGTTTTCATTCAGCAAGAAATTTATATTGTGCTGCACTCAACCCAGGTTAGGTGAATGGGTACTCAGCAGGATTAATTCCTTGAAATACAATGAGCACTAGAAGCAGCTTGAGCTAAAGGTAAATAATGATAGTGCATGCCATCTCAGCATAGATTATTTCTAGATACATGGCACTACATGTATATTCCTGCCAATTATACTCGCTGTATCTCTTCTGAGTGTACAATCTACGATAATGTAGTTGAGCTGTAGTTTGAACAAAAAGGAAGTAGCTTATCTAAAAAGGGACAAAAAATCAAGGGTCGACATAAGGTATGGCAGCATGCGGCACATAGAGAACATATTTGCCAGAAGAATGAATAATAGTATGATTGTACCATTATTACGAAATCAGTTACAGTTGGGGTAAAAATATGAGACCAAGTATTAAGTGCTGTATAGTATATGAATGAACCTATAATAATTATGATAGATCTTGATGATTAAATGACCACCTGGCTTGTTGAGCTCGGGACAATCTTGTATGAATTAAAGAAATCCAATTATGATTGAATCGGTAGATCAACCAGTGATTTCTATTTTGAAACCTGGAAATAGAGATTACTAACTAACTTTAAATCAGATTACTGAATGCTTGAACAAAACTGGATAATATAATTTATGAATGTTTGAAATGTAAGATCACTAATCCCTGTTCAGATAAAGTAATGGGACACAAGCTCAGCAACCTATTGTAAGGATATGGCAGAGATAATTTTTCCCGCTTATTCTAACAAATGAGATTTGAGCTCACAATAAAAGCTGTCTAAATTAACATGGAAGACCTTATGACATCGTAATGAGTAGACAAAATAAATTGCAAATGAAAGGTACAATTGGCCGAAAAAACAAACACACATATCAGAATGCCAACCATTATGAATATGAATCCAATATAAGATCTTACATTGTCATAGTCTTGACAATAGACATCATCCAATTCTCCCCTGGATGCTTTTCTCTTCATCTGACATTGTTTACAATTCATGATGACGTCCAAGATATCTTCCCGAAGTCCACGCCAGTAAAAATAAGGGATGACCATGTCTGTGATTCTATCACGTGGGGCATGCTTTCCTAAACAAGAAACCCAAAGAATTGTTATTGGTATTCAATAGTCGATAATGCATGGAAAATGAAAATCCAGTTGAAGATAAATTTCAAAGGATTGAAAGGATAATTGTTAAAATCATCTATCAAAATTGGTTTAATAAATGGAAAAAGTTTGTCTATTTTGCATGTATATTTGAATTTTACCTGTATCAGACATGTGAGCTGGTAATTTACAAAACCGTATTGCCCTATATTTTCTGAATATCGGGAAGGGATAGGTATATTGTCTGTACATTGCTCGGTCTCTATGCGTGTATTGACTTTGCAATGCAGAGATGAGGCAAAATATACCTTCGTTTTTCCCTGGTCTCACATCCGGGCATTTAAGAATGCGTAGAAAGAGATGACAATGCAACAATATACCTCATAATAAAGATATCATTGGATCCCTAGGGACGTGATCTTATAATCTCAAGTACAATGGTAATGTGCAGAGCCTGGTCAATGATATCAAAATGACACAGTAGAACCAGGTCCTTGAAAGAAATATCTCAATTTTCATAATTTTTGCTCTAGATGTCGATTTGAAAATATTGACTGGCTCTTCTTTTGGGGAACATCAAACCTAATTGCCCTCGTCTAAAGACACAGGCCAATATGATTCTTTTGTGGGCAATACATTTGATGTTCCCATCATGAAGGCCGGGCAATACTTTATAAATAATTACGATTGTAATTAGTATGTATTTTAATCAGCAGGGCCAAATAAAAAACCAGCTTTTTATCCTTGTTAATGTTTTATCCTTTAAAGCTGAATTGGTTACCCTGTATAAAGATATGAAACAAATCTTTGTACAGGGTACAATACATGTACAAAGAGTATTGATTTATTTTCTTTGGTAATATGCAAATTGATGCTGCTAGCAATTAAGTAATAGTTTTTGGGGGAAATCCTCCTTTCTGCCTAATGACAAGGCCAGAGTCAAAGATTTCAGAAAATTTGGATTGAACAAAGTCTGGTGTGTAAGAATGACTGACTCAGGCATAATTACACATGATATAAAATGCTGAAACTGCACACTGGTCCATGAAAAACTCACCATTCATTCCTCCTTTCAAATGCATATATTTCAGGATTATATCCTTGTCTGCTCTTCTGAATACATAGATTCTCTGTGTACTGTGAGATATTGGCATGTCATTTCCGATCACCACAGGCACTTTGGGCAACAAAGTATCTGACTCCACAGTCACCAGTCTTCCTACAGTCTCTGGAACCTGGACAATGTCGCCTAGTTCTTCCGTCTCTTCTGTCCCTGCAGGTTCTCTAGTCTCCACAAATCCTTCGATGCTATCAGCTCCTTCCATCTGCATATCTTCTGTTTGCTCCTTTCCTTCTACGTCCTGATCTGGATACATTGGCAAACTCCTCTTCCCTTTACCTTCTCCCTTATAGAACAAGCACCAGTTCTGACCCTCGAGTCCTTTATATTCGTACACAGAGAAAATCTTTGCCTTTTTTCGTACCATCCGTTTGAACGTCTCAGTGCATCCTGGGGGGTACTCATGCCACTTAAGATACAGGTAGATGATAAGTCCCTCCAGTTCTGTATCAAGTCCTCTGATGTGCGATAGGCCTTTGGGTAGCCCGGTGAACTCTGATGGTATTGGCAGCATTTCCTTTTTTGCTGTACGAGGCTTTATTTCAACATTTACCTGCAGACATAGATTAGAAAGGAAAAGAGAAGTCATGTACTATGCGATATTAGGATGTCAATAAAAAGAGCTATAGATTTCACATTATTACAATAATTAGCAAAAATATCAACATAAGCATTCAAAATTTGTTTCAGAATCCAGAGAGCCGTTTCATAATGCAGTTCTAAAGTTAAGAGCAACTGGCGAACCCCTCTAATGCGCTAAACCGTCGCCAATTCAGTACTATTTACCACAAGAAAGGATCACCATTCGTGCTTAAAGTCGCTCTTAACTTACGAACAGCTTTATAAAACACCCACCTGGGGCAGCACTCAGCACATTGTTTTTTCTTGATATTTTACCTTTGCTCAGATGTACAACTGTATGACAAATTCGGTGTTCTGGTGGATGTCATAAATTTTGTCATAAATATTACCATAGTTTTTGTCTCTTTTCTATAGCACACAAAAAATATGCAGTTTGATTTGCGCACAATGCAATTATGGCTAAGTGTCATGGGTCTCCCACCAAAAGGGTGGTGCTGTTACATATTTTTTTGTTAATTTGTAGAGCTATTCCACATGACTTTCAAACCAAAGCAGCCATGCCAACAAATTTGGAATCATTTTAAAGCCGAATTCATTGGCTAAATCTAGAAAGTTTCATTCACTAGGATGAATAGAACTGGAGTTAAAGCTGGAGCACCAGGGGTGGCCATATGACTATATGTGACTATATGTCAAGCAAACAATTTAGATATTTGTTTTAACTCATCATCCATGACAATATTCAAAGATATTATTTCATGCTGTAAGTATAGGCTGTGCATGTTATTCCTTTATTTTTCTTCCTCTCTTCTAAAAACCCTTGAGCAGCTTTCTGTCTACGTATAATTACATGCACAGTTGCACAAAGTCACCTTCACATGTGATCATGCCTCCCTATTAGTGACTATGACGACTTTGGTCTGTCTGTGAAAAGATGGGCAGGTACTTACAGAGATATGCTAGAGGAAAAACATTCTTCAGAATGCCAATCTGTTGCAATCATACCATTCGCCTATCTCAATGATAAATTGCAAAAGTTAAGATGAAATAAATTACATCTCTCCAGAATACCACTCCTATTTCTTGTACAAGC
This sequence comes from Lytechinus variegatus, assembly GCF_018143015.1. Taxonomy (NCBI): domain Eukaryota; kingdom Metazoa; phylum Echinodermata; class Echinoidea; order Temnopleuroida; family Toxopneustidae; genus Lytechinus; species Lytechinus variegatus. The sequence goes on from NC_054750.1 coordinate 4,397,418, forward strand.
AAATTATATTATCAAAATTCATCTCATCATGTTTTTAGCCGTCTTAACTATCATTTGGTGCTTCACATGTCACTCAATTATATTTGGTAATTTCGTCAAATACAGACATAATGAAAAATCTACCTTTTGTGGTTTAATTGGGAATCTGTTCAGTGCCAGGCGGTCTCCTCTTTGTGAAATGCGCCTATCGAAGATCTCATTTAGGTTGCATGGTTTCCCCACTTGTTCAGGGTCTCCACAAGCTTCCTCAACCTCACAGTGAGTCTCCATTCTCATTGCCTGATCAAGGTAGGTTTGCGTGTACTGCGGCAGTTGGTGTGATGACAGGTCCTCTTCTAAGAGATCCTCTGCAGAATTCTCCTGGACATACTAGGAATGAAAAATGGAAGGACATACAATGTTGTCTTGAAGAAATTGAAAAGGGTAACTGAAGAGGCCTTCTTCTACCACATGGACATGCCAATAAGGATGTTAGATTTCCAAGCACCTTTTGGTGGAATTCTCCTGGCCCTCCTATTATAATAGTTGGAATGGAAATTGGAAGGACTTACAATGTTGATGAAATCCTTGAAAATGGTACCTGATGAGGCCTTCTCCGACTTCATGTAAATATAAAGCCTAGTGCACACTATGCAATTCTTTGTTATCCGAATTTCAAAGAAATTACAATAAAATTTTGTATGAACATTCCAAACAATAAAACCTTCGAGGATCAGAATTCAGAATTTTGATAGGACTACTCATGGGCAGAAATCTGTCCGAAAAGGTAGGGGGGACCAAGGCCTGAAAATTAACCCAAAAAAAATTTCACAAGCAAAAAAAAAGGGGTTTTCACCCCGAAATGTAAGGCCAAAATACATGTATTATTTTCATTGTGAATGATGAGTTTTTCTCCATCATAAAAGACCAAAAATAGTAGGGGGACATTTGATATTGTGTCCCTCCCTACTATTTTTGGTAGGGGACACGTCCCCCTGGTATTTCTGCCCATGGGACTACTGAAATCGAAATTCAGACACGTTTGAGCCATTGTAGGAATAAAAATAAAATCGATTCCAAATCGTAATGATGTCATCGTCACCTGCGACTTGAAGCCAATTGGGACTTTGCTATGAACACAGTGCTTGTCGTGAAGCAAAATTATGATTTTATTATTTTGGGGATTATGCCGAACTTCAAATAAAATAATTTTGTTTCTTTGAAATGTCACATTTACTGTAAAAAATGTGATTTATTAAAAAATTGTTTCGCATCAGATCTCATACTGTGTGCTGGGCTTAAGGATGTATAAGGATGTTATATTTTCCAACTTTTTTCTGCGGATTCACCTGGACCTCCTAAGGAGGAATGAAAAATGGAACTACGTACAATGTTGATGACATTCTTGGAAATGAGACCCTGGATGACTACATGTACATAATAAAGATATTCTTTTACCAGGTACTTTCATTACACTAAAATATGAATACAGCAGATGTATGATTCTTTAGACATGTACATCTCACTTCTTTGGTACATCTGCATAAATGACATTGCTGGATTTGAAACATGTGGTATAGTCGATTGACTAGAGCCTAGATATGTTCTTTCCGATAAAGGTTTTTTTTCTAGATTTGTTTTCACATGTGGACCTCTGACAAATTCAGATTGGTTAATACCCAAACAGCAACTTTGGGTAATTTTGCTAATTTGCATAAATCGATGTCAACTTGACATTTAATTTGCAATCTAATGTGATCTTCAGATCAAATCCAAAATGGCAGCCAGATGCCACCTTGATAAATTAACTTTCGAACCCGTCCCCCCAGAATCATGAATGATACCTCTTTTCATCAGTTATTTGGTATGTTGATTTCATTTTCTGTTAATAATTTTTCAATATAGAATCACCTTTGGATCAAATTCAAGATTGATTGTGGGTGAGATTGATAACTACATTTGACTGCAATGATCAATCACAATAAAACCCTAAGATCAATTGCTAAGGTTTAAAGTCACAGGGCCCTTGTGGGTGTTTTAAAAAGTTATTTGCAAGTTATGAGTGACTTATAGAATGACTGGTGATCCTTTCTTGTAGCAAAAGATACATAGCGGATTTCCATTGGCAATGACTTTAATTTCTAAGAAAAATAGTCACTAGTCATTTGTAATGTCATCTGAACAGGTCTATGAAAGACCCACCTGGTTTAGCAACATTTACAATGAAATGTGAAAATTCTCTTACTTTGCCTATGACCAAGGCAGCACTACTGTTCCTCCGGCATTTACTACACTTCCTGCTGATTTCCACGACGTCATCCTTTATTCCACGCCAGTAGAAATGACGAGCAATAATAGAGCATATCCTCTGAGTAGAAGCATGCTTCCCTGTAACAACAATTTTAGAGGAAAAACACGAGACTAGAGAAATAAGTGGCTTGAGAGGTTTTGAGTATTTTATCACATAATTTCCACACAGCAGCATTGGCAATACACACTTCATCATAATCAAATTCTATTGGTTTAAGCTGAAATGAAATATTAAGAATTATGAAAAGGTGGCACTGGACTATTTGTATATATGACAACTTTCTTCTATAAACGATGTTTAAGAGCTGAAAATTAAAATTTGAAATCTACATTGTGTTGCTGTGTCTTTTTTTCCAAGATGATTTGCACTGAGACTTTGTTTCTTTAGGTCACTTGAAATTAAGATTGAATCGAATTGAATCCTTGTTGTTGCTTTTATTCCATAAATAATAAAAAATATCTTATAAAATAAAAACTTCAAATTATACAAATAAAGTAAAATTACAGCTGGTAGCTGATTTTCAGTTGCAATTAGAATTGTTGATGCTGGTCATTCTTTGGGGCCAGTAATGTCACCAATTATAGTAATAATGTAGCAATGACTATATTTTGAAGGTTAATAGAATGCACACCATTGTTTCCTCCTTTTAGATGAATGTGTTGAATGATTTTTTCCTTGTCTGATTTCCTGTACACATAGAGCCTATTCCCAGTCTTATCATCAAATGAACTTTCATTTTTGATCACCACTGGCTGTTTGGACAACGGAGTATGTGAATCAGTTTCATCAGGCTCTGTTGATCCTTGAGAATCTACAGGATTATTGCTGCCATCAGTTCTCTTCATATGTGTACTCTCTGCACACTGTGGGTTCATGGCAGCTCCTGCATCCTCCTCTGCTTCAATGGTCTGTCCTATATCCCTTGTGATCCTCTGAATATCTCCTTTATAGAACAAGAACCATTTATCCCCTCCATCCCCTTCGTTCTCATGAAGACGGAATGTCATTGCCTTCTTTCGCAATATCCGCTTGAATCCAGTAGTGCAGTGTGGTGGATACTCACGCTGCTTTAGATACAGGTACAAAATGAGTGCCTCCATTTCTGCATCGAGTTCTGCTAGGTGTGACAGGCCTTTGGGAAGCTTGGTTATATCTGGGGGTGATGATTGTTTTACCATCGCTGGAGCAGAAACAAGACCATCCTACATTTTCAAACAAATGGAATACAGAAAATGTGCATGTAAATATTGTGCAGCCTGCCTTAAAGCCAAGGGGATGTTTTCCCTAAAGAGAAGTTTGTTTTCACTAAATGCAGAAAAAATCTGTGAGAAATCTCAATGAAACTTCCAAGCTTTATGGAAAAATAGCATCAAATATTGCTTTTGTATCTTGTCTTTTATCAACTTTACAACTTCAATTTTTCATAGTATAAAGAAGAGGCACTCCTTCAGAAAGGCTAATTTTCTTACTTTTACGATATAAGCTATTTACAGGAGACGTATTCTTGGATTAGGGGTGGCAATTCAAAATAAGTCTACAAAAGCATATGAAACAACCATGCTAAACATATACTTCAATGGTAGTGGAGAAAAATTACCTCTTTCGGAGCTTTCTTTTTAGCTTTCTTAAAATCTAGTTTGATGATGGGGTGGTTTGACTTCTTCTTGGCTTTAGATGTTGTTGAGTGGTCCAAGGACTTCTTAGCCTCAGAATATGTTGTTTGGAGGTCCAACAATTTCTTTTTAGCTTCAGAGCGGGTTATTGGGTGGTCAAGCGATTTCCTCTTGGCTTCAGAGTGTATTGACGGGCTATCTAACGACATATTCTTAGCTCCAACATGCTTCATTTGGCATTTACTGCAGCTCAGCAAGAACTTCCTGATGCTCTCATGGAGGCCCTTCCAAAAGTACAGAAGGGATATCGATTCCCTCATTTTATCACGGCCAAAGTGCTGACCTGATGGTCCTACATGTACGAGAAAGAACAAAGAAGACTTTTTTATGCAAACTGGGGAAAAATATAGATAATAAAATTCATAGAGTACACTGTATTTCCCAATCATAACAGCTAAAGAAAGCATTCCATTACATAATTCAAATTGTCAAATAATTTTTTCCCTAAATATTACAAGAAAAACAAGTATAGAGCACATTTATTGAACCTCATTACTAGAACACTCGTAAAGCCTGCATAAGCTTGTAGTAGAGTCTAAGGATGTATTACAATTTGAAAGAAGGATTGATTTTTGGTGGCGTAATGCAGAATTCAAATTTGATTATATGGTTCCTCCCGGACCATGCTAATTCTTCAGACGTCACTGCTTATCACCAGGAGCTGGACATAGAGGAACAGAGGATCCTGTGTCCAGAACTGAACCTTATGTAACCTTATGTAACCGTACGTTATGTAAACGAAACCAATGTCACACATGGTGATCCTGCCCCTTGCTGCCTCAAACTACGGAAAAGCCCGGCCAGTTGATATGAGAGGCTATCCACTGCTAATTTCTTCAAATCCAAATTGAAGCATATATCTCACTACTGTACTTTACATAATTTACCTTGTGGACATCGCAGAGTAAATAAAAGGGCTCTGAGCTAGATCCACAAATAAGAAATACATGGTCATGTAGAAGCAGACCAACATGCTTGCTAGGCATACATTACTGATCTAAAACAAAACAAATCTCAGACGTTTGCATAAAATCTGTCTAAACTAGTTCCCATTCTTCATGTAAGCCTTCTTCATTTTAAAACTGTAAAAAGAAATCCTTTCATCAGTCACATAATAGAAAAACATGCACATGTCCACCATCTGCTGGTTGCAAGAATAGCCATTCCAGATTCTGAAAATCCCCATAGGACTTTGTGCATACAGGGACCAATCAGTTCCAAGAGGAAGACATATCAAGTCTCATGCTTGTGGCATGAGACTCCTGCCTTCGGGACTCTTTCTCATCTCCCAAAAATCTCTTTCTCATGCCTGTATCTTGGCCTATCCCCATACATGTCATGCTGAGTAATAGAAAATATCATGCTTAGCAGTCTTTACACTTGGTCTCAGGAGGCTATGATGTTAAAGGGGACGAAACAATACATGTAGCTCACCAATATGTGCAACTTGGAGAATCTTTTGTTGCTCTTCAGTTCTTGCAACAACAAGTCGCATGTAGACACTTTGGGATTCCAACCCTGCCTCGATATCTGTATTTGGAGCCCTGAAGTGATAGAGCTTCTTGGAAGGTTCTCCATTTTCTACATCACCATCATCCTCCCCTAACATATACTGCTTGGCCTTGCGCCGTATTCCACGCTTTTGGTTTACATTACTGTTCGGTGGGTATTTGCCTAGCTTCAAGTAGTTGTAAACCTGATCAACCTCTTCGTGGTATGGAAGCTCATTAGTGGATTTGGAGCTCTCCAATGCTTCATCATCCTTGTCCCTGTCACCTTCATCATCATCATCGTAATCATCGTTGTCACCTCCTTGGTTAATATTATTAGCCCCTGCCTGTGAAAAAAAAAGAATCATCAAATTGATACATGTATTACAAGGTGCAGATCCAGTCACACATAAAGACAGAATGCCATAGAAGGGGCCAAATTGATTTGCACAATAGTCATCCTTGCAAAACTATTGGTCCAAATTCAAAAAGGTGTTTTTCAAAACCATCAGTTGAACCCATGGTTAATGCAAAATTTTTTGTATTAATTACGCATATTTATTACGTATGTTAAAAAAATGTCTCTTTCTGATGCGCCCTTTTGTCACAGTTGTTACCATGGATTAGTATGCTAATTTTTTCAGGTGTCCAGTGTTTTGAAGGGTGGACTCATTAATTCAAAACAGTGGACTCGCAAATAAAATAGCGTACTTAACCATGGCAACAGGTGTCATTTTGGTGCACTGTGACAAAAGTGTGCATCAGAATTGGACATTTATTTAATATACACAATAAATAAGCGTACTTGTATGAAATCTTCATAAATAATGGGTTCAACCGATGGTTTTCAAAACCACTTGGGGCCATTGTGTCTTATCCGGCTGGATCCGCACCCGTGTATTACAACAATACTTCAAAAATACAGGTATATTGAACTTCATTTAAGAACTTGTCCATCCTTTCAATTTGATTGAACAAAATCAGAGATAAAAACTCATATTCATTTTAATTCAAATTATTTTTTTTTCACTAACCCAATTTCTCAGACACATTTAGCATAATATAATCTAATCAAATTGGATCAACATAAACAAGCAGTGCTTGTCTGGTACACAATGTAGTTCTCTCTATAGTAACTAGAGTAACATAAATCATAAATTATGGAAAAAAGAAATTATGTATTCTATGCTGTCCATATCATTTACTGAATGAGCCTACATGTACATGTAAATCACTGTGATTAGCTTGAGATTTCTCTAAACACAGATATAAACACATGTATAGAAGTAAACAATCTGACTTATTAAAATTCTCCTGCATGTTATCAAGACAACAATTTCCATAGAGCTCAGCACAAATTATGTTCAGCAGATTTGCCAACCCATATCTGCCACTGATCTTAAAGAGAAATTCCAGTAGTTGCAGTATGCACTGATTTCATGAGAAAGTCTGTAAAACAAGGCTTAATTGTCGGTATATCATCGAGGATCTAGATCTGTAAACAGTTACATTAACTGAACTTTGTGAATCTTGAAATCTACGCTGAAAAATGTTCACACCGAAGATCCCCAACACAGATAAGCGCACGTGGGACAATGTATCATTATTGCTTAGAGCGTCAGGCCCGACGCTCTACCCGAATCCTGTGCTTATTCGCTGATTTCTCAGCAATTACACAATTTCTTCCAGAATCCTTTGGCACATGCGTTTTATTTTATACAAACAGACACTTTGGTGGTCATTTCATTGGATTCTGTACGAACTCATTTTGATATCGTAACCAAAACTAGCATTTACCTTTAATTTCTCAAGCTTAGAGCTCAGAAAGTAAGATGACAATGGGTAGCATTTCATCACTGTGTTCTTAAACCAAATTTTAAAATGTCTGATAATTTAATTTAATCCCTCCCAAAGACATAATAAAGATCTCCCTCTCAATAGTGTACCTACATGCTCCTTAATGTTACTCTCGTGACTGCTTTCTGAAGTCTGAAGTCCAATTCCAGCACTAATTCCGAGGCCAGAACATGCACCAAGGTCCTGAAGTCTGCAGTCCTTACAACTCTTCATGAAATCACAGACACTGGTCCGCATATCCCTCCAGTAGTACATGGAAAATATCTTCTCCCACATCTCCCGACCATGAAGACGGACTCCTGAAACAAAACAATCATCTATTATTTTCTGGACATACTTCTGATGTCAAAATGCAAATTTAACTGGATACTATACTGTGCTCAAAACCAGGGTTGGTGATAATTTTTTTTTGGAAAAAAAATCGAATTGATTTGATTTTAATCAGATTTTTTTTTATTTGAATCATTTTTTTTCTTCATTTTTTTTATTTTTATAAAACAAAGCACAAACACTAAAAATATATCCCTTTACACTGATCTTAAAACATACATTTCACTACTAAAATTATTCTTTACAATCTATTTCATAATTCATCCAGTCAAAATAGAATTTATAGAAAATATTAAAGTCTTGAAGATGCTGGTTTTTCTGCTGTGTCTGCATACTCTGATCTAGTGCAGTTACAGTGCGTCCCACAAAAAACGAAACCGAGATTTATCGATGATTTATCATAACTTAATCACAAATACAATAGACAAATGACCTCCCATTGAAAAGTTTAGAATCTCCTCTTTCATTACTTAGTTAGGGCCTTAATAGGGCCTATTAGAAATATTAATTGAAGGGCATTTTTATTCATTTTCAATCATGTTTTTATGACAAATTATACTTTCTAAATTTAGATGAGTTTGAGAAAAAAAGAGATTAAAAAAAATCACCTTCTTTTCCTTCATGCACTTTGCTCAGAATATTTCGCTGCTGGCGGGGATGAGGAATAACAATCTGCGGCCGCTTGACGCCTTCATTCTGACCTCCCGACAGCTCAAACTTCAACGGGTCTTCAATTCTCTCATCCCCTGAACCCCCTGGGCTGCCAACGTAGAACAACCGCCACGGAAGTACATGACTCGCATCCACATCGTCTGCAGCCGGAATGTAATCCTCCACAAAGAAGTTTCGAGCCCTTTTCTCGAGCATCTGCTTGAAATTTTCTGTACTCCTTTTTGGAAATGAATCCCATCTCAAGAAATTGCACAAAATTTCCACCTCATCTTGAAAACAAATGTCCTCTAATTTATCGATTTCTGACGTTATTTTCTTCCGAGACATCGACATGATGCCTCTGTCAATTGCACGGGAAGTACGAGCATATCTGAGCCGGCGCGGCCGCGCGCGCAGCGCGTGGCATAGACCACTGATCAGTGGCATAGACAGCATAGACCGTACTCGACCAGCCGCGGCCCATCGTGTTGCTTGCCTTGAGTTGATTATTCTTTTATTCAGCAGGGGCCGCGGAACGGTTTTCAAAGTGGATGGGGGGGGGGGGGGGGGGCTGCATGCAAAAAGTCACAATCATTATGGTCATTTTTATTTTTCTAATTTTACACGCTTCAAAAAGTGTGGGGGGGGGGGGGCTGGGGCTGAGTCTCCTCATCATGAGCCCCCTCCCACTTCCGCGGCCCCTGTATTTTGAAGACAAACATAAACTGCATAAATTTCATAACTTTATAAATGATTCATCATAATAACCTCATGAATGAATTCATTCATTTTACAATTCACTGAAAGAAAATAAGAATATAACACAGAAATAGAAAAAACATAGGGCCTAATTACATGTACATGCACATACACACAACATAAATCCTTGTCCTTCAGTCCCCTCCCCTTCCCCGAACCCACCATAAGCCGCCGCCCCCCCCCCCCCCCCCATACCTACATGACCTAAGCAAGCCCCCGCAAAGGCTAAGGAATTACTTATTACAGAAGAAGAAAAAAAAAACACATGAAACATTAGAATATGCAGAACATAACACCAACCTATGTAAAAAGAGAAAAAAATTCCTTGATTGCAAAAACTGAGATATAGGCGGATCCAGGCCCCCCCCCCCTATTGGTGGTGCAAAAAAAGAAGGGAAAAGAGAGGAGAAAAAAGAAGGGGAAACATAAGAGGAGGAAGATGAGTGAATAAAATAAGATGAGGCCTGGAGACTTTGATTTTTTTTATCTCTCATATCACTATATAAAATTTTCGCTCACGCTCGCATTGCCTTTTAGGTGATTTACATATCTTGATCAAAATATGGAATTTAAGATATCAAATTTTGAAGTCAATGTACCTAATATTTTCCTGTATGATTCTTTAAAGTTCTCAAAATATCCCTATTAATGTCAGTTTGTCAAAACGTATTAGCTAGCGCTGTACGCTCGCATTTTGACGAGTTCAATTATCTCAATATTAATTCTTTAACAATTTACTAAAAATCCACACGTCATGACAGTTTACCAAAAATTTTGGCTCGCGATTTGCTCTCGCATTGATTGTTGAAAATATATTAGTTCGTGCCTCTTATTCATAATTACAAAAGTGCTAATGTCCAGTTTCCAGGTCATAATATTAACAGATTTCGCACTATCATGAGGCTACTTAGACTAATAAATAAGATATTAATCTAATAATCAAATTGTCCCCTTTCTCAGGATGCAATATCAACATGTTTCATCTCGCACTTAGGAAGAGAAATAGGAAGATAGTCATCATGATGACATGATGTTCTTAAATGTCCCGGTCCCAATTCAAAACTCAAAGTAATAATAATCAAACATAGCTCTTTTTTAACTGTGATCCATATCCACCTCACAATTTTCCCCGGGGGGCCACTTCCATTCACGAGTGGATACCATGCGCGACCATGGGGTCTCGAAAAGCACCCTAAACACGTAATTTCCATATTCTGAAAATGCACCCCTTAACAAGTATTGGCGCGTGAAACCCTACCCTTAACAAGTGTTGGAAACAAAACGATACTCTTGGCAAATATTCCATGAAATGAACCCCTAAACAAGTACAGGAATGTTTTATTGTTACGGGTCCTTCGGTCGTCGGCTTTACCTTATTTGGTTTAGTACGACCCCAGCTTCTACACCTCGCGCAAATGGACTCTAAACACGAAGTGTTGGGGCAAAAAGGACATCCTTTATAAAACATTTTAATTTTGTTTTATCATCCCGCAAATTCGACCCTAAACACGTAATTCTCCTAGCGAAATAGATACCCTTTTTTCATTATTTTTGTGTTTTTGACACCCTTATCACGTTACGTACGTAACGTGCCCTATCGTGAAAAAGACATCCTTTTTACGTGTTTTTTTGGTCGCGCATGGTATCCACTCGTTCCTTCAAAGTGCTAGAAATACAGAGCTAATGACCCCCTTTTCAGATCGGATTTGTGATGTGACAATGATATTTCAAGCTCGCGCTTCCCGCTCGCTTTATTGACTTTCATCACTAAAAAAAGGTTTTTAGAATGCCAGATTTTATAGGTCCAAAATTTAAACACGTGCACGCATATTTATTCAGATACGCAGCATGTTCTCTATATCTAAATCATCATTATCCAGTTTCAGATCACAATTTCAAAATTTGCTTGCACCTTTCGCTCGCATTATTAATGTAGGAAGATTTCCAATTACTCATATCTTTCATGATTTTCAAAACATGAATAGTGTCCAATTTTTGGTGCAAATCTCGAATTTCCGCTTGCGCTTGGCGCTTGCACCAACTTTTTAGTTACATATCCTTTTCACGATTACAATAAGTGCTTAGAATTTCCATTCTTGCAGGTATAAATGTAAAAAAATTCATTTTCAATTCCATTATTTGATACTTGAATTATGTCAAGCCCCCGGGGGGGGCACTCGACCAAAAAATTGGTAGGGGTGTGCCGCGGGCGAGACAAAAAACGGGGGCCCCGGAGCGGGCTTATTGTAAAAAGGAGGGTCCTCGGAACGGGCTTCGGAACTACAATTTTGTGAAAACGGGGGTCCTTGGAACGGATCGCCAGCAAGTGAGTACGTGCGTATGCACCCCTAGCGCGGCCTCCGCCGGGTGCGTTCGCACAGAGACGATTGTCGGACAGCGCTCGGCGACCGCTTTTCACCAAAATCGCAGCAGATCAATGCGACCGGAACGGCGTAACGAAAAATATGCGAAGCTTTGGAGCTGATTTCTGTCTTACTTTTTTCTCGATAAGAAGAAAATGGTATGCCTTGGAGCGGCTTTCTTTGTTCTTTTTCTCAATAAGACAAAATAGCTATGCCTTGGAACGGAAATTTGAGTGTAAAAATGGGGGTCCCCTCCGCGGCACATACCCACTATGCATTATATACTGAGTGCCCCCCCCGGGGTAAAGTCTTCATGGCTAACTGCAAGTAGCCGTTAACAGATACCTTTTTGATCAGATCATAACATAAATTAGATATTTAGTTGGATACACATTTACACAGCTCGTTTAGGAGCATAAATATGAAATAATTAAAAAAATATCGCGCTTCGCGCTCGCACTATTTAAATAAAGCTTATGAGACCTTTATAAATTAACGTTGATTTATAAGGAAAAAAAGCTTAGAAGTGACTATTAGGACTACCACTTCAAAGAAACAAACAAAATCAACTTCGAGTGGCCGATATATATATATATATATATATATATACATATATATATATATATATATATATATATATATATATATATATATATATATATATATATATATATATATATATATATATATATGGATGAAGAGAACAATGGTAGGCGTAGCTTAAATCAAGGTTCCCCAGAGCTATCTACCCTTTGGAAAAATTGGTGATGCCGAAAAAATGTCTCTGCCGGGAATCGAACCCGGGCTCCCAGCTTTGAACGCCGGTGCCTTAACCACTAGATCACAGAGACGGGTTAATGGTTAGGGCGAGCCAGATCCGATTGACCGTCAGATAGACAGATTTTCGACACTATACCAATTATATTTTCCTTTGTCGGGTGAAGGTGAGTTTTGAACAATGACAAGCTGCCATGCCATTTACAATATTTTAATAAAAAAGAGTTGCCAAAAACTGTTGTACATGTAAAGCTTTACACACACACATATATATATATATATATATAGTGTGATCGAGCATCTTTGGGTGCGTTTATTCGACACTTTTTTACCCTAGAATCATGATTAGAATCATGATTCAAATCACGATTCTGCAGAATCACGATTGCGTTTAGTCGAAATTGAATATAATCATGATTAGAATCACAAACATGAAACACGAAAAAAGGGGCGTTTGGAAAGACGTTTCTGTAGAATCACGAACGAAAAAGGTCGTATAAACGATATCGTGATTTGAATCATGATTCTATGACATCATTGTGTCGTGCTTCTTCCGGGTTCGACTCAAAGGCGCGCGCTGTGTTTCGTGCAGGTTAATTTTCGTGTAGCAGTATTGCCAGCATTTAGGAATTATCATTCTGTGTATTGTACCCCCGGGGTTGTACTGTAGCGTCATTTGTATATTTCATTGTTTTCATCAATCATTTCTTCAAGTTCCAAAGGCACAAATTGGACCGATCGACGATGAATTAACTCAGGGCTCTGCTTGTGCTTTGGGCTCAGCCTGAAGCACAAGCATCCCTTACCGGGATTCACAGAAATAAGACGATCCCTTTCAGCGGCGCTTGCGAGGGAGGGATTTCAACGGAGATGTGGCACCGCCTGTCGAGACAAAATTAACAGAATTCGTGCCCAGTACAGGACCATCATAGACTAGAAAAATCGATCGGGAGGTGGGAGGGAGGATAATGACCCCTTCTGGTTCCCGATCAAAAACAATATGAGGTACAATACACGGAATTCTGGAAGTAAAAGATTTATTTTTCGGAAGCCGAGTAAGCGTTGCACTTGCACAAACGTTTGCTCGTTAGCTCCGGCGGCAGCAAAAATCTAGCAGCCGACGTGAAGTTAGAAACACGTGCGAAAATGTTGACCTATACTTCCTGGGTCAAACTGCGCACTGTGATGCGCACTGGATCGGCCCGAATTCAGGGAGAAACAGCGTTAGAAAGATGGTCGTATAAACGCTGATTCTGTCGGATCGTGATTCATGCTGCTGTTTTGAATCATGATTCAAATTGTGATTCAAATCATGATTCTGGGTCGAGGTCGCATAAACGCAGCCTTTGAAACGTTGAGTCATGATTTTGCCCCCCCCCCCCATCTGTAAAATGGATCGACGCCCCTGCTGCACATATCTTGCTCGATAGGCTGGTATGGATTTTAGAATATCAAGTTTGGAAGTCAATATACAAAACATTTTTCAGCTCCGACATTGAGCATTCATTACTTTTTTAAAGGACAAGTCCACCCCAACAAAAAGTTGATTTGAATAAGAAGAGAAAAATCCAACGAGCATAACACTGAAAATTTAATCAAAATCAGATGTAAAATAAGAAAGTTATGACACTTTTAAATTTCGCTTAATTTCACATAATAGTTGCACATCCTGGTCTCAAAACAACTTTTTTTTCTGAGGTGGACTTGACCTTTAATTTACCAATCTAAAAAACGGCGAAGTTCATTTTCGAGCTGTGGGATGGCAACTATTGATCAGAACGCTCTACAGTTAAGTCATGGACGACTTTGAAAAGCTCCTTGCTGTTGCTACCAGCTACTTTCTCTCGATGGTAGGCACACTTGGCTTCATGGGCCCGAATTCTCAAAGGGTGGCTAACTTAGCCCGGGCTAACTTAGCCGAGCTTCGAGAAATGCAAAATTAGCACGGTGGGCTAAATGACGTCAAACGACGCGTTTTAACCTTTCGAGAAATCGGGCCCTTGAGTACACAGTGATAATTAGTCAATGACGCTTTCACCACCTGTTTGTCTGCGACAGTTTTGGACTTTCGCCAATGACTTCTTCTATGCAGAACGCAACTTTCGTCGTCGGGCTTTCAGAGATTATATTATACCATGGGACATGTGGGCGAGCTTATGTTCGCTTGAATCCAAGTCTGATCTGATTACAATTCTCTATTTTAATAAAAAGGTATAGTGAATGTGGATTACGGTGTGACAAAAAAAGTTAGTCTTCCGTATATGAAATAAATGACGGGTCATAGATGAATTATTGAAATCATTAATATACATTATAAATAGCAGTGGTCCCAAAGGTGAAACTTGTGGTACATCGCAAGAGTTATTTTTATTTCTGACGAATGACATATTGAAACAAACTGTTTCTGGTAGTTAAGTATCTCTTTGAAGCGATAGTCCTGACAGTCACTTCTTAGCTATATTCTCAACAAACAGAACAATATTAAGTAATGTTGATGTAATAAGTAATTTCTTATATTGTAAAACTTTATTTATGTAATTGTTATTGTAAGTTATCTTTTATATTGTATAATTGTATTTCTGTAAAACGCATTGAGAGTCATTACATGTCTGAAATGTGCTATATTAGAACTTAATATTATTATTATACACTCAATGTAAATAAAACAACTTTTATGGTCTTCAGTAACTCTTTAAAATCTCTGCCTGGTTGATTCTACCAATTTCTTGGAATCTATATATATTGATCATGAATTATCATGGACATGATGGATATGTCATATTGATGATATATGTGTGTGTGTGTCTGTAAACTATCCTCTCAAAACACTGGTATTCTAAATAAACTAAAATATCATATTTCCTCGCTTGTTGCATCACATTAAATCCCTTATTTTACAAAATATAGAACACTTGACATTTCTGATTTTATGCATTTCATGTTGGACCATTCATAGTTTTTGCTTTTAAAAGATGAACATTTGCGCTAATTTTTCAAAGAGATAATCTAGTCCACACGTATCCTACCTGGCAAATAGCTTTTGGAGGTTTTTACAACGGTATTCCCCACGATATGTATGTAGTACCTGAATAAACATTTTCAAACATAAATTGAAATTGATTAATTCTTATAATTTTCTTGTGTAGGTTATAGTAACCTTTACAAATATTGTTAACACGCTCTGGCTAATTAATCTTAAAGTGGCACACACATTTTGTTAAATGTACACTCTTTAGATACCGACAATATTCTTTATGAAATCAAATCACTTTATTATGATCTCCTATATAATAGACTTCGTATTTTGGGGATCCTGCAGACTGAACAAGTGTTGCTTTTTTGGCAGGTCCCCTCACATTTCACCATATTTCAATCTGTTGTCTTTGATTTCAAATTGCTGTATTATGTAATCTAGATGAATGATGCCGTGTCTGGTTTACCATGTTCATTCTTCTGGTGATATATTGTTTTCGTATCATGTTCATGTGAAATTTGTAAAAAAAAATAAAGTCAAATATCAAATACACACGACAACCAATGCTACCATCATGATCATCTTGTACTCCCTCCTTAACATCATAGTTGTCATATGATTCATCATATTAAAGTATTATTATGTTCGACCTTAAATTATTAGAAGGGTGAATATACAGCACAGTCACCCCCTCTCAAATATGGAGGGAGCATGTCCCCTATCCCGATAATCGTGCGTGATTATCGATTTCGGGTAAAGATCACATTATATTCAAATGATGTACAGTAGATTCCTTCAAAAAACAAATATTGACAAAGCGAATTAAGTGCGTTAAGGCACTATAAAGGCTTATGAAAAGACCTTTTTTTAATCATTCACTTTGGCAACAATGGCGTCAATCTGTTCAATAGTTCTTCTTCTGTTTCTTCAGGTTGTCCAAGGTGGCAAGATCCTGATTTTTAGTGGATACGGTGAAGGCAGTCATTTTATGACTGCTGCTCATGTTGGGAAGGAGTTGATACGTCGAAACCACAACGTCACTCTGCTAATTAGCAATGCGTACGAACACAGAGCAAACGAAACAAAATACAAGGATTTTAACTTTGAAATATTCAAGCACAATGTTCCCCCAGAAGAGGTTCGAGGTCGCCTTGAGCGATTATCTGAGTCGATATTCAAGGGGAACTTCCTGCGGGATGTCCTTTGGAACATGACAGGCCTTATGGGTGAGATAATCGATGACTGTGAAGCATTATTCAACGATCAGGCGCTTCTACAAAGACTCCTTCAAGCAAAGTTCGACGTGGCTTTCGTTGATCCCCTATGGCCATGTTCGTTGCTTGTTGCCGAGTATGCCGCCAAGAGACACGTGTCCTTTATGGCTACCACATGGAATGACAACATTGCCCGCGTGAATGGGAATCCTTCAAATGTTGCCTTTGTAGGGGAAATGAACACCGGTTTCACCAATAAGATGACACTGACCGAGCGCGTTGCCAACTGCATCATGGTCATGGTCTCAAAATGGATGGTGACATTTACCAATTCTTATACCCCTATCCAACATGCTCATGGAATTTGTCCAGATCTCAAGGCAGAAGATCTCTACCAACGGTCACAACTGCTTCTAGTCAGTGTTGATTTCGCATTGGAGTATCCGATTCCAGTCATGCCACATCTGATTCCCGTTGGTGGCCTGTCTACTGGACCTGCAAATGACCTAGCTCAGGTTAGTATAGCATGATTTGCATATTAGATTTGGCGAAAATGTATTTTTGATATGGAATCGACAACCCTGACTTTATATATATACCTCCTGCATCAGTGCGTCCCAGAAAAAACGAAACCGAGATTTAGCGATCATTTATCATTACTTAAACATAAATAAAATAGACAAATGACCTACCAATTTAAAGCTTAGAATCTCTTCTTTTATCTGATATTACTTAGATTATTTCTCATTCACGCATGAGTGAGCAAATGCAATTTGAAGAAAGGATATCAAAAACTCATTTGGCGGGGGGTATCTGGGTTTCAAAAAGAAAACCACATTTCTGAAAAGTTCAATATCTTTTCTTTAATGTGATACCTAAATTACAGAAAATGGTCACGAAATAACAAAGTTCTGGTCATTTGAAATAAGGCTTGAATTTCAGTAATTTCATTAAATGAAGAGGTTCTCCAGGATGGCTTTCAAACTCTCTGGACACTCTGTTTTGTTGACGATCAGCCATGCATTAAATCTTTTGTTCACCATGCGAAAGCTTCTGTGGGAAACCGGTGAAAACACGTTTATCTCATGAAATTATGGAAATACAAGCCTTATTTCAAATGAAGAGAACTTTTTTATTTCTTGACCATTTTTTGTAATTTTGGTACCAAATTAAAGAGCAGATATTGAACTTTTCAGAAATGTGGTTTTCTTTTTGAAACCCAGATAACCCCCGCCAAATGAGTTTTTGGTATCCTTTCTTCAAATTGTTTTTGCTCACTCATGCGTGAATAAGAAATAACCTAAGTAATATCAGATGAAAGAGGAGATTCTAAGCTTTAAATTGGTAGGTCATTTGTCTATTCTATTTATGATTAAGTTATGATAAATGATCGCTAAATCTCGGTTTCGTTTATTCTGGGACGCACTGTATATTATGTATGTGTGAGGGTGTGTGTGTAAAGTTATACATGTACAACAGATTGAAAAATGTGAAAATGGCTGATTTTTCTAGCATGGAATCGCCCTCATATACACACTCTTCTCTTCATCCATATCCATTTCCTTACAATGTATATATATATATATATATATATATATATATATATATATATATATATATATATATGCGCACGTACGTGTGTGTATATGAGGGCGATTCCATGCTAGAAAATCAGCCATTTTCACAACATTTTTCAATCTGCTGTTCAAACGAACGAAGAACTTTGCTTTGTGGTAATCATGGTAATAAAGCTTAAAAGGTTGGGTGTCGTAGGTCATTTCTGCGTCCCGTGCGACACCCAACATTTTCACCTATTAACCCATAATGATTTTTTTGTGTTAATCGGTTATTAGTTTTTTACATGATCAACTTTAGCTTTATTATTGACAAAAAAATGTTTCATTGCGCAAGCATTTGGCTAAAAAATTGTTGTCAAAATGTCCCGTACAAAACGTATGGAATCGCCCATATGTGAATAAAAATATCTGTAGCAATTATCTATATTACTTCCAAAACCAATAATACCAAATATGGTTATGACTACATTAACAATTTCATTAATAATCACATTATCAATGATAATTATGATAATCAACAAGCATTTCAGGAGGTAGAACAGGATAATAATAGCCCCTGCGCTCAATCGATCTACAATATTCATTTTGTTATTATTATCATGATTATAATATCATTATTTTAACATTCAAATAATGACAATAAGATTTACATTTATGGAAAGCACATTCATTATAAATACTTTTCATTGTAACAGAGACACCACGTTATTTTCTTATTTTGTTACAAAGGCTACACAAAATTGAAACCCATTGGAGTCACGATTTGCATGCGCCTGATCATCATACTGTGAATATTTTGACACTAGAAAAAAATGAGTACGTTGAGTTTTATTGGGTTTTATTGTAACATTCAAGGAAAACGGAGAATACGTAAAGTGTTATTGAGTTTACAATGTATTCATATATTAATTTGTATAGATATATTGTATTTGATGTATGTATTTTATTTTGTTTATGACTTGTATGAATTGAAGTTGTTGACAAATAAAAACTTCTTATTAAAAAAAATACTGTCCTGAAATTTAGTCCATACGATTTACAAAAGAAGAATAATGACCAATCTTCGGAAAGCCTAGATATTGTACCAATATCGGCTACAATCTAATTCGATCAGTGAAAACGTAAAGAGACTAGTCTTTTTTTTCAATTTTACTTTGCCTCATTGAATTGAACGTCACCCTTTCGATCACCTCGAAAATCAAGTATTATGTACATGTCCCGAGGTACACGTGTGTGGCAGTTGAATATTAGGTCAACTGTGTATATGATTTTGTTTTGTAATAACGTATCTGATATTGACATGACCAAAGTCCGCTGCATCGCTTGATCAAGCCACAATGAAAGGCTGAAGCGGTTTGATCTATGCAAAGATGGTTATTCTCTATCCAGTAATCATGGCTGTTCTTGGATTAGGCCTAATAGAAGTATCCTACGGAAGTAACATCTTAATTTTTAGTGGATATGGCGAAGGGAGTCATTTCATGACAGCAGCTCTAGTTGGAAAAGAACTGATACGTCGGGGTCATAATGTAACAGTGCTGATTAGCAATGCATACAAGCACAGAGCAAACGAAACCAAATACAAGGATTTACGCTTTGAAATCTTCAAGCACAATGATCCTCCAGAAGTTGTTCGGAATCGTCAAGAGCATTTTGCAAAGTCGGTTTTCGAGGGAACCGCCATGACAGAATTTTTCATGAACATGTCGATCGTATTGGACTGGTTCGTCGATGATTGCCACGCATTGTTTAATGACGAACCCCTTCTGAAAAGACTTCGTCAAGCAAACTTCGATGTGGCTTTCGTTGATCCCGTATGGACGTGTTCATTGCTTGTTGCGGAATACTCTGCAAAGAGACATGTTTCCTTCATGGCTACCACATGGATGAACTTCATTCCCCCGCGTGAATGGAAACCCTTCGAACACTGCCTTCGTGCCAGAGTGGAGCACCGGTTTTACAAATAAGATGACATTTTCTCAGAGGGTTATTAACAGTGTCGCCCTCGTGTTTTCGGTGTGGATGACGTCTTCCACTGATTCCACCTCCAGTATCCAACAAACCCTTGGCATTTGTCCGGATCTTCAGCTCTATCAGCTCTACCAGAGGTCGCATCTTCTCCTGGTTAATGTTGATTTCGCCATGGAGTATCCAATCCCAGTCATGCCACATGTGATACCAGTTGGTGGTCTGTCTGCGGAACCAGCAAATGATTTAAGTCAGGTGAGTGTTTCATCATATGCCAATTAGGGCCTATATATACACACATTAACACGCCAATTATGGGTTTTCATGCCAATATGGCAATGAGAGCCTATATATCCAAACACGATAATAGTAATAATGAAAATAATAATAATGATAAAAAGAAGAAGAGCCATGCAATACTTGTTATGTATATAGTCTCCATCTTATCCTCATTAAGCCCGGTCCTCAAAGCGCCTTTTCAGAGCAGTTCAGAGAAAGAAAAGACAAAAATTGCATTAGAGGTTCGAACTTGAAGTATGAGTACTTTATTGTTGTCTAACACAAGGCACAGCTAGTAGGTCCATGTTTATACCAACCGCGTAGCCAGGATTTACTTTTTGGAGGGGCGGTTAGGGTAAGTGCACGCAAATCTGCATTTTGTATCTTCTACAGTTTCCTAATTTGAAAATCTGGTAAATTATAGGCTATTACCAAAACTTATAGCCGCGAAGAAATAAGTGTGTGTGCCAATCAAATGTTGCGCAACAGACAGCGCCCTGATTTGCAAAATAATGCTCATTGGACATGGTCATGGCCGATGATGGAATTCAAAAATAAAAACAAAACCAAGGTTGCGATATCATTGATTTCGACTAGGAATTGTGTTTCCTGGAAATGGCATCAATGTCTAATTTGATGAGTTAAGATTTAGTTTTCAAGAAAGAACACCGTTCTTTAGTTTGTTTTTTAATCATCGGATGCAGACCTATAATGATAGTTGAATGACGTTGTAAATTCAGAGAGGTATTATCCGATAAATGAATGGGGTGATAAAAAAATATATTGAGATGATATTTTCAAACACTGCATGGCAGTACTCCCAAACCAATATGACCATATGGTTATTTATGTTTAAATGTCTTCCTTGTGCGATGTTTTAATGTGTTGAGATATGAAGTGTTCAAACCCTTGAAGCATTGCATTTTACAGCGTTTATCGTGATCAATGTGCATATTAGCGCGCGAGCTGGTGAATCGAGCGAGTGAACATAATTATAGGAGTTGGACAAGCGCATGTCAAGAATAACGTAAATCAAAATGTCATGTATTTCATTGTCACAATTCCAATAAGGAGGTTTTTGACGAATGGCTGCTATTCTATTTTTGGTAAAAGAGAGAGGTTCTACGGTGCGTATCAAAAATAGTTTACACCGTGACTTAGAAACAAATCCTGTAAATTTAGATTTGTAAAATCCTGAAGATTTATCCACATTTTAACTTTGGTACAAATCCATTTAAGCAAATGATGATATAACTGTCGAAAAATATTTCTGCTTGAGTGAGCACCACTTACTTTTGAAAAATTAGTGAAAAATGATTTGCGCAGAACTTTGAAATAGTTATGCGAATAAATATAGACCTTAATCATGAAGAACATATTGTGTAATTTAGCTAGTAAAATTGATTTGAAGATATCTTTTACCCTTTTTGACCTGTGTCCTTACCCAAAACACTTCATAGAGTGCATTGCGCCCCGCCCCACCCCCACACACCGAGGCCATCGTGACGATTCTTTATTCTTTATTGTTCATTCAATAAGGGGTAGCCCATTCAACATCAGTTGATCTCCCATGGGGCCCCTATACACAAGAAAGTAATAACAGAAAATATTTACAGATAAACACATTCAAAATAATATAACATATGCAAAAAATGCAATACAAGCTGAATTGTGACGACATCAATAATAAACATTGCAAAATTAGAGAGATTATTTCAATGGTATTCAAACATTCAAATACATAAATTTTACAAAGTAGTACGTGCCAGCGTAAACCTTAATTGTCAATGGACCTGAGATGTTTCTTTAGATTATGTTTAAATTAATTTAAAGATGACGATTCCCGTATGATGACCGGCAAGCTATTCCACAGTTTTGGACAGGCGTAAAATAAGGAATGCTGGCAATAATCAGAACGACACCTTGGAATAACAAGATCGTGTCTGACGGACTGCCTCGTATTTTACGAATGGGTTTTGTTTAGATCCGGAAAATAATTTGAATAGTATTCTGGTACGAGTCCATGAACACATTTATAAACAAATAAATATCGAAAATAGATGATTCTGTACTTGAAGGTCGTCCAATCTAGATTTGAAAACATTTCTTTAGATGGGGTATATATGTGACATCTAAGGATCAAACGGGCTGCTCTTTTTTGGAACCACATGAATCTGTAAACGATTTCCCCATATCTCACAACAATAATTCATTTGTGATTCAATTAGGCACATATATAATGATTTCAGAGTATCATTTTCTACAAAAGGATGAATTCTTTTTAACATATCAAGTCCAGCAAAATATATAGATGTTTGCTTTACACTGAGCTATGATTTACATGAAATGGCTTAGGCTTTTTTTCTTTACTTTATTAATTATTGTCAAGCTTGGGTAAAGTGTGGAGAGACAAGTATTAAATGAAAAAAATGAAATGTAAACCCACTTTAAATTACAAAAACTTAGTGAAGAAATGCTGGAGATGTTTGATATAAACTTTTGTTCAGATTCAGTTATGTCCGGAGATCCAGCCTGCACACACGTACTAAGTGTTGAAATGTCAATTTGGGTGTAAAAATTGTTACAAAAATGCTTGAATGCATCCGTTTTATTTCATTTGACTAAAAAAGCAAGGAAGATTTATGAGAAATGTTTCGCAGTATGATTATTGTCGTGTTGGGGAATGGGATCGGTAATTAGGGACTCGTAATGAAGAAACTTTGGAGAAAGTTGTACAGTTCAAATCACAAAGTATTTAATCATCAGTTGCAGTTGACAATTCACACTTTGAAGTACATGAAGATTCAGATATAACAGGAGACGATGAATATAATAGTTTCGAAGTATATTAAAGATTAAGATTCGGAGTGAAGTTAATATAATATTCGATGGACGTCTAAGTCTTGAAGTCAGTCAGTCTATCTGGATGAGTGTGGGTCTAGTATTCTATCGTTGGTCTTCTCTAATAATCAAGAAGTCTTATTTATATCACTTGTTTTGGGGGTGTAACTATTTTAAGATGGGAGTGATCTACACTTGATCTGATTGGTCTACAGGTCACTGTCTATCAAACTTTCTCTGGTATAAGGGGTGTGGTGATGCTCTGTGCAAGTGACTGGGGCTGGAGTGTGAGTCATACTTCTTCCATGAAGTTAGCTGACGTCACTGAGGGTTGGTCTTTTTATGGTCAAGGCTTAGCAGTTAAATGGTATTGGGGGTTTGGGATTCTAAGATGACATTGGGGGAGTTTGTAAACAAGTGAGGGTGAATGACTGAAAGGATAACAGGAAGTTATATTCATACTACATAACATCCCCTTTCTTTGGAAAATGAGGCTCCTCTCCTCATTTGGGAAACGAAATGTATACAAATAGATTACAAAGGATATTTTGAAAAGTGAGTGAAACCAGAATAGTGTATCTCAATTGTCCACTGTACTTTCACTCTCTCTCTCTCTCACACGTACTATTTATACTAAGAGGATTAAACTTATTCTACATCTTAACTAATTTCAACTTAAACTAAAGATATAACTAACACATCGAATACATTCACTAAATATATTGAAATAAAGTAAATTAATCAACTGATCAACCAATAATGATACTATATACATTAACTCGTGCAGACTTATGCACTTTGAAACAATAAGCAAATATTATTAAATCAATGTTAATTACATAGTACAAACTCCTTCAATCTAATGAAGAATACAGATCAATTTCACTCTAACTATAACACTAAATTAGTTCAAGCAATAACAGTAATAACAAGAAAAAAATTGTATGCTATATAAATCTTAGCATCTGATCAACATGATAATTAGCGGAAAGTTAACAGGTGCGCTCTAGAATTGACAGTTTCTCTATGTTAGGAAGGCCTGTATGTACTTCATTCAAATGAAGCAATCAACATAGAATTCAATCATTACCATCATTCCTATCCTGTTGGAGAATATCTTTCCTTATTCATATTATAAAAGAACAAAATAAACAAGTACTTTCAAACTTGATAGATATCATCATTATGACAAGTATAAATTCAAACTTATCTTGGTAATCAACCTTGCGATGATAAATATTTGTTCAATAAATGTATATTATTCTAAACTTAATTAAACACGGAGTCAAAATATTATTCAATCACATACAACATTAAACATTCGCTTATACATTATACATCAAATACAATTGTCTGAAAAGTTGGTCAGTAGGTCACAGTAAACTTTAGTGGTCTCGATGGAATTTAAAGGTCATAGGGCAATTCTCAGTAATGGTCATTTATGTCATTAATGTCATTGTACCTGTCAACTAGTCTGAATATTGTAATAGAACAGGTGGATTGGGGTACAGCTTGCCTTGTGTTGAGAATAAGGGCATATTCACACTTGTAAGATTCCAGAAAATAGTGATGTCACCAAAGTAGTTTCTATACACTCCGCAACAATATTATATAAATCAATCAATTTGTGAGCGGTGGGCGTCCTCATCATAGGGAAATGTGCTTCTATTTTCACTTCAAATTCCGAAGTATATTTATGTCATAGGATTACGCACCAAATCTTCTATATGAGTTTCACTCCTAATTTGCTCTGATGTCTTATAGGTCATTTTCAAGTACATTCAAACTTGACAAGTTTCATGCTATACACAAAGCGGCGAAATACTAAAAGAAAATAATAAAAACCAAAATAAAATTGTATTTCTTGACACATTAGGCCTATGTGTAGTCCAGTATCATTCATCACTGGAAAATGCTTTGCTTTACATGTTAATGTTAACCAAATACAACATCATCATGATTTTGATTGAAATATAAAACATTCTTGCTTCGTAATATCATCTACCTTGATTACATCACATCCAAATGTTGTTTGAGAAATAATGAAATATCACATGTTACATAAACTTAGTTAATCCTTATCTAGTTCGGTATTCTTTGGAATTGTCAATGTCAATAACTTCGTCTTAAGTCATAAATGGGGTTTAATTTTCATCATGGTCAATTTTAAATCAGAATTAAGAATCTGGTTAGAGTCAGTGTTTGTCAAATATTGCTATTTCCAATGTCAAATCAAAAGGATAAAGATAATATTATTATACATATTAATGAAACTGTGTACACTGAAAATACAATTATGTGCATGTAATGGACATTAAATCAAATAAAGCCTCTCGCACTCTCTCATATGCCAGTGGAACAATAAAGAAAATGGTTTCACTTACCGATTAGAGATAAAGAAGATAACTCAAAAGAATGATTAAAATGTAGTCTTAGCACAATTAAAGTAATGTCCGGTGTTTGATATATTCGGGGGAAGAGTCAAAGTCATTCATTCTATAGTTCAAGATTTATGTTGTTGTAGTGGTGATCTGCGTCTTTGGCGTTGACGATGGCGTCTTGTCATGTTTCCAGTTAGATTCATTGTCATCTGTGTTGTCATCGATGTCCTTGTCCTACTGTTCCTCCGTCTGTATTCTCCGTCTGCTCTTCCGTCTGTATCTTCCGTCTGTTCATCCGTCTTTGTCTTCCGTCTGTGTGTTTCTGTAGTGTGGTAATTGTAGTCGTTGATTTTTGTCATCCAGTGTAGCTCAGGTTCTAACATTGGATCATGCTGGTGCTAACACTCGTAGGATGAATGATATCTTAACTGTCTTTTTATGAGAGCAATTCTCAGTCTTTTCTCGAAGCACATATCCATGATGAAAATTAAGTGTTTCTCGATTAGAAAACCGGGTTCTCCGCCATGTCGTGTTGGGGAATGGGATCGGTAATTAGGGACTCGTAATGAAGAAACTTTGGAGAAAGTTGTACAGTTCAAATCACAAAGTATTTAATCATCAGTTGCAGTTGACAGTTCACACTTTGAAGTACATGAAGATTCAGATATAACAGGAGACGATGAATATAATAGTTTCGAAGTATATTAAAGAATAAGATTCGGAGTGAAGTTAATATAATATTCGATGGACGTCTAAGTCTTGAAGTCAGTCAGTCTATCTGGATGAGTGTGGGTCTAGTATTCTATCGTTGGTCTTCTCTAATAATCAAGAAGTCTTATTTATATCACTTGTTTTGGGGGTGTAACTATTTTAAGATGGGAGTGATCTACACTTGATCTGATTGGTCTACAGGTCACTGTCTATCAAACTTTCTCTGGTATAAGGGGTGTGGTGATGCTCTGTGCAAGTGACTGGGGCTGGAGTGTGAGTCATACTTCTTCCATGAAGTTAGCTGACGTCACTGAGGGTTGGTCTTTTTATGGTCAAGGCTTAGCAGTTAAATGGTATTGGGGGTTTGGGATTCTAAGATGACATTGGGGGAGTTTGTAAACAAGTGAGGGTGAATGACTGAAAGGATAACAGGAAGTTAAATTCATACTACATAACATTATCGCCCTTTCCCCTCGACACAGCGTGAAGTCGAGAATTTTTGCGCAAACAGATTTCTGCGAGCTTTACAAAAATGGACAGTGATCACTCAAGACAGTGTGACATTCTGTCAAAACTTTTACTTTCATTGTATAGATGGGATCCAAACCCAAACATATGTGTGAAAAAATTACCCACATGTAAATTTTTAATTCCCAGGGCTTTTTCAAAGTGTAACCTTTTTGATACGCACTGTATATTCAAAAAGGTTTCGCTTCATGATCTTCGGTACCATATCGGGCAATATGTTTATAATAATGATAATAATGCTAATGATAATATAGGATTTGTATAATGCACGTATCCACCGAGTAAGGTGCTCGAGGCGCTCCTAAATTACCCCGACCAAGCTAGTCTGCCGATTCTGGTGCGCACAGCTTTTTGAGGAATTATTCTTTCTGCCGGTTCCTACCGGGTGTATGTATTGTCTGTCGCAATTATCGTCATTATTGTGAGTAATCGGTTCATGTTATGATTGTCAACATATCTGATGTCAAATATTTGCATTATCGGTGTATGCGGGTTTATGCACTTTCCGCTGGTATCAGAATGAGCACAAACTGTTGCAACTGGCTGCTCTCACAATTGTTGTTCTTCTGCATGGATTTCTACCCGGGGGGGGGGCACTTACATTGACGAGTGGATACCATGCGCGACCAAAAAACACGTAAAATTGATGTCTTTTTCACGATAGGGCACGTTACGTACGTAACGTGATAAGGGTGTCAAAAACACAAAAATAATAAAAAAGGGTATCAATTTCAATAGGACAATTACGTGTTTAGGGTCGAATTTTGCGGGGATGATAAAACAAAATTAAATTGTTTTATAAAGGATGTCCTTTTTGCTCCAACACTTCGTGTTTAGAGTCCAATTTACGCGATGTGTAGAAGGTGGGGTCGTACTAAACCAAATAAGGTGAAGCCGACGACCGAAGGACCCGTAACAATAAAACATTCCTGTACTTGTTTAGGGGTTCATTTCAGGGAATATTTGCCAAGAGTATCGTTTCGTTTCCAATACTTGTTAAGGGTAGGGTTTCACACGCCAATACTTTGTTAAGGGGTGCATTTTCAGAATATGGAAATTACGTGTTTAGGGTGCTTTTCGAGACCCCATGGTCGCGCATGGTATCCACTCGTGAATGGAAGTGGCCCTCGGGATTTCTACACGTCTCGAGGAAGCAATGTTCTGATTTTTAGTGGATACGGTGAAGGAAGTCATTTTATGTCTGCTGCTCTTGTTGGAAAGGAGCTTATGCGTCGTGGCCATAATGTCACTGTATTAATTAGCAATGCTTACGAGTACAGAACAAATGAAACCAAGTACAGTGATTTAAACTTTGAAATTTTCAAGCACAATGTTCCTCCTGAGGAAGTTCGGGTTCGTCATGAGCGTTTCACAGAGTCAATATTCAGAGGAACCTGGTTGAGGGATATCCTTTTGAACGCTACAAACATAATGAATTGGTTTATCGACGATTGCCAGGCGTTGTTCGATGACAAGCCACTTCTAAAACGACTCCTTGAAGCTAAGTTTGACGTGGCTTTCATTGATTCCTATATGACCATGCTCGTTGCTTGTTGCTGAATACTAGGCCAAGAGGCATGTGTCCTTTATGACCACATGGATGAACAACGTTCCCATCGTGAATGGAAATCCTTCCAAGGCTGCCTTCGTGCCAGATAGAGGGCAATAATGGCTTCACAAATCACATGACTTTGATCCAGCGGGTTCTGAACTGCATCGTGGGCATGGTCAATAGATGGACATTGAAGATGAGCGATTCGCACACCGCTCAGTCCAACATGCTAACGGGATATGCCCTGATCTTCGGACCTCGCAGCTTACCAGAGGTCACAACTGTTGTGCTTAATGTGGATTTCGCGCTAGAGTTTCAGGTCCCAGTCATGCCAAATCTAATACTGGTTGGTGGCCTGTCTACTGGACCAGCAGATGATTTACGCAAGGTCAGTATTGTACAGTAAGATTGCGTACAAGAACGCGAAGAGAATGTGATAACTCAATTGCAA
The DNA here is from genome assembly GCF_018143015.1 of Lytechinus variegatus. Taxonomy (NCBI): domain Eukaryota; kingdom Metazoa; phylum Echinodermata; class Echinoidea; order Temnopleuroida; family Toxopneustidae; genus Lytechinus; species Lytechinus variegatus. The sequence continues at coordinate 4,426,084 of NC_054750.1, forward strand.
GGCAAAGAGCCTTACACTTTTCAAGAAGAATTAATTTTGGGGGCGGGGGTTGTCACAGATCGATATTTTCATGTGATGTAATGACTGAATACTAAAAGGGGCACTGGAGTTAGATCGCAGTTGATCTCCTGTTAAAGGGTAATAAATCATTTCGTCATAATTATACGCCTAGAAATAATATTCAAAGCTGATGAAACTTTGAAATTAATTTAGAACTCTAACTCTAAATAAGAAGAGTGCAGCATAACACGTATTCCGTCTTGATATGGACGATATATTATATTTCAACGTCATTGGTAAGACAGAATAATGATATCAGTAACTCAATTATCACTCTCAATGAAACCTGGGGAACTTAAAATTTCTTACATACCGACCACTCTTCCTAGCTCCAAGTTGCTAAGATAAGATAAGTTGCGCCTGTGTATCTGAAGCACGTTTCGATTGTTGTTCGATGTAAAAATGGCAGAGGTAAAAATGGCAAAGGTAAAAATGGCAGAGGTAAAAATGGCAGAGGTAAAAATGGCAGAGGTAAAAATGGCAAAGGTAAAAATGGCAGAGGTAAAAATGGCAAAGGTAAAAATGGCAGAGGTGAAAATGGCAGAGGTAAAAATGGCAAAGGTAAAAATGGCAGAGGTAAAAATGGCAAAGGTAAAATGGCAGAGGTAAAAATGGCAGAGGTGAAAATTGCAGAGGTAAAAATGACAGAGGTAAAAATGGCAGGGGTAAAAATGGCAGAGGTAATAATGGCAGAGAAAAAATGGCAGAGGTAAAAATGGCAGAGGTAAAAATGGCAGAGGTAAATTTGGCAGAGGTAATAATGGCAGAGGTATATGTTAGAGGTAAAAATGACAAAGGTATAAATGGCCAGCCTTAAACTCCCATGCCAAAAAATCCAAAAGCCCCTCCATGTACAGTAGATTAAATAAGAAAGGTTCTGGGAAGAAAAAAAGAATTATAATGTTTGACTAATGGAAAGGGTAACATTTTTAAATCATACTGTAAACTTTCTGCCCCAAATTGATAACACCCGAGTTGGTTTTTCTTAATTAATTCCTGGACTTACATGAACAGCCTTCTCATGTCAAATTGCTCTTCTAATATTCAAATTTGAAGCATACTTTGGATCCCAAGTATTGTAATTAGTTCATTAAAGGGGAAATTTAACCTGACATAAAGTTTATTGTAAAAAAAGCAGAAAATAATTAAAATGATATTGGTTAGGGTTTAAGGGAATTCATCAAAGATTTAAAAAGCTGTTATATTATTTTATATCCTAATGGTGACGTCATTTCCGAGCAGTTTTTTTTCCAAATCTGTTATAACAAAAAATATCAATGAAATGACTTTTTTGTTTTTCAATTTTTTTCAATTTATTTCATTTTCAACAGAACGAAGTAAAGTGGTCAAAATAATTACAATGAACTTATAAAGACAATATAAATTGAGGCATGTACAAATTATATTTTCCAGTAAAACAAAGTATTATATATTAGCAAAATATTATAAAATTCTGAGAAAATGGAGGGGTCCACTAAAAACCAATGCTTGTATTGCATGGACCCCTCTAAATAATTATTGTAGTATATCAACATACAAATCATTTCACATCCGCTCCTGAAAGACTTTTTTAGCAATCATGAACCACTGATTAAAAATTTGTAATACCTAATACCGGTCGGTTACACTTCGTAATTCCGAACGTTCGTAATTCCGAAGGTTCTTTATTCCGAAGGTTCATAATTCCGAAACACGTAAATTGCCTATACCTCGATGTTCATTAATCCGAAAACGAAAAAGGGTTCGTTAATCCGAACATTTGTGGGGGTAATACCGAAGGTTCGTTAATCTGAAAAGAAAATGAGAGGCGTAATTCCGAAGGTTCGTTAATCCGAAAACGAAATGAGCTCCCTGCTCGTATATGACGTCACAGATCAAAAACTCAAACTTCAAATAACTTTCTTAATCTTTGATGGGTTTTCCGTAAACCTTCACCAATAAAATTTTCTGCTTTTTTTTACAGTAAATCATTTGTCAGGGTGAACTTCCCCTTCAAAACAGGTCGATAGAATGGTACCTAAGAAAAGCCTATAAATTTGAAATAAAATCCTTGATTCGCTACACATTTCCAAATTCAGGCGGTAACTGTTACCATAGAAACTAGTTTAGGAACCTGCCTTCCACTGGACTAGCTGCAAGGAGGTATTAAATTTAAACTCTAATTGCTATTATTATATCATGTACTATTAACAATATACGTATCATGCCAATATCTATTCGGATCCATTAATGTGTTGAAATATGAAAAATTACTTTTATTACAGAACGTTTGTTATTTTTCTGTTATCCAAGTAATGCAAGTGGTTCGAAGAAATCCCGAACTTTTCTATTTCAGTGTGTTAATGGTAGCGCAAATTTTGGTGTTTACATTGAAATTAGTTTTGTATGTATGTGATGAAGTTCTGTTCTACTGTACGAAATGCCAAGATGAAATCCTTTCATCACTCCCTAACTGAAATCATTCTGGCATGGAAATGTTTGAGTTTAATCATATCAAAGATAGAGTATAGGGCTGACCTAAAATGATTAAAAAATCTGAATAATATCTTTTCAGTTCATAATGCTCATTCCGTCGTTAGGATTCCATTCAAGGCCAATAATTATGAATGATGTTAGCTGGAAAGGTTCTGTCTTTTCCTTGTTGATGTAGTAAGTCATGATCTTTACCTCAGTCATTTTCAATTCTTGCTATTTTCATTTCCTCATTATTACCTCTGCCATCATTACCTCTGCCATCATTACTTCTGCCATCATTACCTCTGCCATTTTTACCTCTGCAATTTTTACCTCTGCCATCAATACCTCTGCCATCATTACCTCTGCCATTTTTACCTCTGCCATTTTTACCTCTGCCATTATCATCTCTGCCATTTTTACCTCTGCCATTATTACCTCTGCCATTTTTACTTCTGCCATTATTACCTCTGCCATTTTTACCTCTGCCATTTTTACCTCTGCCATTATTACCTCTGCCATTTTTACCTCTGCCATTATTACCTCTGCCATTTTTACCTCTGCCATTTTTACCTCTGTCATTATTATCTCTGCCATTTTTACCTCTGCCATTATTACCTCTGCCATTTTTACCTCTGCCATTATTACCTCTGCCATTATTACCTCTGCCATTTTTACCTCTGCCATTATTACCTCTGCCATTATTACCTCTGCCATTTTTACCTCTGCCATTATTACCTCTGCCATTTTTACCTCTGCCATTATTTCCTCTGCCATTTTTACCTCTGCCATTATTACCTCTGCCATTTTTACCTCTGCCATTTTTACCTCTGCCATTATTATCTCTGCCATTTTTACCTCTGCCATTATTACCTCTGCCATTTTTACCTCTGCCATTATTTCCTCTGCCATTTTTACCTCTGCCATTTTTACCTTTGCCATTATTTCCTCTGCCATTTTTATCTGGCACCTCGATTGTATGCAAGTAATAATTGGTCCAAGGTATAAAATTATAAAAGCAGCACACCAGTTATAAAATATTTTCACAATCAGTGTACGTGGGTTAACGCACGTTTCCATTGATATCACACGTCCATTGCAACGATGGCTGTTTTCACCTTTACTGTTCTTCTGCTTGGATTTCTACAAGTCTCTCGGGGAAGCAATGTTCTGATTTTTAGTGGATACGGTGAAGGAAGTCATTTTATGTCTGCTGCTCTTGTTGGAAAGGAGCTTATGCGTCGTGGCCATAATGTCACTGTATTAATAAGCAATGCTTACGAGTACAGAGCAAATGAATCCAGATACAAGGATTTTAACTTTGAAATATTCAAGCACAATATTCCTCCTGAGGAAGTTCTGCTACGCCGAGAGCGTTCCAAAGAGTCAATATTCAAAACAACCTTATACAAGGAGGTCAATTTCGTCAGATCATCCATAATGAATCGACTTCTTGATGATTGCCAAGCGTTGTTCGATGACAAGCTACTTCTACGAAGACTCCTACAAGCAAAGTTCGATGTGGCTTTCATTAATCCTATTTGGCCGTGCTCGTTGCTTGTTGCCGAGTATGCCGCCAAGAGACATGTGTCCTTTATGGCTACCACATGGATGAACAACGTTCCCCGCTTGAATGGAAATCCTTCACACACTGCCTTTGTTCCAGAGTGGAGCACTGGTTTCACGAATAAAATGACATTTTTACAGAGGGTTATCAACAACTTTGCAGCCATGATTTCGGTATGGATAACTTCTTCTTCTGATTCTCACACCGCTATCCAACATGCTAACGGGATATGCCCCCATCTTCGGACGTCGCAGCTTTTCCAGAGGTCACAACTGCTACTGCTTAATGTGGATTTCGCACTAGAGTTTCCGGTCCCAGTCATGCCACATCTAATACTGGTTGGTGGCCTGTCTACTGGACCAGCAGGTTATTTAAGCAAGGTTAGTATGTACCCGGGGGGGAGGGGGACCTCCATTGACGAGTGGATACCATGCGCGACCATGGGGGTTCGAAAAGCATCCCAAACAAGAATTTTCCACCCCTTAACCATTGTTAACAGGGTATTGACGTATGGAACCCTACCCTTAATTGGAAACAAAACGGTACGCTTGACAAGCGTTCCCCAAAACAAGTATAACGAAACCTTGTTATGTCACGGTCATGATCACAGACGTTGGCTTTATCTTAAAAGGTGCATCCTTTATAAAAAGTATTTTAGTCTTTTCATACCCTCGCAAATTTGACCGTAACCACGTAGTTTTCCTATCGAAATGTATTACCCTTTTTTCATTATTTTAGTGTTTTTGACACCCTTATTACGTTACGTACGTAACGTCAAGAAACGTATTCACAGGTTGATATTTTCCTGTGACGTAAATGAAAAAGGGGCACTGAACTTAGATCACAGTGGATCTCGTGTCAAATGCTATTTATCCTTTGGTCATAGATAAACTAAGAAATAATATTTAAGGCTGATGAAAATTTCAGAACTCTCAATAAGAACATTTGAAATGTTGATGAGGTTGTTTTGTAGATAAAAGTGTCGTATAACATGTATTAGGTCGTGAAATATGGGTGATAAATTATATTATATTTCCACGCCGTTGTTAAGACAAGTGACATCAGTAACCCAATTTTCATTTTAAACATGGGGAACTTAAGATTTCTTAAATACCGACCGGCCTCTCTTTATTCGCACCTCTCAGCTTTACCAAAGGTCACAACTGCTTCTGGTTAATGTTGATTTCGCATTGGAGTTTCCGCATCTCAGACTGGTTGGTGGCCTGTCTACTGGACCATCAAACAGTCTTTCTCTGTTCAGCTTTTCATTTTTAGGTGTTTCTCTCTGTTTGAACCATTCATAACGTTTTCACAACATCCTTCCATTGCATTCAATGTTTTGCAGTTACGTATGGAAATGAAGTAAACGACGGAAATATGGACATTATATTTAAAACTAATCACCCCACCTTCCCCATTAAGAATTATACCGGATTGTAAATATGAAAAGGATTTGTACATTAATGGGAAGGAGAGAATGAAGTGTCACCATTTAGTCTATTCATTTGCAGCCACATCAAGTTCATGCCAAATCAGAAGGCGCAGAGACATGAGACGTTTCAGTTTAGAACATCGCAGACAGCTGCAGGGGATGGGAAAGATGTGTGGCTTCTTAACATTCCAAATTAACATCTGTGACACATTGCAGAAAAATATTACAATTAAACACAACGCGATATAAATATCAGACGTGTCGTGATTTTTAACCAATCAAAAGTGCGCATTCTGGACTTGCGAATGAAGTTAAAACGCAACGAGCTCCTTAAACGTCATTGAGCTTGCTCAGTGGCGTAATGAGCCAAAAATTATGAGGGTGCTCGATATGGCGTATTGCGTAAAAATAATGCAAGCCAAGCGAGCGAGCAAAAAATTTCGAAATATTTATTACAAAATCCAAGTTTGTCATAGATTTTGACATTTTCAGAAATTAATCATATTTCACCTTATCCCTTTCCTTTCATTTTTTTTTTTGGGGGGGGGGTTGGTCGTATTTTTTGTGGGGGGGGGGCAAAAGCCCCAACCCCCCCCCCCCCTTCGTGTGCCAGTAGTATAATGCCAGTATGCCAGTGGGGTAAGTGAGTCTAAAGTTGTAGGAGTGTAGAATATGTTTGTGAGTGTGAGCTAGAGATTTGGGTTCGGGTGTGGGGCGTAAGGTGCGTGACGATAAGGACCCTCTTGATAGAACTAAAGAAAATGTCAAACATTGGTATTTCCACATCTTCAGGGAGGAATTGGTTTTAGATGAAAATTAAAGGAAAATGAAAATATTTCATACAATGAAATACAAAAGAAATAGTGAGTGGTGACGTCATCGGTCCCCTCACTTGCATCACTGACCAGGATGGATGTGCATATAACTGTTATGTGAAATTAAGCGAAACTTTTTACATCATTACTTACTTATTTTACATCCGACTCTGATGAACTTTTCAGAGTTATGCTTGTTTTTTTTCTTTTTAATTAAGATCATCTTTGGTTGGGGTGGACTTTTCCTTAATTATTGTGTGTATGTACGGTTCTACCTAACATAAGTTAATTGTGTAATGATATTTTGTGTATATTCTAATAATTGCAGACATGATCTTTCATCTGTTATTTATTGGTCAATGATACCGATAACAAATATGAATACATGTACATGTACGTATAAATGCAAGCGATAAGACTACTATTTTAGTGGGATCAGGAGTGGCGCCAGGGTACTCTGATATTAGGGATCGGGCAAGATAACCTAACAGATTAAATGATTTATATAATTATTACAAGACCTAGTCCTAGATCTCTCTGTTTTATCCAATTCTCTCTTCTTACCTTTATTCCTTCTTTTAGTTGCACCCTTTTTGACGACGTGGAAAACCATAGGGGTAACTGCCCCTGCTCCTTCCATAATCACCGCCCGGGGGGGGGGCACTTACATTGACGAGTGGATACCATGCGCGACCAAAAAAAAACGTAAAAAGGATGTCTTTTTCAAGATAGGGCACGTTACGTACGAAACGTGATAAGCGTGTCAAAAACACAAAAATAGTGAAAAAACTATCTATTTCGCTAGGAAAGCTACGTTTTCAGGGTCACTTTTGCGGGGATGATTAAACAAAATTAAAATGTTTTATAAAGGATGTCCTCTTTGCCCCAACACTACATGTTTAGAGCTCGAGGTGAAAGCTGGGGCCGTGCATTAAACCAAATGGTGTGTAAAGGTAAAACCGACGACTGGCGTCGACGGACATAACAATAAAACATCGCTGTACTTGTTTAGGGGTTCATTTCAGGGAATACTTGCCATGAGTATCGTTTTGTTTCCAATACTTGTTAAGGATAGGGTTTCACACGCCAAATACTTGTTAAGGGGTGCATTTTCAGAATATGGAAAATACGTGTTTAGGGTGCTTTTCGAGACCCCTTGGTCGCGCATGGTATCCACTCATCAATGGAAGTGCCCCCCCCCCCCCCCCGGAATTACCGCCCTTCAGATTTGTGCTGTCCTAAATGTTGGACACTATAAGCCCTCTTTGTAATCGCTACTTAACATATGATTTTTTTTACAGAGACATTCGAGTGCTTACTTTCGTGAAAGCGTACATTATGTCCATTTCAATGTTTTTGTTTTAAGAGATGGGATACATTACACTTGATTTAAATCACCATCATTATCAACATTTATCATTATTGAGATGTTATGACGATGTAATTCATAATGTTTTATGAAAACAGTATGTTATTATCAAGGCAACTCGTTCTAAAATATATATCCACTTAATCAATACGAATCTCATTCGTAATTAAGTTCAAGGTTCAAGAATCTTATGACTACAGCCCGTTCTAAAATATATATCCACTTCATCAATAGAAATTTCATTCGTACGATAGTTCAAGGTCAAGTCCACCCATATGAAAAAAAACAAGCCTATTAATTAAAAAAAGAGAAAAATAAAGAGCATAAGACTGAAATATTCAGTATCGAAATCGAATGTTAGATCAGTAATTTATGCTTGCTTTTCTTGAAATTATCATGCACAAAACAACGATATGCAAATGAGGGAATCCGGATGATACCGCTCTTCTATATATCGTTATTCGAATGATAAAATATCTCTTTTTTTTCTTTTTTTTAACAGATTTAGCTATAACGAGACACTTCTATCAAAATGTTTACTTCGTTGCGATTTCACAGGTTCACGGAGGAATAACACTTTATTTCACATCATGGTGAGGAGAAACCAAAAATGTTTGTATTTCATCTGATAAAAATACAAAGATATAGTGAGTGGATGACATCATAAATTCCCTCATTTGCATACCGAGCGACCAGAAAGTGCATGTCTGTTTTTTTAAATGGGCTAAACTTTCTCATTTAACGTCCGACTTAGATGAGATTTTCAGTGCTATAGTTATGAGCTCGTTTGATATTTTTTCTTTAAAAATAAAATATGCAGTTTTTATGGGGTGCAGGGGGTCATGGACTCGCGCTTTAAGGACAATATATAATATATTGTACATCGTATTTCAATAAGTTTCAATCCATCTGCATCATTATAATCATGATAAGGGAAATGAACGTACATACGTCACATGATAATTAAATGAGTTTAAAAACACGTGGTACTTTATTAGCTCGGCCATTGTTTGCTATCAAGATGCTGAAGAGGCTTTAAACTGTTGAGCACACATTACGAACGTGTACGTGCCCACTCAAAGCATTACAAATTCATTTACATTACAATGACTTCTTTTTTATTCACGCCATTGTCCAGTGAATCGGAATTTCTCTCTGTAAACACCGATTCTTCTGTGCTGACCATTATCCTTCCTTGATTCATCAAAAGGCGCAGTTGTGTGGGGGTTTTTGGTTTCTTTCCCCTTCCTCTCTCATGCATCACACTCTTCTGGTTATGGTTGTGGAACAATAATTAGGTAAAGATATAATAGTGATTTATTTCCCATGATTTAATAGCTGACAGCAGGAGTATTTGACTTGGAGCATCTGTACATTGGTTTCATACGCTCTTGCCGTGATAAACGATATACATGATTTGTTGTATCTTGGAGAATTGAAATACAAGATCAGTGGTATCTGGAGTAGAGATGGAAAGAACTGGATCTAAATCTCTGCGAAATATTTTTTCTTACCTAACATTTTTTATCCTGATCGTCCTTCCACGAAGGGGATTCTTATGCGATGGTGCTAATATCTTTGTATTCGCCTCGTACGGAGAAGGAAGTCGCTTTATGGCGCCTGCTAGCATTGCTGCAGAACTCGCAGACAGGGGACACAACGTCACAGCTCTGATCAGCAACGCTTATAGCTACCGGCAGAAAGACGAACTGTATAAGAATATTTCTTTCGAAATCTTCACGCACAAGGTCCCTCTCGACGTCGTAAAGGAGCGTCAGCTCCGTATTCCACGAGCAGCCTTTGACAAGAAGACTTCATGGAAGTTCGACTTCGTGAAGAAAATCAACAAAATTGCAGCGGAGCACATCGAGGATTGCGAAGCCATTCTCGATGACAAGGGGCTTGTGAAGCGTCTGCTCGATCGCGAGTTCGACCTCGCAATTATCGACCAGTTCTGGCCGTGTTCGATGATCGTGGCTGAGCACGTCGCTCGTGGGCATGTCGCCATGATGCCCACAGCCTGGATGAATGCGATTGCACGCCTAAATGGAAACCCTACCAATTTCGCAGTCGTCCCTGAGGTTAACACTGGGTTAACCCCGCAAATGACATTCAGACAGAGAATCAAGAATTTCTTTCATTCGTTCCTTGTCTCTTTCTCCAAGTGGGCAGTTAATAAACTCACACCTGTAATGAGAAAGTATGACATCTGCCCAGGATATTACCCATCCGACCTCTATCAACGAGCTCAGCTGGTAATATCCAATGTCGATTTCGCTGTAGATTTTCCTATTGCTACCCAACCGCATATCATCACTGTTGGTGGATTAACAACTAGACCTTCAAAGTCATTGTCTCAGGTAATTCATTCCCAACTCAGACATCTAACAAGGTCATTTATATTGCTAACATGATCACCCCATGACATTTTCATCATTCTGCGCAAAAGTCACATTTCAACAGCTTCCAAACGGATATAGAAATCTATACATAAACAAGAAAAATAACTTAAAATGTTAACGTTCTGCAATATCTTAATATACTATTAAAGCATTTCCAAATTATAAAGGTTTTGCATTAGTTATCATCCTAGGAAATACTACATTACATTTCTACTACCCCGTTATTTGCTCTGAAGTTTAATATGCTTAGGCGTAAGTACACACAATGACAAAGATCGTTTTTACGGGCGCGGGTTCAGGAGGGACATATATCTTCGGCCGTGAGCCACAGCTCCCTTACTTTAAAAATCCTGGACCCACAAACAGACACACAATGGCATTATCAAGATTTTTTTTTCTTTTTAGCTTCTCTCGTGTTCCCTTTAACACGTTCAATGTACGTATTCTTTGGCGCATGTTATGTTGGTGTAGTTAGTTTTGTAGTGGTAACAAGACCTATTACCGTTGCCCTCTCAAAGAAGAAAAGGGGGTAAAAAAAGAAGAAGATGATGATGATGATGAACAGAAGAAGGAGATGAAGTAGTACATAGGGAGAACATTGTTTACAATTTCATTCCACGCTGTTTATTGTATGAATTTCATAGTAGTTGTTACAGTTTAAACAGCTATGCTTATTTTTTGAGAATTAAAATGAGAATTAAACTGTGTTGTTTGGGTTTAGGGTCATATAGTGAACAACTTTGCATAATGTTTTTACTTCGTATGTAGTAAAAATGCGTATAAAGGTCTACCTCTACAGAAAATAATACGTACGTTTTCCTTTCGGTGGTACATTGACCCCAGATTTTCAAACATTCTGAACTTATAAGCACGATTGATATACATGTTATAAAAATAAGTTAGATCTGACGACTCCCCTTGATTTTGATTGGCTGAGAAGTGCAGTTCCTGTGATAACTGTTGGATAAAGCATCCCGCAAGTCCGTTCATGAAACGCTTCCCAGACTGATATTAAATAATATACATACATGTATTTTAATCAATGACGAGGATAGTAACAAATTAGGAGAATATGGTATGCCCCGAATCTTTTCATATTGCGGGCTTCTTGTTTGTTATTGTTTTATACTTTATAAATTATGTTACCTACGCTTACCATTATTTTGCAAATACATGTTGACGATGTTTAGTATTCTGCGAAAGTTGTAATTAAACTGAACTCTCTCTCTCTCTCAGGAATTAGAAGAGTATGTCCAGAGTTCCGGAGATGACGGGATCATCATCTTCTCACTCGGGACCTATGTCACGTACATGAAGGAGGAGCTCATCGCTGTCTTTGCCAATGCCTTCGCACGCCTTCCGCAGAAAGTCATATGGCAGTTCCGAGGGACACCACCGACTGTCGTTACCAAGGTGCCAAATATAAAGACCATGGAGTGGTTACCTCAAAATGACTTGCTTGGTAAGGACAAGCTTCTGTTTTCAGGGTCCACCAGTGGAAGTAGTACTATAGTAGCAGTGGTGGTGCGGTTATGAATAATAGTTAAGTGAGTGGTAGAATTAATACTAGAAGTACAGTAGCAGCAGCGACAGCAACATCAGTAGGAGTAGTAGTAGTAGTGGTAGTAGCAGTGGTAGTGGTGCTATAGTAGTACACTGTGTGGTAGCAGTAGAAGCAGCATCAGCAATAATAGTAGGCGTCAAAATAGAACTTGTCTATAGTAGTAGTAGTAGTAGTAGAAGTAACAACAGTATTAGTAGTTGTATTAGTAGTAGTAGTAGTAGTAGTAGTAGTAGTAGTAGAAGTAGTAGTAGTAGTAGTAGTAGTAGTAGTAGTAGCATAGGCGGCGGAAGCGGGGGGGACGTGTCCCCCCCTAAATTTTGTTTTGATAACCTTTTTTTTTTTTTTGCTTGTCAATTTTTTTTCCTGCGTCCCCCCCTAAATTCACGTGGACCCCCTTGACACGTGTGTTGTCCCCCCCTAAAATTTAGGTTGATGACCTTTTTTTTTTTTTTTTTTGCTTCTCAAAAATTTTTGGGTCGCTTGTCCTATTTTTTACATGTGTCCATCCCAAAATTTCAGGTGGACACCCCCTAAATTTATTGGCTTCCGCCGCCAATGAGTAGTAGTAGTAGTATTAGTAGTATAGTTCAGAGCAGAGAAAATTAAGGGTGCTCGCGTCCCGTTGCTTGAATTTAGATACAAGTCATGTTCAAGACCAACCTAAACATAAATAATAAAAGTCTCATGAAAGTAAAAAAAAATACGCGCCCCTGACTTTTTGCGTTCAATTATGAACGTTTTCTCTCTGTGATTCTTTGTAATACTGCCTTTTAGTAAAATATATTTCATTAGATATCATGCCATTATACATGTATAATCTCTATTTTTTACTGCCACAGGCCACAATAAGACCCGGGCGTTAATGTACCAGGGGGGAAATAACGGTCTCTACGAGGCACTTTATCACGCCGTACCCATCGTGGTCATACCCTTGATCGGCGACCAGCCCGACGTCGCAGCTCGGGTGACGAGTAGAGGCATGGGTCTCAAGCTCGACATCAAGACCATAACCTCAGAGAAGATCGTTGACGCCCTCAATGCTGTCATCCATGAAAAACAGTGAGTATCTTGAGCAGAAACATGGGGGCTAGGCGCCCCACCCCCATCATTATACACACACTGGTAAAAAGGCGTCGTTCTTCATTCTCTACAGCTTATCTACAATTTTTTTCATCCTTTTTACCCCAGGCCTTATTTGTCGTTTTCATGGGATGGCCTCACACTAAAGGTTTCTTCCTTTTCGACCATCACCTTCCTCATTTTCTTTGCTTTGGTCTGATGTACATCATGTACATTGTCATACAATGTCTATTTTATTTTTTTTTTGCATCTCTACTCTTGAAAACCTCTCCTCTATCCATCTTCATCTTTTTCGGCTAATATCAATTCCCCCAAAACGTGTAGCATCGAGATTAATATATTAATTATAGCATTCAAGGAGAAAATACTTTCCTCCCTTTGCAGATGAAAGAGTCGGGAAAGCATTCATTATGATGCTTAATGCTTTCCCGTGAACATAACGCACTGTAACCATGGCCCATGGGAAGTGGGCTGGTGGGGGTGCTGCGTGTATTATTCTCCATAGGTAGCACCCACTGGAATTCTGGTGTGACAAAATGGAGAAATGAAACCAAAATGACTTACATTTTGAATAGGAACTCCCTTTCTTTGCTTCTCAAACTTCTCGGGACCAACGTGACATTCATTTTGTAGTAAAGCCTTTTTTGTTTTGTTTTGTTCTTGCTTGTCAAAATTACATCGCCACCCCTGTAAAAAAAAAAAGTCGCTCCTTGGCCCCAGAGGCCAGAGCCCTGATAAAACCCCAATTCCTCAGAGAGAAAGACCTCTGAAATACCACTGTAAGACCACGAAACTTGCTTGATCTTCCAAAGGTCTTTCAATGAACTTTCAAAGATCCCCGAGGTCTTACATGATTCTTGTTTGATCTTTAAAAGGTCTTCGATTTCTCCGTTGGTCAAAGTCTTTTTTGAAACTTTTTGAAACGGTCTTCCAGGAAATGATCTTTTGGTGATCTTTCAGCAGTCTTTCAACGGTCTCATGATGAACTTCCAAATTTCTTATTAGTCTTTTCATGATCTTTCAATAGTCTCTCATTTTTAGGGGATATCTCTGAAAGTCAGTTTTTCAGAGTTCCTGTCGGGGTCTATAGGTGAGTCTTTCAGAGGTCTTGGTTAGTTTTTTTCAGAGAAATCTTTCAACCTTCTAACGATCTCTGGCAGCACGCCATATCATCATTCAGGGATTGCTAAGTAATCTTTCATGCTGGAAATATTGTTTTTGGTTTTTCGGAGCCATTCCATAGAGATCACAAATTTCAGTGATCTTATGGTATTTCAGTAATCTTTCAAGGGTCCCCTTTCTGTTGAATGGGGGCCTAAATAAAAAAAATGGTAAATTCTTTGATAATTTTCAAGTAAGGTTACTTTTTTCTTGAGGGGGGGGGGGAGAAAAGCAAGATTCCATTTAGGAAAAGAAAATGCATTTATCTATTGTAATACAAAGTGTTGTCTGCTGGGATGTGCTCTTATGATTTTTTTTTGTTGCATGTCTGTCATAATTACATTTTAATTTCTCTATAATCCCAGATACAAAGAAACGGTGAAAAAGCTGTCGGCCATTTTCCACGACCGCCCGATGAGACCAGTCGAAAAAGCCGCATTTTGGATCGAACACGTGATCAAACACGGTGGTGAATACATGCGATCACCTATACATGACTTAACGTGGTATGAGTATTACCTCATCGACGTCGCCGCCTTCTTCCTTCTCGTGATCGTCGTCCTAGTCGTTTTTATTGTGTACTCATGTAAATTTGCGTTAAGGTGCTGCAAGAGAGTTTGTGTCGGCAAGAAAGCAAAGACTGAATGATGAAAATTTTCAAGGTGATAAAATTATGATAACTGATGTCAAAATGTTGACGCAGTATTTAGGGGAACGTTTCATGAAGACTTATGTTAGTGATTTTTCACCGACAGTTGTAACAAGCTACTGAAAATCCTTACGTGTGATTGGCTGAGAGCAAATTAGTCGGTAAAAATCAAGGACAAAACTCGTCATGAAATATTCCCCGCTGTCTGGCAGAATTAAATGTTATTATCCTGCAATAGAAATGAATAGTTTCAAAGTGTATTTTTATTAGATTTAACAATCACTTTCAGGATAGTTTTTTGTATTGCTTTATTCTATTCACTGTAATTTATTCTAAGGCAATTCCAATCATAGTTATGCAAGAAGGAAATGGGCGAATTCGATGAATAATATATCGTTTAATATGTCCTTGCAGAGCAATAAGAATAACACTTCAAAATTAATGGTTGACTTTTTTTTCTTTTGTCATCGGTAGTTTCAAGAAGGGTTCTAACTTTAATTATATAAACTTGCAAAGCTTTCCTTAAAACGAATACTTGCTTAAATTGAAGCATTTCTTTCGACCACATTATGCAAAAATGAATATGTTATATACCCCTTCTAAATCGAATTTCTCCTAGGCTATTGGAACAGATTTATGTGTTCCCATTAATATGTAAAGATACCGGATATTTTCTTTATCCATTACCAAGACACGTTCAACAGTCCCGTCCTTGGCGTTGACGCAATCGGAATTTCACAGAGGTTTCCCCAACAGTGCAAATCTATCTTGGAGAATTATACAGATGGTGAAAGTGCGCTTCGCGGGATCCCCCGATGTAAGCCGCTGCTAAGTTGCTCACGCCGACTTTGGGATTATGTTGCTATGGAATAAGATGAATATGAGTATCATGCTATCATTGACATGGCAATCAGTAAAAAGTCAATGATAGACCTATGATTTCATGAATTGCTAGTTTATTGGGGCTTTTTGTGTTTTTTATGCTGGTGAGGTATGTTCACAAGTCGGTGTCTGTATTTCACTTGATTATACATCACGCTCCGAATTGGACATTACAGCCTAATATTCTAATATGTGTTTTAAATTTATGTGGTGAAAATGAAACGTCTATTTACCTTCAATAGACCTTCACTTGTTTTTTACCGAGATTAGTTTCTATACAGGATTAGCTTGTTCTGTAATCACGTTTAATTTGTGCAGAATTTTAATGATGCCATCATCACTCTAAACACAAAAGCATACTAGAATAAAGAAATTGTTAAATCGGTGCAAATGTTATTTTAGTAGTCGCGAACCCAGTCATTTTTTTACTATAATGAAATATGACTAGACAACTTGATTTGAGCTATTAATATTTTTTAAATTTCTCTGTTATGACCAAAACCTTGCTTTAGTGTGGGGCAACTGTCAAAACATCTCTCGAGTTGTTAAGAATCTAGACCTTTTTATTGTGATCGTATGACGTGCAATTGTAATTGGAGTTAATATCATGCATAGAAATGACAGTAATATTTTAGTTTAAATGCAATTGTAATTTAGAACTGTAGAATGACTTTGTGCTTTCAGAACTTATCTGACAAAACCCTTTTCTCGCCGTGATTTTTTTATTGATTTTCTACAGTACACAAATATATTCTGAAGAACAGATGATATTCATGTGTATTCTTCTTGTTGAGTCTATCATTCAATAAGGAAATAATATTTGAACTCATGCACTCATCATTTTATCAATGCTAAGTTTATTCTTTCATTTTGATTAAATTTGACTTTTTTACTGCAGTACTGAAATGTTCCATTTGTGATTTTATTGAAACAACTGCGTGAGAGTAAATTAATATACACTGAGAGATGGAAAGAGGACAGGGGTCAGGGGGGGGGGTTATAAGGGTAGAAAGGGGAACGGAAACGGAAAATAAATAAATAAAATAACGGCATACAAATATAGAACATAGTAAGAACATGTAACAGTGTTAAGGGAGTGGAAGAAGGAAGTATTTATGTGAGGGTGTGTGTGTGAGAGAGAGAGAGAGAGGGGGGGGGGGTGAATAAGAAAGTGATGTGGAAAGGGAAGAAACCGTCAGGTGGAAAGGAAAATTTGAGAGACTGAAGAAATGACATGAGACGAAAAGTTTTTATAAATTCAACGATCAAGCAAAGTGAAAACCACGAAAGTTTTCAGTGGCTCGAATTCACAAAGGTGGATTCTGCAAAATCCACGCCGGATTAATCCATGGATTTTGCAGAATCCACCTGAACTCTGGTTTAAAGTGATTGTTTAACATTGGTTTGACTTTAAAAAAATCTGAGCTAGAAGGTCACACTTGTCACCTGTGTCTGTGATATGTTCCAAAAATGAAGCCCAGAAAAAATTGCGTTCGAAAATGATTATTTAGTGCTTCAAAAATTGAAATAAAAAGTGACCGGAAACACCATCTTAATTTAATCCCATACACTTATGTGTACTATTTAGGTGTCTAAAAGACGCCTATTTACAAAATCGGGGTTTGCCTTGTAGTTTTAGCTTTTCATTCTCAGTAATGGTTGTTTTCAGGGTTTATTAGTTCTAATACATGCACTTGTACACATGTTTCATCTTGGTTTGAGAATTTTTTAAATCGGCTGCTCACAAAGTTAAACAATACCTTTAAATCAAACCCTGGTTTAAAGTTGTGGTTTAACTATGGGAAGCTAGTTTGGGCACAAGTCCCTTACTGTACACATCCATTTTATTAACTCATTTGAAACCACTGAGATGTATTATATATCTTTATGTTTGAAACTCAAATTGTTCTTAATTGTCTGGGAATGATAACTGGAGTAATCTGAATTATTTTCCTTCATCATGAAAGCAATTGCATGGAAACAAAATAGGAAACACAAGAGCTATACAATGTAACCATAATTTTTGGCTCCCCAAATTTTAGCACACAGTATATAAGACCGTGGTCTAAGTTAAACCAGACTTCAGAATACGGGCCAATTCGTGTCGCAATTTGCGAACATTATATAATTTTGTGACATCACCATACACCGCGCGGCCCAAGGCGCGTTTTGATTGTGACGTTTCATACGTCCGCGCTTAGTTACATGAAACATTCAAAAAGCATAAAATCAGATATTTAGTCATTTACACGCATCGCGATCGCGTGTCAATTGTCAGTGTCAATTGCGTTCTCATGAAATATTAATCCCTCCTCATATTCTATTATAATAGGCTTAGGATTTTTTTACGATAATGGAAATTAAGAAAATACAATCACTGAACATGGTTTTGTGAGATTACCTGACTCTGCTAAAGATGGAGGAAATGATGGAGAAGATAATACACTTTGATGAAGAGGAAACGGAAGTGGACTGGACAAAAGAAGAATCCTTCCTGAATCAACCACAAATATGGCCAGCATTCTCCCATGCCGTTGCTACCGAGCTCTGCCTAGAGACAGGGACTGGTTCATTGACTCCTGTACCGAAACTTGAAGAATATTCAGAGGCTTTTAAACCATTTCAGGTGAGAATAGAGCCTGACAGGTATATTTTTTTTTAATATTTTGTAGGACTCCAAACTCTTGCAAGATTATCATTCGAGTTATATTTCGTTTAAAAAATACGTAAAAATGACCTTCGAATTGTGATGTCATGTAAAGCCCCCTCTCCCGAATTCAAACCCATTCCGCGACCCCTGAATAGCTTCCAAGAGGAAATTTCCCCCTTTTTACCCCTCCTCCCTCGACATTCAGCATGTTCAGAAGAAACTTAAACCAAAACCCATGATTGAGTGAATAAATGTTATTGAAAAGAGTAAAATAAGAGAAGCAATTTAAAATATGTTTCATCTAGATCAGTTACAGAGTTATGGACGCATTTAGGAACTAAAGTCTTGCATCACTTTCTGCGGGGATCCTCAAACTGGCGAACATGCTTCAAAATGGTTACTTTTGTGGACAACCCTCCATTGTTTTGTTTTGTACACATATTTTAAGATTTCTCCCAATATTTTACATGTTTCTGATTATCTCGATCCTCATGACCTTGACATTTGTAATGTGAATTATATTTTCCCATGACATATTTTTTTTGTTCAAGACAAAATAAGGGAGAGGTATTATAACTATACTTTTATTGCAATATTTAGATGTTTTATACGGAAAACGACCTGACAGGTACAACGATTACAAAACTCAAGAAACGTCAGACTAAGATCGTCGAGGAATACCAAACCGACATCCAAAGGGGACGAGGGCGTGGTCAAAGGAGACTTCGTGAAAGCAGGATGATGGGGCGACTGAATAATCTTAGCTTGCCGTTTCGAAGAAGGTATATGTTATAGATAATCGAAACGGTAGGCCTATAAACAATACTCCATTACACTTTTTAAGCCATTTTCAGCTTTCTGCATCTACAGTTTTGACGACTGAGTGATACCAATCCCTCGTCACTCGTTTTCTCTGTACCTATCCACCCCATCTTCTTCCAATTGCATCAAAATAATTACCTACATTGTACCTGTCACAACAATCAAACTCAGCTCCTTTTACCTTCACCTATACCCCCTCCATATTTAATTTCACCTTTTTCATATCTTGTATTGTCTCCAATATCTTTTCCTTTATAAAATTGATTTAATCGTGAATAGCAAGTTCCTTTAATTATCAAGAAAAAGTGTTACAGTACTGGATGTTGAAAAATGAAGCGCGAATTGGTGGGAGGAATTTCAAAGAAACACATTGTTTTGAGATCCAATATCAATTTCATCATCCGGTAATGCTTTTTCAAATATTTCCTTTATGAATGCCTATAATACAAAATTATATAAACAGCACAGCAACTAATAAATATTCTTTTGATTACCAAAGAAATAAAATTTCGATGGTATGGCTCAATCTAAACATAGACTGATTTCATTCTTGATGTTTCAGACATCTGCCAGAAATTGAAATCAATCTCGAAGACATCACGTACGTTCCCAACATCGTTGCGAACTTGACTTTCGACCAATCAACGTCTAGAACGCGCAAAATCTCTTCATCTTCGACCCAAACTGGACTTGTACACCAGCCGTTTTACCAGAACGTTCAGACACGGAGTATGAAATTGGTTTTGGAAGATGTATACGCGAACAAATTCGACGCGAGGAAGCTGCTTGGATGCCGGCTGAGTCTTGGGAGGAGGCGGCCGTGGCAAGGAAAGGCTTTGGTGAAAATGATTCTGGAGACATACATTGCGTCAAGGGTGGTGTGTCTGGTGCAGTATTCTACGACCTTTCCTGGGCATGCGCACAAGGTTCCCGAGGAATGGAAACGGAAAGTCGAGATCCAACACTGTCCAATCGCGTTCCGATACGCTCTTCTAAAGCGAGACAGAGATGGAATTATTGATGACGTCACGAAACCAAGCACAGAATAATGAACTACGTCGACTCGAAAAAAAAAAGATACTGTCGGAATCTAATTCTGATATTGCCAGTGTCGTTATAAGGCAGGTAATTTTTAAGGACCCGGGCTCTATAAGGGTTAAATGTATTATAAAAAACATGAAGACATGACATTTCGGGAGATAAAAAGCGCACAAAAGCGTATACACATATACACTCGCATCATTAAGCCATTGGTTTTGACACTATTACAAAATATTCTCCATTTCATGATCATTCTAAGTAATAAAATTCATTTGAAATATATATTTGAATACAAAAAATATAGGCCTTGCCCAGTGAAATACGAGTGAATTATTTGTTTTCATGTGGAATGGCAGAGTTATTTTGAGGAATAAATTATTGGTAAGGATCAAATAGTAGACCTTTAGACATTTTCTATAGATTCCGAACACTATCAAAACAAATTGTACGTTGTGTGCTGTGCTGCCCCGTATGCGCGTTTCCGTTTTACACCCTGGCGAAGGCATTTTCCGGAAAAGTAGCCAAAAAGCGACTAGTGAAGAGTCTACGTTTGTTTACATTATCAGCTGGGCGCGCGATCCAAAGTCCGCACCGAAGTTATCCGCAGAACATACCGTACTTGCAAATGCAACTGAGCTTATACTTTCCAGGTTCAATACGAATATTTGCCTTGATCATTTGCCTTGCCGCCGGCCTTGTCGATTTGACGATGTCTGTCTTTCTCTCTATCTGTCTATATATCTATCTCTCAAATTCTATCTCTATCTATCTATGTAACTGCAGTATCTATATATCTAATTATCTTCTCTGTCTCTCTCATTCTTTATCTAACATCTATCTATCTCAAATTCTCTATCTCTCTTTATCTATCTATCCATCTGTCTGTCTTTCTCTATTTCTTTTTCTCTACCTACCTATGTAACTACAGTATCTATCTGTTAATTTGTCGCTCTTCTCTCTCATTCTTGATCTATCTGACATCTATCTCTCAAATTCTCTATCTATCTCTCTATCCATCTATCTATCCATCTGTCTGTCTTTCTCTATTTCTCTCTATCTATTTATCTATTTTTAACTAGATTATCTATCTATCTGTTAATTTGTTAATAACCTTCTCTGTCTCTCTCATTCTTTAATTATCTATTTAATATATCTCTCTCTATCTATCTATCTATCTATCCATCTGTCTGTCTTTCTCTTATTCTCTCTATCTATTTATCTATCTATTTTTTAACTTATCTATCTGTTAATTTGTTAATATTCTTTGTCTCTCTCCCTCTTTATCTATCTAACATCTATCTATCTCTCATCTATCTATCTCTATCTAGGCATCTGTCTGTCTTTCTCTATTTCTCTCTATCTATATATCTATCTGTTAATTTGTCTATCTTCTATGTCTCTCTCATTCTTTATCTTTCTATCTATCTAACATCTATCTATCTGTCTCTCAAATTCTCTATCTCTCTCCCTCTCTATAGCATCTGTCTTTTTTCTCTCTTTCTCTTTGTCCGTCCATATCTATAACATCTCTCCCTCTATCTATCCTTCTCTCTCTCTTTCTCTCTCTCCCCCTCTCCATATCGACCTCTCTCTCTCTCCCCCTAGCTCTCTCTATTTATCTATCTATCCATCCATCTCTCCCTCTTTCTCTCTCTTTCTATCTATCTATCCACCCCTCTCTCTCCCTATATTCTATCTATCTATCTATCTATCATCTATCTGTCTATATCTATTTATCAGTCTTCTATATCTATCTTTCGGCAGCCTCGAAGTGTATCAATCCATCAAACTTCAATTTTTCTTTCCATTATAAGTATCTGTTTATTTTGATTTTGTCTGTCATTCTATTCATTTAGTTAATAATTTATTTTTAGAAAAAAAACTATCATAAACAACGCGACTGCAAAAGCATGATGTTCGGATTTCACTCCTGACTGCCGCTCTCTCTGTACATGAAGTGCCGAGGAACTCTGATCAGTAACTGTGCAAACTGCATGCGGTGGTGGACTCGCCTGTGTCGCACGCTGCATGCAACCAGCGACGTGTGTAGACTCTTCACTAGTCGCTTTTTGGCTACTTTTCCGGAAAATGCCTTCGCCAGGGTGTAAAACGGAAACGCGCGCCCCGCGCACATTCGTAATTCCGAAGCTTCGTTATTCCGAAGGTTCGGATATTCTGAAGGTTCGTTAATCCGAAAGGGAAATAAGGTTCGTTGTTCCCAAGGTTCGGCAATCCGAAAACGAAATATGGTTCGTTGTTCCCAAGGTTCGACAATCCGAAACGAAATGAGGTTCGTTGTTCCGAAGGTTCGTTTATCCGAAAACGAAATGAGGTCCGTTGTCCATTTCGTTTTCGGACTAACGAACCTTCGGAATTACGAACCTCCTTTCGTTTTCGGATTAACAAACCTTCGAAATTACGAACCTCATTTCGTTTTCGGACAAACGAACCTTCCGGAATTACGACTCTCATTTCCTTTTTGGATTAACGAACCTTCGGAATTACGCCACAAATGTTCGGATTAACGAACCCTTTTTCGTTTTCGGATTAACGAACATCGAGGTATAGGCAATTTACGTGTTTCGGAATTACGAACCTTCGGAATTCCAAAGTGGAACCGTGCTGCCCAAGATAAACTGAATATATGTTATCACCGTTTCCATTTTAATGTAAGCCTATGAAGCTGGGCCCTTATTTGGCCATTGGTAATCATAAGAATCTCAATCAGCATGTATAAGATATAAAATTTATTTCACCACTTATTACAATGATAGAAATGGGAAAATGCATTATCCTATTTTTATAAAGAATCTCGTATTTCGATTGAATTCAAACGAAAAAAAATGCATCGGGCAAATGAAAACGATTACTATGTTGGTAAAATAAAAGACAGAAAATACAATTTTTAAAACTAATCAAGGGGCAAACATTTCATTAATAAAATATAATTCTAAGGAAATATGATATGCTTGAAGAAAAATATCTCTGACTTAAATCCAAAATATGTTTGATCTTGTTGCGTAATTAATAAGGACAAAGTACTTTTCAGTTGTTTGAATAAACTTGGCACACTAATACTGAAGTCGTGTTTATTTCTTTTTGAACAGTGAAAATTATTAGGCCATCACACTTTGTCATAATGAGAATTATGTCATCTGCAATATAATCACTGTACTTTACCGTTGCAAAATAATATACAAGATTCCTAGCACCGACCATGAGAGTATATGCACGGAAGCAAACTGCAATGATAATTATTGAATAATATCTATAGAATAATACTAATCCTGGTATAAATATGGTGGGATAAGGATCAAAGCCAATGTTAAAATATCATTTGTCATTATCATAAATTCAGAGTAAATTAACTTCAAAGAGTTAAACGAAACTAACGTCCATGAAAGCATCTCGTATTACCAGAAATAAGGAAATCATAAAAGTATGATATAACATTTTCAAGTAATTTTATTCTGTTTCAGTATCTTGCTTTCAAAAAAATTTATTTTTTTGTAACGTCTTTTCCTGAAAGTCCCATGGGGTGCACCGTTATAAGTGCATAATAATGAAAGGTGGTATGCGTGGAATATTGTCGGCACTGGCCCTGCACAGTAATAAAATGTTATGCAACGCTGTTAACTATTATCATGGACCTTCTTAGGTCCATGCTATTATGAAACCTAACAGTAATTGATAAACATTTTAAACAACATTGCTTAACTTTTTGAGAATTGAATATTGAAATTAAAACTTTGTTTAAAATCTAAAGAGTGATTTATATCTTTTAAGCTACTGTAAGATTCATAATCCGAATTATGTAAGTAAATAATGAACAGCGTTATTTTACTGTGTGATTATGGAGGAAATGTATCCATGACCATGAGGTCTTACAAAATCGTATTGGAACCTAGGCTGAACATACCGGCCGACTATAAAACAACATATACTGACGCATCAACATTCCCGACAGATCCAACAACCGATTCGTAAGAAGGCGCTGCTATCGTTTCTCCGACGTTCGTTGGTGATGTAGAGTTTGTCCCAAAGTTAAATTGCGGATCCAAAGCTTCGCTGTAAGAGGGAGGCGGGGGCACTGAGGAAATATCCCCATACGCTGGCGGTGACTGGGGATCCGTGCCTCCTGATTGCCCCGAACCCCGCGTGACTGAAGGTGTTCCTTCTAACGATACCTCTTGTTGGTAGGTTTGAGGATTGTGTTCCGATGGCGCCTCGCCTGTCCCCGTTTCCTCACTACAGGTCACACCCCTGAGACATTTGCAGGATACGACGAACAGCAGAGCACGCCCTAAGGCAGAGATACCCCTGGAAATGCACTCAAAGATCCCTGCCACCACATTCCTTACACATGATGCTATTTCACCAATGCATGTCCCACATTGACAGTTGTTGTCGTTGCTGTTGTTGGACCGCCTTCGTGTACAAAAAAAGACGACGCTGATTCCGATAATAACACCGACGGCGGTAGAAAAGATATTTGTTGATTCATCGTCGTCACCAATGAGAAACTCGGCCCAGTATCTGCCTCCGGACCCATCTAAGGGGATCAAAGATTGAGAGGTAATAGACTTATGAGTTTAAATGTTATTTGACAGGGGACTATAGTGATACTGGGGGAATGGGGCAACCGGCACCGCCCTCAGGAGCAGCGGAACGGTTTTTTTTTTAACGTTAGGGCTAAGCCGAAGGGGGGGAGGGGCCTCACAATTTGACGGATTGGGGAAATAGTATCAAAGGGAGGGGTATCGACTGTGAAACTTTTTACCCGTTTTTTAATGCAAACTTCACGTTACATTACGGTCGAATTGCCCCCCCCCCTCCCCCACCCAGGTCCAGCCTCCATCAAAATACACTCTCTCCTTTTTGCAAGCATGATAAAGCCTACCATTTTCTCTGTTAATATGCTAACTTATTCCTAACTGGTATCACCTTCAATCAACTTTTGATGCCTCAAACAAAATATATGCATGCAATACAAGGTTCTAGAATGTATTTTCATCAACAGGTCAATATTTCATTTCATTTATTGGTTTCTGCAACACTTTTTCATGAACACATAAACAATGAAAATACAATAATAATATACTTATAACTGACAAGCAAAGCATTGAACATAATTGCATTTTATATCGATTGTTAGAAGGTTGCAGGGGTTACCACTATAAGCTAAGCTTGACTGCGTGGCAGCCCCACAATTTTTTTTATACATAATCTAGTTCATTAAAAGGAAGAACATTCAAAAGGAAACAGTGATGAAGTGGCTAGATGTTAAGAACATATACCTAACTAGGCCTATTGTGTTCAAATCAATTGTAAAGGGAAGAAAGACCAAATTTCCGTCCATGTGATATTTTTTTTTAAAACCATGTTTGATAACAGTTTCATTCTTTTTTTCAAATAAATCATTGATTTGAATAAGAAAAATATCATACCCTTCGTTTTCTTGCAGATGAACTTTAAATGGTGGTCGCAGTTTGCAAGTTGCCACCGTCCATTTCCACTTAAGTCAATTGCTGAACAACCCGAGGTTTCTCCGGACGTATTATCAAAGCTGAGGAAGGAAACGGAGGAGGAAAGGGTCAATTGTTTAAAACCAAAATCCTTTGAAAAATCGTTCTCAGCGAGCGAGACTCGAACATGCGTCAATGAACTCCGGCAATGAACTTAACTGTAGGATTTGCTTATACCTCTGTCACATTTGCTCTACGGCGAGTCGAAAAAAAAATTAGTTTTATTCTTTCATTCAAACCACCTAGATCTGATGTAGCTGGTACAAAAAAATGTTATAACGGCTGGTTTTCTCTCTCGCCGTACGGCTGCCGTAGAGCAAATTTGACCGAGGTATTACTTGAGCAACACCGACCGAACTGATAGATGGGTCGGAAATTATACGCTATAAACTAAAAATTTCATGTCGCCATGAATATTCACAAGGCGTACGTAGTCTGTCTATACAGTAAAAAGAAAACTGAAAAGAGCATGTTGTTTAAGCATGTCACACTAACAACAAGTTCTTATGAAAAGGGGTGAAAATGATATCTTTGGGAAATGCTGGCAAGACCTTTGTTGTCGTATAAAAGAAATCATTGATTAAAGCAATTTCATTTCTGTAGAGAAAATCCTTCCCTATATTTGCCAGAAAAAAATAACCAACAACTTTAAACACAGTAAATAATCAAGTCCCCCCCCCTCGGGAAACGATTAACTATTTACCGTAAAGTTGTTTGTTATTTTTTTAAGGAAAAAATAATGTACGACTCGTATAATGCCCATTCGCCGTTACCGTTAAGATATTTGAATGATCTAGTAAGAATTTTACTCACTTGTAAAACGAGGGACTCGAACCATCTAGCCATTGCCAATCTTTGTTCAAACCCAACCATACGAGTGATGCTGTCTCGTTTTGAAAAGAATCTGGAAAGAGAGGAAGTCCACTTAAACTTAATTTTGTCCATTTTGTTTCTCTCAAAGGAGACAAAGGAGACATTATAGCGAGTATTCGCACCGCCGCGTAGAACGCTCTCAAGAATATAGAAAATATATTGTCAAATGCCCTTCATGTTAATGAGCAACCTCCAAGAAGTCTTTGTCGGAAAATGTTGAGTCAAAACAGCAGTACCGCCCTGAGCAATTTGTCGTCAACTCCAACACTCAGGACGAACTGCTGTTCCAATATACCAACTTTCGACAAAGACCTTCCATCTGTTCACTACAATTTGAATGATATTTTCAATACATTTACTGTGTTCTATTATTCGGTGCGATTCAAACGCGCGATTTTTAAAGCGGAAAAGTTAATTAAATCTACATTAAACAATAAGCATGGTAAGAAACAACATAATTGAGATTCAAATAGATAAGTACATAATCACTTTTCCCTAGCCAGATTTCCAAGTGAGAACTGATGTGAAAGGTGGGTACCTGTATGAACGATAACATTTTATGAACAGTTTGTTATTATACTGTATATTGTCCCAATATATACCTTGTCTGTTGTTAGGCATTTATTGGTGGATTCAATCCCTTAAAATCTGAGGACGATAAGGGGGCCCAGAGAACCTTTTCCTTTACAGATCCTCCATTACCTTTCCACACCGCTATTTTATAGTACAACGGATGGCATCCATTAAAAAGTATACAAACTAGCTGCCTTAAAGGAGAATGAAACCTTTGGAACAAGTGGGCTTGTGTGGAAAGAGAAAAATGGAAGAATAAGATCAAAGAAAGTTTGAGAAAAATCAGACAAATAATGAGAAAGTTATGAGCATTTGAATATTGCAATCACTAATGCCATGGAGGTCCTCCCATTGGCAATGTGACAAAGATGTGTGACGTCACATTTGAACTACTTTCCCTGTCGGGGACTATACCCATAAAATGTCCCTTTTTTGCTCATTCTTATGGTGATACAAACTCTTTATCCATAATGTATTCTTTAAAAATCTGTATTACATGCCCTCCTATAGAAAGAATACATGATCTAGTGATAGATGTGATAAAAGAGGCATGTTAAGGGAAATATATATAGAAAAGTAATGGAAAAGTTTTTCACATGCATGTGACATCACACATCTTTGGCGCATTGTCAACTGGAGGAACAACATTATAATAATGATCTAAACTTCTTCAAATGCTCATAACTTTCTTATTATTTATTCAATTTTTCTCAAACTTTTATTGATCTGTTTCTTTGATTTTTTCTGTTTTAACGTGGGCGCTCTTGTTTCAAAGGTTTCATTTTCCTTTAATAACCCCTGCCACCTAAAGACCCCAACTCATATCTGACCAGGTTCAATACCTATGATAACACACCTGGGGTCCATTGCAGAAAGAGTTGCGGTTAAACGCAAGTCAAAAAATCAATTGCAAGTCCCAACTGCGCGCTGTTGATTGGTTGAAAATCAAGTTGCGCATGACTTTTAGAGTTGCGTTTGATTGCAACTCTTTCTGCAACGGGCCCCAGTTCAGTACTCACTACATTCATATTATGTTACATAATAGCAAAACATGTACTTTATATTTACTCTTAAAAACATTTTTTTCTTTATACACAAGTGAAATCACTTGCATAATTATTCTTTTATCTCAAAAAGCATATTCTAAAACCTGCTTTAAAACCTGCTATTTAACACATAGTCAATGTTTTGACAATGATAATATTTAAGTATTACCTCATGCCTATAAGCAATGAAATCATTACGGTTATCTTACCCACAATAAAATCGTTTTCGTCATTATCGACGACAGAGGAGAGGAATCCACCATCGAATCCACAGCGTAATATTGCTTGTTGCCATGGTAACGGATCGTATAATTTATAGCAGTAGCTGGACCTTTCAATCCAGCCGGGAGGACAGTATTTCGAATCTGGAGATAGGATTAAAGTAAAACAGCATCGTTAAAATAAAATTAGGATATCAATAATAACCATTTTGTAATTCTGAAAATAAAGTAATAAAAAGTTTAGGAAGATATTAACTACCGAATCTGGAATTTTGGAAATTATATGATTAATTTCTTTTTTTTTTTTATTTCAATGAATACATTTAAATCAGTGGTAAAACAAAATATCATAACTTGAGTTTTCTCATATAATCCAAGAGTCCACGTCAAAATGTCGACGTTGCGAAGATTTCCAGCAGATTTACTGTTCCTTTTTCAGTAAAATACATTAGATCACTATAAGGAGCCTTTAAAGTACCATCGACTGAACGACTTGGCGAGATACTTTATCTTGCAAATAACCTTATTATGTCGACATGGCGAGATACGCTATAAATATTTATATGTCCACATGGCGAGATACATTATCTCGCCAAGTCAACTTATAAAAGGCTAAATGTCGACATGGCGAGATATCTTATCTTGCCAAGTTTACTTATAAAAAGTTATATGTCAACATGGCGAGATATTTTATCTTGCCAAGTCGAATTATGAAAAGTTATATGTCAACTTGGAGAGATATTTGGACACTTGCCGGGCCTTGGAGCACTTCATATCTTGCCATATCGACATATAATGTCTTATAAATCGACTTGGCAAGATAAAATTTCTCGCAATGTTGACATATAACGTTTTATAAGTCACTTGGCAAGATAACGTATCTCACCATGTCGACATAACTTTTTATAAGTCGACTTGGCGAGATAAAGTATCTCGCCAAGCCGTCAAGTTTATGGCACTTTAAAGGCTCCGTAGGGTTAGGGTTATAGCCCAGTCATTTTAGCCCAAATTTTAACCAAACTTGGAACAAATTGCAACAGAATTTTTTCTATCACAATGCATTTCTGTGAGGTCTCTAGTACAACATACTAAAAGTCCCAAACTTTCCGAATAGGGGAAAGGGATCTAATTTGCAAAAATCCAAGATGGCTGCCAAATTTAATTGATATGCCTTATCCTTAATATTTTTTGTACAGATAATGGAAAAATCTTGAAATGAATACGCAATTCACTATTATTAAGATGTCATAAATCGATTGCAATCGTTTCCGGGACTGCCCGATTCATATTTTTTGAAAAATGTGAGAAATTATGTCAAAATTTCCATGTTTTCGGTCAAAAAAATTGCATGTGCGTTGATATCTTTCTGTTTTATCATTAGCATCAACAACTAATACAAAATATCAGCATTCAACAAGAAAGGGGATATATCAACGAGAAAATTGATATGCTTCATAACAGTATTAATGTTTTAACTTGCTTAGATTAAGCGCAAATACATCCGAATGTATTATGCGATATTGCGACAAAGTGACACCAAAAACAAACCTCCGTGTCCCAGTCTATCTTTTATATCGACTACAACGCGATCGCTGGCATGCCTTTGAAGATAGTACAATATATTAAATCGTCTAGCCTCTCCTTTGTTGGTGTGACTAACACGCGTAAATACAATGACGTATAGCGATACAAAGGTGTATATTACTTAAATTGATGTGTGGACATAGGGCTTTTTCTGCATATTAAAGTAACTTTTATGTTAATGAAATCTCTTAGAAAAGTTAGAGGATGCATTGCTCTGTATCCTGCATGCAATTACGTTCAAGAACATAACAGCATAGCCCCGCAATAGCTTGTCAAAGTTACCACCCTTATCCGTAGCTCAACTATTAAAAATATCGTGCTCTTTGGAGCCCCCAATGTGACAAAGCGGTGCTTTGCTACAAAGAAAAACAATTTTATTGTCTTGAAATCACTTGGAGGCAAAAGAGCAGGCTTTTCTCTATCAGTTACATATAAAGAAGTGATGGCACAGCAAGTCCTACCCTTTCAGGGGTCTTCCGAAGTCACGAAACCCCTTTTTGTATTTTGCTCAATTCTTGGAAAATTCGCACAATTTTTAGCCCCATTGAGGCAAAAGGCGTTTCCCCTTTGCAGTAAACCGATTTAATTGTTTTGTAAGCACTTGGGGATGACAAAATAGATTTTCTTTTATCAGATAAATCTGGCACAGCAATTAAAGTCTATTCCCTACCTTTTGCTAAAGTCAATCACCCCTTTTCCATATTTTGCCAATTTATGAAAAAATCTATAAATCCGGAGCCCTCATTGAGGCAAAAAGATGTTTCTGTTACAGTGTAAGCCACTTTTATTGTTTTAAAACCACTTGGAAACAAAAAAGTAGCATTTCTTCTATGTGCTACGTATAAAGAAGTGCTGGCACATCAAAGCCTGCATCCTTTAAGGGGCTGCTGAAATCACCCCACCTCTTTTGCGTATTTTGCCCATTTCTTGTAAAACTTTGGAGCCCCATTGAGGTAAAAGGCGTTTCCCCCTTTGCCGTAGACCACTTTTATTCTTTGGAACCACCTGGAGATAACAAAATTAGATTTTCCTCCATCAGCTACATACAAAGAAGTGCTGGCACAGCAAACCCAACCTCTCAGGGGTTTGCCAAACTCATCCATCCCTTTTCCATATTTTGCCTATTTATGGAATAATCTATCGATTCGGAGCCCTCATTGATGCAAAAAAAATTGTATATATATGTATATATAGCAAACCACTTTCATTGTTTCGTAACCACTTGGAGATAAAATCCTTTATCAGCTACATATAAAGAAGTGCTGGCTCAGCAAAGCCTACCCCTCAGAGGTTCCCTAAGTCTCCCCACCATTTTTGCCTATTTTCCCCTCCTTATTTTATTTATAATTTATGGGAAAATCTGCCAATTTGGAGCCCCTATTGGGGCAAAACGTTGTTTCTGCTCTATAGCAAATTTCTTTCATTGTTTTGTAACCACTTGGAGATAAAAAAAAGTAGATTTTCCTCTATCAACTACAATAAAGAAGTGTTGGCTCAGCAAAGCCTACCCCCCTTAGAGGTTCCGAAGTCTCTCCACCCTTTTGTGCTTATTTTTCCTCTTTCTTAAAACAAAATTGCAGTGTTTGCCCCCCCCCCCCCTCCCCTATTCAGGCAAAAGGCATTTCTGCTATATGGTCACTTTTATTATTTCAAACTTAAAGATGAGTAGGTTTAGTTTATCAGCACATCGACCCTTCCATCTTCAGGGACTCCAAATTGACAGATTTCCCCATAAATTGGCAAAATACGGCGCATCGACCCCTTCCCTCTTCAGGGGCTCAAAAGTGACAGATTTTCCCATAAATTTGCAAAATACGGAAAAAGTGTGACTTCGGTATATAGTTTAATAGTAGTATGATAGGATGTGGCAGGTCTAATAGCTACATCTTATTTTTCTCTTGAACAAGCAAGCAGTAAATGTCATTATTTTGGTGTGCAATGTCACGTGACTAGCATATGATAGTTTCCGTGCCTAGACACTTTCATGTTAAACAATTGATAGAGTCCAAACAGAATCGAATTTATGCATTTAATGTTAATGGTAACAATGTTCTTGTAGTATAGATTTTTGCTTACTGATATTTATGATATAGCGATAGTTTGAGGAAGTCGATGTTTATAGTATATCGAGGCCGGAATTGATATGATTTGTAATCGGGTCTGAGTACATACTATACACTAGCGTCGTCTGCTACGTAAACTTAATGAGCGAATATGGCCAAAATTAACCATTATGTTTATGCAAATTAGAACACTTTCCCCTATTCGGATTTTCTGGGACTTTTAGTATGGTCTTCTATGGACATCAAAGAAATGTTCTGCATTGGAATAAATTCTGTTGCAATTTGTTCCAAGTGAAAAGTTAAAATGACTGGACTATTAGCAGTAGTTAGGGTGCCCAACACCCGATTTTTTAGTAACTACATGTAATGCAATATTCATACCAAAATGGGTAAAATTCAGAGTATATCCAAATCCTGTTTGTCCATCGCTATCACTTTTAAACTCTCCATATATGTTTGGTCCACTGCTTGTTATCGTGATCGGGTTCAGCTCAGAGCAAAGGTAGGCGATGATTCTTGCAGATGAATTTGAACCTGAAAAATAAAGGCGATGCTTATTGCTAACAGAATAGCTTCGTATAACGCCGCAAATAGTCGTTTCAAATTGAAAAGTCCTGCTTCTAATATTTTGATATACCAATCAGAGATCTACAACTATTTTCTTCCCATTAACTCTTCTTTATTTTCACTCTTTCAAGTCTCTCCCCTTTTCATGTGTACTCCATTCAAAAATCCAAGAGGGAGGTCTTCGGCCCCGCTCCCCCTATAGCATGGTCGTGCAGTTACTCTCCACCTCCCCCTCCCCTTCCTACTAGTATATTACTACTATATTGTACTCCTCCTCTTGCTACTTCTACTACTACTACTACTACTACTACTACTACTACTACTACTACTACTACTACTACTACTACTGCTACTACTACTACTACTACTACTACTACTACTACTACTATACTACTACTACTACTACTACTACTACTACTACTACTACTACTACTACTACTGCTACTACTACTACTACTACAACTACTACTACTACTACTACTACTACTACTACTACTACTACTGATGCTGCTGCTGCTGGCCTGCTGCTACTACTACTACTATACTACTTCTACTACTACTACTACTTCTACTACTACTACTACTACTACTACTACTACTACTACTACTACTACTACTACTACTACTACTACTACTACTACTGCTGCTGCTGCTGCTGGCCTGCTGCTACTACTACTACTATACTACTTCTACTACTACTACTACTTCTACTACTACTACTACTACTACTACTACTACTACTACTACTACCACCACCACCACCGTCGCCGCTGCCGCCGCCACCACCACTATAACTATATTGAGGGGTTTAAGGAAGGGGGCAATTAAGAGATCTTTTCTTCCGAATTTAATAGAATTCAACAAACCATAATGTTTTTCTTTTCATTCCCTCATGCCTTCTTTCTTTAATTTCACTTTTTTTCTTCTATATCGCCCTCCTTGTCCTTTTTTCATTATTTGAAAAAGTCATAGGGGTGGTGTCCCCTGTGGAGCCGCCCCGAGTAGGCCTTACCATCTCGTATCACTAAATGATCATTTGCACAGCAGCAAGAAAAGTCCTTGTACACCACTTCTAGTTGTATCCTTCCTGCAGGCATAGGGCTACTGATGAGCCAAGAGCAGGAGGTGTCCTCCGGGTACGAATAGGGATGGTTTGGAGAGAAGATTGTCTGAGAGTCGTTTGAAGCTACAAAGCTTACAGTCCGGCTTTCACACTGGGCTGCAAAAGGATCGAACATAGGCATATAGGTCCATTATTTAAACATGACTTGTATTCATGAAAATTTAAATCCATATTTTATTGTTCGAAATAAATATCTGAAATTGAAATAAATACTCCAAAAATTCAGTTTGCCAAATTATTGATCATGGTCCCAGCAGCCACTGTGCAGTGCCAGATCGACGTTAATTGCCAAACAGAGTAGCAGTAACTCCCATGCCTCTTCTAACGTCTAATTCACGAGGCGTAATTTCTTGATTTGACTGACTCCCATCACAATTATCATGAGTATGTTCAATAAACTCATCCCAAGTAAACTTCCCATCACGATACGACATATATACAGAGAGAGGGAGTGGGTAGCGAGGGAGGAGAGAGCGAGACAGATGTGAGGAAGCGAAAGAACGAGAACAAAACAGGAGAAAGAAAGAAACAGAAGAAAAAAAGAAAGAAATAAGGAAGGAAGGAAGGAAGGAAGAAAGAAAGAAAGAAAGAAAGAAAGATAAAGACGGGATAATACTTGTCGCGTGCATGTGATAATGCCTGCTTGAAATGAAAATTGAGGCTGTTAAACTTTCAAACAAAGGTTTTTTATATATAATGAAAATCAGCTCTTTCAGCCACTTACCTTCACAGTGACTAAGCAAAGTTGATAAAATTACGATGCTACTACATTGTAGGATGATTGTTTTCCAGGCTTCCTGTAGTAGTTCGAGAAAAAAAACCGACACAAATTAAGATAGCAATTCATTCTCTATGCCGATGAATCCTAACAATATATCTTACAGTTTAGATTATCTAGGCCTATAATTAAGTCAGAAAGGAGTCACATTTAATACGGTACTCTTTGAGACAACACCAACCTGGTGGACTGTACTTTCACAGATGATGATGATGAAGATGAAATCATGATGATGATGGTGATGATGATGATGATGATAATGATGATGATGACAATGATGGTGATGATGATGATGACAAATTATCATTAGTAGGTCTATAACACAAATCTTTAAGAATTGAATTATATCTTTAACAACCATTATTTATACAGTATCCTCTTGCAAAAATAAAGAAATGTCCATATTAACTAACCTGGTTAAGAATCCTGCCTTTGAAGACCGTCGCTGTTTTCCTACTCTCCATACTTAAACGATTATTGTTGGAAATTGTTGGAAAATCAAAAGCCAGTCACCAAAGATTTCCAAAGTGGTACAAAACAGATTACAGTAAACATAATTATAAACGATACAAGAAAGTGCTTTTCTTCTTTTTTTCGTTATTAATTCGCACAGCTGAATGTCTTATACTGAACAAACGCGAATATGCACCGATGTCCTATGCATAATTATGTAGTCCTTCTGATGCATAGCTGTAGGTTCACACATTTTAGAATACATAACTTTGTAAATTATGAAGACGATCATCTCGACCGATGAATCCGAGGATGCACAATATCTTTTCGCTTATTAGCTTTTAACAAGATAGGCCTATATTTAAAAATTTAAAAACATCCTTGCATGAGCCAGCTTCCAGATTGGAATGGGTATGGGTACCCGAAATCTAGTCACGATACAGTATTGTGCAATACCGGTTACCGCAGTGCTGATTCTACACTGTCATAAAAGCCCCCATACGTTATCGATTTCATTGCTTGCCTTTTATCCCTATAGGTCGGAAAAGTGATTGTGTACCGTGCTGTGGAGATAATGCCTATTGTTATCGAGATAACCCGACGTCCCATGGTTTGGTGAACAGGAAAGTTATTTAGTTTCCTCGGATTTTTTTTTTACTTCGCAATTTCCCTTTTTTTGTAGAGGATGTAAATTCATGCATATTATTTAGAACAAAATGTTGCACACCCATGTAACACTGGGCACGACCGTACATTATTGCAGGCCCTAATTGGCCTTTG
The DNA here is from genome assembly GCF_018143015.1 of Lytechinus variegatus. NCBI lineage: Eukaryota > Metazoa > Echinodermata > Echinoidea > Temnopleuroida > Toxopneustidae > Lytechinus > Lytechinus variegatus. The sequence goes on from NC_054750.1 coordinate 4,461,618, forward strand.
GTAGAATATCATATTAAGTTTTTCATTTTACATGTTTTTTTCTGTGTGTCCTCTCCCGCCCCCTCTCCTCACCCACTAGCTCGCTCTCTATGTCTCTCCCTCGGTCATATACACACACGCACAGACGCACTTTTTTTAATAAGTGCACACAATAGAGTTATATAAACCTAACCTAGTTGGCAATAGCATTTCCATTTATTTGAATGCAGGATAAAAGAGCATTGTCAATTAAATGCCTTGCTCATGCCAATTACTGCATGTCGCTGCCGGAAAACGAACCCTAGCTGTACTTTTCATGTCAGGCGCCGTGGACCACTCGGCCACGGCACCTCATCCACACTTTTTTTTTAAACAAGTGCACACCTAGTTACCAATAATGCATATAGCACTTCCATTTATTTGAAAGCAAGATAAAAAAAGCATTGTAGATTAAATGCTATGACAAGGCATAAGTGCCGCGGGCTCGAACCCCGGACTTTCCATATAGGCCTATAGCCAGGCGCCTTAGACCACTCGGCCACAGCACACCCCCAACACACACACACACCTCATCCCTCTCTCCCCCTCTGCCTCGATCCACCCGGGGGGGGGGGCGGCCGCGGGGCCCTTCCATTGACGAGATGATACCATGTGCGACCATGGGGTCTCGAAAAGCACCCTAAACACGTATTTTCCATAATTCTGAAAAGCACCCTAAACAAGTATTGCGGTCGTCGCCGGGGGGGGGGGGCACTTACATTGACGAGTGGATACCATGCGCGACCAATAAAAAACACGTAGGATGTCTTTTTCAAGATAGGGCACGTTACATACGTAACGTGATAAGGGTTTAAAAACACAAAAAAAAATCATGAAAAAAGGGGTATTTCGCTAGGAAAGCTACGTGTTTAGGGTCAAATTTGCGGGGATGATAAAACAAGATCAAAATGTTTTATAAAGGATGTCATTTGGTGAAGGAGGGAAAAGAGATAAAGGATTGAGGAAGGAAAACCAAAACAAATGAAAATAATAATTTGTTTTAATAAATGCATTCAATTTAATATAAAATATATTTGTATCAGTCAAGTGCACAATATTAATCACGATATAGAAGCACAGTGGAAAAGGAAAAAACAGACAGGAAAGAAAGAAAATTTATGGTGAAGGAAGAAGAGAGGGATCATACAAAGCATTCCTTAAAAAAATGCAATTATACATGGAAAATGAAGATTGAATTTAAAAAACGTCTGCGTGACCATGTAAAAATTATGCTTCATGGTTAACTGGGTTTTTGTAAGTTAATGTTGTTATTTTTTCACCACGGTGGAAAAAATGATTGGATTCCCATATTTAGTTTCACTTGAGTATTAAATGAAATTTGGCGATTCAAGGAAATCTAAGCTTAATTATTATTTTAAAGTTTGTTTTCTGCTTGTGTTTTAAATAATTTTTCAGGGTTTACTTCTTTTGGTTCGTTTTGTGTTTCTCCATGGTTAAAAGGAAATTGGTTCCTTTTCTCATTTAAAAAATACTTCGACATAATTGCCTTGCTTTGAATAAGTTTGGGAAATATAGTTATTAATACAAGGATTATTTCTTTCTAATTTTGTTTTTGGCTTTTTCACATAAGTTCTTCAGCGTTTACTCGTTTTTATGGTTTTTTTTTTGCTTGTTTGTTTGCATGTGTTTTTTTGTGACGTTTTATTTGACCTTTTTTCTCCATGGTAAAAAAGGGGATTGGCTTCCCTTTTCTTATAGATTTCAGCTGCACGGCCACCATAAGTAGCGTCCAAAGAAAAAAAATTGTTTGGTTGTCGCTAAGTCTAACTAAGATTCTCGAAATAAACAAAAATAGAATGAGTTGATATGGAGCAGTATGAGAAAATTAAAGTAGTCGGAAGAGGGGCATTTGGGTATGTTAATTTCGTTTTATGTCATTACTTATTAAGAAAATGTTCATATTTTCGATCGAGAATTTAGTGTGTGGTCCCGTACGCTTATTTTTGTGTACCCACAAGGCACAACGGCCGTCAAATAAACCATGTCTGATCTCCCATTCTAGTTTCTACATGTATGAACAAGGTTATGATCACCCATGGGTTCATATCGTCTCGCGAGCGAAGGATTATCAGTCATACGCACGCGACACACAACTACACTTCCAAAATACAGTGAAGAGGGCGCGCGATTTATATTCATATCAAAGACACGACAAGGGAAAGAATAGGCACCTACATTTACACGCATATCGACGCAAGGCATTGCGCAAAGTCCGTGAAGTGTCCAATCTTTTCATTGTATAGACTTTGGTATACCGTATACGTATTATTGACGTTCGTCAAAGCTTGTACTGCTGGTTTCTTTCCAGGCACGTATATTTTCATTTTTTTTTTATCAGTCATCTTTTTAAATTAATGCAAATGAGTGTTATCATCACCAATAATAATCATTAATTATGTTTTTTGAAGGCATTTCATTAATTGGTGCCCATAATTAGTAAATTAATCATGAGGATTGCGCATTCAAAGAATTTAGATACAGTTATAAAATTACCGAGGAGCTGAATCAAGGTTGTGAAATTATTAGCGCCACCAACGGGCTTCCTTGTATTTCCGTGGAAGAGACAAGCGAAGTCACTTTCGAGGCCGAGGTAAGCAAAATGTACTTTTTTTATCGGATTATTATTTTATTATTATTTTCATATTCAACAAATTATTGCTACTTACCGGCAAGAGCCCCGGTGCGTAGCGAGAAGGAGCTTCGGCAAATATTACTTCAGCAATGAAGCGATGTTTGCCGACTACTTCGAAATCCAGGGTCAAACACGGTCTATTGTACGAGGTTAGTACATACTAACCTCGTACAATGTGTGAGTGGGTTATGATATGACCTTGTTCTCTGTTACTACTTCCTTTGGTGAAATAAAAAATGCTTGGCTTGTTTCTCTTTTTCTTTGGGACAAATGGTTGATTTTTACTTTTTAGTCACTGAGGCCTGAGCTGAGTAATTTTTGTTAGGAGTCAAGTGTCGGATTCCATAATTAAATTACACTTGTATTCATCATATTTTATAACTTGGCTACCGGTGGGGTCACTCACCCGCAGAGGGGGACGCATATGACCGTTACCACAAATGCAAGTAACCCCCTATTGCAGTCAATTTCAAGGACATTTTGTGAAATTTACCCCCCTATTTTCACGCAAAACAAGGACAAAATTGCGGTAAAATGGTACCTTGAAACACCCCTAATTATAAGATTGTAAGGACACTTTTGCCCATTTCGCAAACTTACCCCTATTTACCATATTTCAAGGACAGGGCCTGCAACACAGGCGTCAGAGTGCTCAGTCCTTAAAGATGACCAAGAGCCATGTCATACTGATACAATAATAAAAAAAGAACTTTATTTTTCTTGAAAAATAAGAAAAGTAGAATTCTTTGTAAAAATAAATGTAGAGTTGTCCACATAAAGATACAGAGCATGATGAGCGCGCCCTCTGCGGCTGGTGACTCGGCGACGGATTTTACTTCCCGTGATCATTCTCCCCTTTTTCCTGACCCCTATTTCCATCAGATCGAGGATGGTGAGCACCCCTATTTTCACTACTTCGAGGAGTGTTCTGTCCGCGGACGCTCCATGAAATTGACCCCTTTTCCCGCGATTTTGGTAACGGTCATGCGGTCCCCAAGTCATATTGAGTGACCCCACCGGGAACTTGGCTCTGACATTAGTAAATTTGATTTTTTAATTATTTTTTTCTTAATTGAAAATAGAAATTGAAAAATGATAATTGTCTTGCCATTATTACTTTCCACCAATAGAGGGCATGCACAAAAATATTCCTAAAATTCAAGTTTTTTGAGTGCTCTGGTAATTACAAAAGTTATTCCCAATTCCCTAATGAAAAATGAATTGCAATTGTATGTAAATTAGTATTTTGGGTCTAAAAAGTGATATTTTAATGATTGTTTTTTAAAATGTGTGTCGTGTACGTACTGCATTGGCATACCATAGTCCTACCTGGCTGTAGATTCTCCACAGGCAGGATGGTTGCAGTGAGCAAGTGCAATAACTGATGATCAAGAGATAAGTGATTGATCACACTAAAGATAGATGTTAAGTGTAGATTCTGATAATACAGAAACAGAATACCTGCCGAATGCCTACTTTCATTGCCTTATTATCCTGATTCTCCGACTGCTCCAATTCTATAATATCCATCCTCTGAGAATTCTTTTTTTCAGTGCCGTTCTGAAATTCTTTTTTTCAGCACCGTATACCTTTGTCGCCGACTGCATGACAAGAAGTTGATCATCATCAAACAAATTCCAGTAGAGCAGATGACCAAAGATGAAAGACAGGCAGCTCTGAATGAAGTGAAAGTATTGTCCATGCTGGATCACCCAAACATTATTGAGTACTATGAAAACTTCTTGGAGGACAAAGCCCTCATGATTGTGATGGAGTATGCTGAAGGTATGTAAGTCAGCAGGAGGAGGAAGACGAGGAACAATATATACATATGAAATAATTGTGCAAATTAGAATAATTCAGTAGTTTTAAAATCATTATAATTATTTTTTCTTGTTTCTCTTGTAGGTAAACACCCCTAAGTGTTCCACTTCATTTGATTAGGAGGAGGAGGGTGATGATGAAAGTGAGGATGATACTGATGAATTATGATGATTATGATGATGATGGTGATGACGGTGATGATGGTGGTGGTGGTGATGGTGGTAATGAGGATGATGATGATGGTGATGGTGATGATGGTGTTACAATGATAATGAGGATGATAAAGATGATCTAGACTATGAACATGATTGTTATGATGATTATGATGATGATGATGATGATGGTGATGGTGATGATGATGGTGATGGTGATGATGATGATGATGATGATGATGGTGATGATGATGATGGTGATGGTGATGGTGATGATGATGATGATGGTGATGGTGATGGTGATGATGATGATGGTGATGGTGATGGTGATGGTGATGATGATGATGATGATGATGGTGATGGTGATGGTGATGGTGATGATGATGATGATGATGATGATGATGGTGATGGTGATTATGATGGTGATGGTGATGGTGATGATGATGATGGTGATGGGGATGGAGGATGATACTAATAATGGCCTAAGAAGAAGATGATGATGATGGTGGTGATGATGATGGCGATGATGATGATGATGGCGATGATGATGATGATGATGATGATGATGATGATGATGGCGATGATGATGATGATGATAATTGGGATGGAGGATGATACTGATAATGGCCTATGAAGAAGATAATGAGGGTGGTGGTGCTGCTGATGATTGATGAAGATGATAGGAAGGATGATGATGTAGAGGAGGAGGGAGTTGTTCATGATGATTGAAATGAGAAATGGTATATTGATGAAGGGCAATGATAGCGATAATGGGAATATTAAGCATTCATCTACTATCATTTTTTTTTTAAGGTGGCACTGTCTTTGAATATTTACAACAAAGAGGAAATGCTCTTATTGAAGAGGATGTGAGTATGATTAATATTTTCTGTAATAAATGTTGATGCACATACATGTGATTGACCTTGTGAAGCTAAGCCACTCTCTGAATTTATGGAGCTGGTTTGTATGACTTAAGTTGTTCATTCATTAATAATAGATTATATTGTACTGCATACTTATATCCAAGATTTTTCATTAAAATAGCCTCTCCATGATGTATGTAAAAAATAATACCTTTATTAATTTTTATAAAACTTATAAATAATACTTCAACATTCATTTCTTCCATTTTTATATCTAAATGCACATGACTGAAGCTCCCTCAAAAAAATTAATGACATATGTCATGTCATTGTTTTTTTGAGGGAGCTTCAGTCGTTTGTATGTTTTTAAAGTGGTTTCGCCCATGCAACATTTCACAGCCACTTTCCCAATTCTTTAATGTTTTGTCTAGATGTAAAAATGGGAGGATTATAATATAAGGGAGATTACTCCCTCTGAAAGAGGCATAGAATTATGATAAAGTGTCTTTCAAATAATAATTTTATTGCTAAGATCCCTTTTTCCATGAACATAAATAAAGCTCATTAAAGCGCCGTGGTGTAGCAGTTTTGTCTCTTGCCTTTTAAAAATAATGATTTTATTGCTCAGATCCTTTTTTCCATGAACATAAATAAAGCTCATTAAAGCGCCGTGGTGTAGCAGTTTTGTCTCTTGCCTTTTAAAAATAATGATTTTATTGCTCAGATCCTTTTTTCTATGAACAGAAATAAAGCTCATTAAAACGCCATGGTGTAGCAGTTTTGTCTCTTGCCTTTTAATCAGAGGGTCGAGTGTTCATATTCCACTTCAGCTAATAGCGTCCTTTGGCAAAGCATCATTTCTTACTTTGCCACTCTTCACCCAGGTGTTAAATCGATACCCCATATGATGCAAAAGCATTTGTAGTATGCCTTTCAAATGAGCCTTGGAACTCCTGTTGGAATGCTCCCCGGGTAGCAGAGATCATTGGGGGTAATAATAATTAGAATGTAAGACATTTAGAAATAAAATTATTAACTATTAACTGCTATAAATTAATGATTTTAATTTATTATCATCACTATTATTATTAATTTTCCCATTCAACCAATAGGAGGTATTACGTCTGATGGCACAGATATTGCTGTCCATGAAGCATGTCCACTCCAAACAGATACTCCATAGAGATCTCAAGACGCAGAATATCCTTCTCAATCGAGATCATGACGTCATCAAGATCGGAGACTTTGGGATCTCTAAGATTCTCAGCAGCAAGAGCAAAGCTTTCACTGTGGTGGGGACACCCTCGTACATCTCTCCGGAACTCTGTGAGGGAAAACCGTATCCTTTCAAGTCCTTCAGTTGCAGCGTAGGAATTACATGAGGGCGATTTTTGCCCCCAAGACAGCTCAAATCACCCGTAAAATTTCCCCAAAATGCATCCTTCGGGATGACCATTCTCTCTAGAGCTGCCCCAAGATCTGTTTCAAACAATAATCAAGATTAATTAGAACTTCTTTGAGAATCAATATAGTACAAGGCAAAAACAATCAGCTCTACTCTTGCCAAGAGTGAGGATATAACATGGCAAAACTTCAATCGTATTTATGAGTTCACAAATCTGGAATAGCCTTCCTGATGAAGTAACCTAGCTTAAATCTGTAAATTCCTTCCGCAGAGCACTTAAAAACATTTTCATACACGAATATTTACGAGTTCCTAAATCATTTGTAAATATTGTATATATGTTTTAATTCATTTGTATGCAGTTCTTGCTTTTACCCTATTGTGCTAGACCTATTCATTTGTTTTATACTCTAGATATGTTATTTGCCGAAGAGCATGATTTGTTAACTTACTATTTAAATGTTATTTCATGCTATCAATTATGATTATGTATATATTGTAGGATAGGGGCTCCACTTCCCACTAGCAGTACTTGCTATTTCTGTGGAGTCCTTTTACCAATGAATAAAGTTTAAATGACAATTTACCCTGTAACAATGTATTTTGACATTATTTGGTAATAAATTCAGTTCAGTTCACTTATGAAAATAACCCATGCTCAGACTTGATTTGAATGAAAGACCATGACAATTTGAATTGCACTCTTTCATTAATAAGATCATAACTTATATTTGCCAACAAATACTATACAATAGCCCAGTCAGTTCTTGTGAAAACCAGTAAGTGCAATAATTTTTGTCACTAATTTCTTGTCAGTATTCATTTTCTTCTAAATGTCTGGGTCAGTTTTTTGTTGGACCTATTATTTTGTAAATATCTCTTTCTTTAACCTCAAGTTTTGATGAAGGTACAATCAAAAGAGCGATATGTGGGCAGTTGGCTGTGTACTTTATGAGCTACTTACACTCAAGAGGGCATTTGAAGCAAATGTAAGTATAACATCAACGAGGTTTAAAGATGCATAGAATTAAAGATATTCAATGAGACATCCTTGTTTCTTTTACTTACATATATAATGAAATAATTCATTATCATTAAAACAAATGGCAATATAATTTGATATTGTAGTTTCACTGTTATGTTTTTGTGATAGGCAAGCACTTCTAATGAATTTTCAATGAATTCAATGAGTACTTTCAATGAATAATATGAGCTTTAAGCTAGTTATTTTTTATGTAATCCTAGAAGAAATTGGAGGATACTTATATAACTTCTAGGATCAATAAACACAGGTCAATCGCAACTATGGAAAGCCGGCAAAGTTAACATATGAAATGCATGTTGTTTTTTTTATTCTAGATATGATGTATATTCCTAAATTCATTAACTTCTTGATAATTTGGTGTGTTAATTATGATACTGAAGGATTGATTGGATCAATCGTAGCTCTTTGTAAGTCTGGTTTCAGCAAATTATAAGCATGCATCTAGGTTGATTTGATTTTCTGTTGATGTGTTGGAAAACTTTGAATGAAAGTATTTCTACAATGGTCACTGAACTCAACACAAATACACTTTTAGCGAGAACATTTATTAAAAGAATCTGCGATCCGATTCATCTTTTGCTTTGTAATGTTTGCTATGTGATTCCAGCTGTTTTGAATTTTCATTCGCTGTTTTGCTCTAGAATCTACCGGCGTTGGTGATGAAGATCATGAGGGGTTCTGTGGCCCCTATATCAGACCGATACAGTGACCAGCTCAAGCGTCTCCTCCTTCGCATGCTGCATCTTGATCCTGATAAACGACCTACAATCGACCAGGTCATGGCAGAACCTATCATCTTCAAGGCTGTCGTTGAGGTCTGCATGACGATGGGTGCTGTTAAGGTACACCCTAAGTGAGTGTCATCATTCAATATTTTTAGCTTTTATTTTTATTCATTTGTTCCGGATAGATTTGTTGCTAAGAAAGCATGAATGCTTGTAAGCAAGCAACCAGAGGACTGACAGCTTAAGGTCCTCTCAGAGGGACCTGGTAATGAGGATTAGTGCCTTACCAAAGGGCTCTAGTGCATTAAGTTGGAATTGAACCCGGGTTATTGGAATTCGAAACCCCCGTTCTACCGATTGAGCTATCACGCCTTCTCAATTGATTTTGAATTAAATTCTTGATGTACACGTATGAGTCTGTGTAACAAGTGTGGATTGATGAGTATATATATATTTTTTTTATTCAGGGCCCATCCGATGCTTGCCTCAAGACCACCCACAGGATCCCAGCGTAGATCAGTCTCCAGAGTGAGCAGTGCTAGGTCTTCCTCACATAGATGTAAGTTTGAAAACGTATTCTAAAGTTTGGACAGACCACCTGAAAAAAAACCCACAACTATACAGTGCGTCCCAGAAAAAACGAAACCGAGATTTAGCGATCATTTATCATAACTTAATCATAAATAAAATAGACAAATGACCTACCGATTTAAAGCTTAGAATCCCCTCTTTCATCTGATATTACTTAGATTATTTCTTATTCACGCATGAGTGAGCAAAAACAATTTGAAGAAAGGATACCAAAAACTCATTTGGCGGGGGATATCTGGGTTTCAAAAAGAAAACCACATTTCTGAAAAGTTCAATATCTGCTCTTTAATTTGGTACCAAAATTACAGAAAATGGTCAAGAAATAACAAAGTTCTGGTCATTTGAAATAAGGCTTTAATTTCAATAATTTCATAAAATGAAGAGGTTCTCCAGGCTGGCTTTCTAACTCACTCGACACTCCGTTTTGTTGACGATCAGCCATGCATTAAATCTTTTGTTCACCATGCGAAAGCTTATGTGGGAAACCGGTGAAAACACGTTTATCTCATGAAATTATGGAAATACAAGCCTTATTTCAAATGACCAGAACTTTTTTATTTCTTGACCAAATTCAGTAATTGAGGTACCAAATTAAAGAGCAGATATTGAACTTTTGAGAAATGAGGTTTTCCTTTTGAAACCCAGATACCCCCCGCCAAATGAGTTTTTGGTATCCTTTCTTCAAATTGTTTTTGCTCACTCATGCGTGAATAAGAAATAACCTAAGTAATATTAGATGAAAGAGGAGATTCTAAGCTTTAAATTGGTAGGTCATTTGTATATTCTATTTATGATTAAGTTATGATAAATGATCGCTAAATCTCGGTTTCGTTTATTCTGGGACGCACTGTATAGTGCAGATACGACCTTTTGCCATATCTCAACAAGCTCACTTGCTCGGTGGCAGAGGGTATGTATGTAGATATACCTTTTTGCTGTAAATCGGAAGCACCACACAGATACGGTTAAACGGCGTATGTTGCATATACACCTTTTGCCTTATTTTGTAGAGCTGTCTAGCTCAATTATGCATGTTATGTTGGCAAAAAGAGGAGCAGATTAACCATAAGCTGGAAGGCGATTTCAGATACACCTATACACTGTAAAGAGATGGATGTTGTATATATGCCCCTTTTGCCCCCATTCTGTGGAGCGAGGTTGCTCAATTATTATGTTGGCAGAACTGCATAAGGTACGGCTAGGCTGTATCTATAAGATGCACCCTTTTACCATTGCATGATGGGTGGAAATTGAAAAATGGATGTAAATACATGTAGCTCATGCTATCTTAAAAAATAAATTTTCTGCAAACATTTAGAGTTGGATTAATGAAAAGAGAAACTTTTACCCCTCCTCCATATCAAATCCTGAAAAAGTCAAAATTTTTAGATACACCCTTTAGCATGTGATGGCCAATCGCCTCTGAGGCCGACTTTCCCCTATTACAGACATCAAGTCAATGCAAATAACATATGTTGTGTTTTTATTTTTCTCACTTAATACACAGCTAACATCATACTAGAGAGCAGTGGCAGTGGAGGGCTTCCTAAGCCCCGCCCACATTCCTTGATCTACTGCTGGGGGAATGGTATCCCATCACCCCTCAGGCTGCCTCTGCCCCATGCGGACACAAAAGTACTACAGGTCTCTATCGGAAGATCGCAGAAGACTGGTGTGACCCACAATGGCAGGCTCATCATCTGGGAGGTAACAAAAAATTCAACTCATCCCAATGGTACAGAACAGAGAAATAGCTTCAGTAGGAGTGGGTGTTTAATCTAAGAAAGCGATGTATTAATGCAAAATATATTTCCAATTGCCATTTTTTTCATAAAGCCTCAAATAAAATGCTTTTTTTATTCCTATATGTACAGAGGAAGCCTACCAGAGGCCCTTTTGTTGATTTTTTTTCTTTAATTCAAGTACTCAATTCATTTTTCTTATCATGTAGATGAAAAATGAAGTACTGGTCATGTGGTGAACTGGTCGATATTTGATTTCAATGTAAGTTGATTATAGCCAGCAAAATATTGCCGATAACATGGTATATTGCCTAGTCTGAAAATTAATTATATACATTCATTATGAGCTGCTATTATTTGTATGTTTTCCCTCACAGTCGCCATCAAGAGGTTCAGACTCTTGGATCACCTGGTGCAGTTGACCAGGTGACGTGACATTTGCTCCGGTCTTTCAGTTTGGATTATAATAGAGGTTTTGGTTCAGAATAATGTAAAGATAAGGATTGGGGTTTATTTTTTGTTTTGGAGGTTACATGTAGGTTTTATATTTGGCTTAACGTGCAGAATTTCCATCAGAGTAATTGTTGCCAGAGCAACTGTCATGGAACCAGTTGGCCAAATGGTACCGTTGTACCTACCAAGGTACCATTGGTACCGTTGTACCTACCAAGGTACCATTGGTACTGTTGTACCTACCAAGGTACCATTGGTACCATTGTACCTACCAAGGTACCATTGGTACCGTTGTACCTACCAAGGTACCATTGGTACCGTTGTACCTACAAAGGTACAATTATGTTGATATTTTTAGTAGTTGATGTTGGTTCTATGTATGTTAATCTTTCACAGTCACCATCCATTGGTACAGACTCTGGATTACCCGGTGCAGTTGACCAAATGGTACCGATGTATGTACCAAGGTACCTTGAGGGCCAGTCTGCTGTCTCTATTCAGAGGGTTTCATGTGGTGACCTGTTTGTTGCTTGCCTTACAGGTAATGATATACAAATAATGCACAGTTGATAGTGACATGAGCACTCTACAGAGTGGATTTGGCACCATATTAGTCAATTTTATCATTATAATTTTATTATTATTAGTGGTGAAGCAGTGCCCTCACGGGAATTTATAATGTGCTTTTGCATAATATTGCGAATAGGTAGGTTCTTATACACATAATCTGCATTCATGGGAGTCGTGTTTAGTGGTCAATATCTTTAGGCAGGTGGCTGTTATAGACAGGTTTTTATACACCCAAGCTGCTTCCATGGGAAGGAGTTTTAGTGGTCACTATAGGCAAATGACCTCTAAAGACAGATTCTTATACACACAATCTGCCTCCATGGGAAGCAGTTTTAGTGGTCATCATAAGCAGGTGGCTGCTGTAGAGAGGTTGCCACTATAACACAAGTTTGACTGTAGTTGAAGTCATTTTGTTTTCAATGCTTCATTTGATCTCCAGACAGGGGAATTTTGATGACGTTCGGAAGTGGCGCCCATGGCTGCCTGGGTCATGGTAACTACCAGGATCTCTCCCAGGCCAAGATCGTCGAGGCACTGCTGGGATACGAGGTGGCGCTGGTCTCCTGTGGAGCGTCACATGTCATGGCAGTGACCAATGAGCATGAAGTATTCTCATGGGGGCGGGGAGATAATGGTAAATAGAGATCACTATCATAGTTGTGGAGTTTAATATAGAAAACTTATTGTAATAATTTCATGCCTTTAAAAATAATTTGAATGTACATGTATTAAGACTTTGTCATATGCAATGCAATATCAGACCAGTATTTTTTTCAAATAATGAATAATAGTTCAATTCTTGGTAATCACATGACACCATAATGATATGTAGCTGTCTTTCCGAAGTGAAGCTGAGGAAAGATAGTGACTACATCCAGCTTGCCGAGGAAGTGATAGTTTGCTTCGTCACCTGATATCAAAAGGTGATTATATGCTTTACATTCCACATCGGGAACCACTATAAACAAAGAAACCAATATCCACATGTCTCTACAAGAAAGATGTTGGATTTTAAAAAATCAAGGTTTCCTTTGAAAGAAAATTTATTGAGTCGATTATGCTAAGGACAAGTCCACTCCAACAAATTGATTTGAATAAAAAGAGAAAAATCCAACGAACAAAACACTGAAAATTTCATCAAAATCTAATGTATAATAAGAAAATTATGATAGTTTTAACTTTCGCTTAATTTCAAAAAACAGTTATGCACATCCTGGTCAGTATGCAAATGAGGGAACTGATGAAATGTCTCACTATTTCTTTTGTATTTTATTATATGAAATATTCAATATTCTAATTTTATCATCATTGTCCTGTGAAACAAAGTTTTTATTTCTCCCTGAAAATGTGGAATTACCATTTAATGGTTTAGTCACGTATGTCCTTATTGTGAAATGTGTAAAATTTGAAATATTGTATAATTCAAACAGTAAACAACAAAAGAAATAGTGAGTGAGGGACATCATCAATTCTCTCATTTGCATGCGACTTAATTGTGAATATAACTATTGGGGAAAAACAAGCGAAACTTTAAACTGTCATAACTTTCTCATTTTACATCCGATTTCGATGAAATTTTCAGCATTATTTTTGTCTGATTTTTCTCAATTGATTTGAATCAACATTTTCCTGAGGTGGACTTGACCTTTAATGCTAGTGCGTATGTAAACTGCAACAAAAGTTCCATCATCACAAGTGATGATCGATGGGGAAGCTACCCTTTATCACGTGACTGACTACTGACCAATCCTATAGTAATAGTCTTAGTATACGGAATATAATGTTTTCTAAACTCCTCTTGACAGGCCGTCTTGGACTTGATAGTCAGGAATCAGTGTCATCTCCTCAGGCGGTGTTACTACCCCCTCAACATCAGGCTAAGTCCGTCTGCTGTGGGGTTGACTGCTCTATGATAATCACAAGTGAAGGCGCAGTCATCGCTTGCGGCAGCAATAGGTCAGCATTTTACTGTATTTGTATTTATTATAGGGGAAGTTTACCCCGACAAAAAGTTTAGAGTGAAAATAGCAGAAAAAGGGTAGAAATATTTGTTACTGTTTGAGAAAAAAAGATTCATTGTAGAAATAGCAGAGAAATAATAATTTAAAAAAGTTATTAGAAATTTTAACTTTTTATTTTTGATGTCATATACGAGCAGCTGCCCCATACATGTATGTTATGTAATATAAAATGCAGGAATGCATGGCTCATGCTGACTAGAAATTGTTTTCTCTGAGTAGCCGGTGTGATTGTTGATATACTGAAGGTACAATGAAAACCATTTTTAACATTTTGAGAAAAGGCATTATTCAATTTTTTGTTTATTCATAATAATGGAAAGCTGCTAGCATATACATCACAGATAACAAAATATAATTTTTCATAGCTTTTTAATCTATGTTGGATTTTTCTGATACTTTCACCAATATTTTTAATTATTTTTATGCTGTTTTTACAATTTAGTTTTTTGTCAGGGTGAACTTCCCATTTAATAAAGCATGCACAGTGTAACATCATATTTTACAAAACCAGGTTTATGGATATTATGTAAAAGCACTCTAGGTGAGTGCCTCTTGTTACTCCCATATTGTAAATTTCCTTGTGTACTGCATTGCTACATGACATATCATAAATGTACATTATTGTTGTGTTGTCATGGTTATTTGTCATGCTTTGCTATCCCATATGTCTTTTCACCCAGGGACGACTTAAAAAAACACATGTTGCTATTATAATTATTATAAAAGAGCCCCCCCCCCCCCCATCCACTTGGGCAAAATAATCACATTTCTATCCAGTCACCCCCTCACCCTAGATCTGCAATGTGTATACCTGTAGCTTGTCAGAAACTTTTCCAAATGGAGATTCCATGGGGGGGGACAAACAAATAAAATTAAAGCTTGTTAGGGCCACCCCCCCTCTCAGATGACATGATAGATACCATTGTCTCCTCTAAACTATTGTTTGTATTTGGTTGTATAGGAGCAAAAGACTACTGTTTTGAGTGCCAATTAGGGTGAGGAGGTAATGCTTGTATTGTATTATGTCAGTGCATCAATTTCTCCTTTGTGAAATTTTGCATGTTTGGAATCAGTTTAGTTTTGATGAGTTGGCAACCACCAACCCCCCCCCCCCTAAAATGCTAACAAAATGAATATATGAATATATATATTAGATGTTTTGGGGAAAAGGCCGGTGTAATTATCCCCCTATGCTGCCCCGCCCCTGTACCGCCTTCCTCTCCCCTCTAAGTCATTTTCCCCATATTTCTTGTACACAGACCTTTGCAGATTTGCTTACTTAATACTAGGGTGCGCCCTTCCCCATGTACGGAATTCAGCGTTTCATTACATGCTCTATTGAGTGTCCAGTTTTCCTCCTTGTAGTGCCTTTGGTATTAATAAGATTTTGCTTTGCAATTCATGTGCACGTCAGCATTTATTACTCACACTGAACACTTTGTGAAACACCCCCCCCCCTCCAGGTCAAACAAGTTAGGCTTGGATCAGGGCGATCAGCAGATTGAGGAGGTGTTTTCACTCACTGCTGTTACTACCCAACCTCTTCCACAACTCAACATTGCATCAGCCGCCATCGGTACATCTCATTCTGCTTTCATCACTTGTAAGCATCATACATTCAATCATTTTTCATCAGAGATTCTTTCAAGTGTATCTACAATTACCTTTATAGTATGTTCAACCTTTTAAACAGCACATTTATAACATGTACAGCTACAGTACATACCATAGTCAAGTACTGCACCTTGCATTAAATGTGCATTTATACAGTATATTATGTATTCTTATTGTTCTATGCCATAAAAATGTGTGGCTAATGTTTGTTGTTGCTGGAATATTAACTCTGTTAATCTTCCCTGATGTAAACTTTTTTTTCATTGATTTGAATATGGGTTTTTTAGTGTGTGTTGTATAAGAAATAGGTGTTTCCCCTTTTACTTCGAATTCCATCAACTATTTGTTGTAAATTTAAATAAATTGGGATTGACATTGACCATGCCACAGTTGATATATTAAAGTGATATTCTGGGTTCCTGCTCTTGACATTCTATTATTTTGAACGTAACATAAGAATTATAATGCTATTAACTACTCGCGGGATAGATTTTTTTTTTATATACTGTAGATAGTTAGAGGTGTCTGTTTGAGAAGCCAATCATCATTTTACATTGCCAAACATAATAGAGAATACCTACAGAATTTATTAAGTGCCTTAGAAATGGTGGCAGGAGTTTGAAAGTCAGAATAATAGTAATCAAGGTTTTATGTAACCACATCAAGTTTATTTCATTATTTAGTATACCCTGCATGAAAGTGCTGTAGGATTACTTTTGGCCCTGTCACATAAACCTTGAACCTTGAAGATGTACTCTCCCAAAAAGCGTACACGCTGTCCTGTAGAGGGTTGTACTGTGTCAGGTGCTGCCAGTGCTTCATGTGATGTGGTGGTATTCTTGGTGCAATATATACAGTATGCTACATGTAGGTGCAGTGTGCATGCGGGTGGTGCGTGTGTGTGTCCCTTTTACAACATCTTAAGTGGAGGGGTAGGCAACATTTGATTGTGGGACTGCTTTCTTATGATTGATCATGCACAATAATTGATGCAATCAATCGTGCAATCTGCTCGGGATCAATTGCTAATAGCCTGAATGCATGCTTTTAATAACTTTGTTTATATTTTAGATGAAGGTGACTGTTATACCTTGGGTTCTAATCAATTCGGACAGCTTGGCTGCAGGACAGACCACACAACTCCCAGAATCCTATGCAAACCAAGCTTTCCTGATGGTGTCATTCTCAGCCAGGTCGACTGTGGAGACATGTTCACAGTTGCCATAGCAACTGGTAAAAATCCATCTCATTTCAATAAGATCTTTGTATCTGAGCTATATATTGATATTTAGATTAATATCATTCAAGTTTTTCTCACTTTATTCCTTTTGGCATGTTATATCCCCTGCACAAGTAAACTCACTTTCACTTTCTGAGAAAATGCAAATTTGAAAGTTTGTATCACACAGCATGTAGAGGGGCTGCTTGAGTGTGATTTCACATAACCAAAGCTTTAAAAATTCATTAAACAACCACCAATATTTTTTTCTTAATTTTTTCTGCTTTTGTTGCAACCAACCTATGGTCAGGGTGGACTTTTCCTTTAAGATGGAAATGCATTTTATTTTACAGTGACCCTAAATAAGTATTTTTTTCCTTTTTTCAGATGACAAAGTCTATTCATGGGGTAAAGGAGCCAGAGGACGAATAGGGCGCCCCCTCCAGGATACAAGTGTACCACAAGAAGTCCATTTAGACGACGATGATATCAATGTCTTATCTGTATCCTGCAGTCATAGCAACACCATTGTTGCATCAAAATGTAAGTAGTTATTGATAGTGCTGGGGGTGTTTCAAAAAGATTTAAGTATGACTTAGAGTTGCACTTAAATGATGATTTGTGTACGGTATGAAAGGCTTGGCCGCATTGTCAGATCGGGCCATGAGGACACGCACTACTGCGTATCTATCAATAAGATCGTACGTTGCATATCATGTACTCGTCGGCATTTAAGTGCGACTTAAATCTTTGTGAAACACCCCCCTGGTCTATATTTAATTTCAATATTTAGTCAATATTCGCCAGCAAAATATAGCCAAAATATATATCGCTGAGTCAGAAATTCAATATATGCTCATTATGATAATATGATACTGTAAAGCGCTTTGAGCATGTTTACATGGAAAAGCGCTATATAAATATTAAATGTATGTATGTATGTATGTATGAGCAGGGAAGGATTCAATAAAAGGCTTTCATCGATAATTGTCCAAAGCAGGACTTTGGGTACCAACTTTATACAAATTTCTGTGTTGGATAGCTTTTTGGTCAATAAATGGTAATTAACTTTTCAAAATCAACAATATTTTGGTCATATAGTGTTACAGCAGTATATCAACACAATCAACAAAACCATTATGAAATATTCAATATATTTTCTGTGGTGATAACTGATAAAGGTCTGCAAGTGTAGACTATACTATGTTATAACACATGACCACTTGTCACAAGAAAGCTATAGCTGCTACCAAGATGACGGAGCAGTGATGATGCTGTTGCAGCTAACCTAATAAATGTCTGTTGTAAATATGTTATAAAGAATTGACTATACTTGTCTTTGATTTGCCTTCAACAAAGTTTCAACCATTTTCAATATTGCATTGTCAGACATTGATTTATTAAGAACATTATTTTTCTCTCATCCTTATTACAGACAAGGAGAGTGATGTGTGAGACTCAAGCCAGCAAGTGTTCCAGCTTTGGTATTCCTCTGAAATGACGACTCTGCGACAGCTTCTTGTTAATTTTCTGAAGTATCCACCTTGAAGTTTATCCCCATTTTGTTTCAGACTTTTTTGAAACGTTGGTATTGTTTAACGATTTATTTTTGGCTTCTATTGTTTATTTGAATCAAGCAATAAAGACAGATGATGTGATGCTTTGCAATTTGCATTGATCAGAAGATGACAGCACTTTGTAAAACATTAAACATGTATTGATGATTATAATCATGAATAAAAAAAATAAATCATAGGGGCATAATTGAAACAAAGGGCTGTATCTGAATTATCCAGTTATCTATTTATGTTTCTGAAGTGCTGTTTCAGTCTTTTATTATCAAGCATCTCTTATTCATCTATAGATGTGAAATACATGAATTTGATGCAAGACAATTCCAGTACTACATTTTTATTTTATTTTATTACATCGATGTGTTAAGTGCGGATTTGAGGGGGCTGCCTTTAATGCCCGTTGTATATCAGACATACATGTACTTCACTACATTTAATACAACTTTTCACAAGAACAAGAAAATTATAACCAATCTTTTCAGATTGAAATTTGCCAAAATATTAAATATTATTCACTTTTTGTAGGTGTTCCTGGGTTATATCATAAATGTTTCTGGATAAATCATTAGTCTTGGGAATATTTTCTTCTTTTCCTTGTGACTTCATTGTTTGATTGTTGTTTTGGGCATAAAGGAAACCTAAATGCGACATTTTTCCTTTCTCTAAATAAAGAAGTTCATTTCAGATTTGATGTGTTCAAATATTATACTTGTTCTTGGTTTAAAAAAAAAACTATGCATAAAGTACTATGGGAATGCACCCTCAATCATTTGGTCGCCATAATTAAAATCATGAGCATGCTCCTTAATACTGTCAGTAAAGCTACCTAAAGGATTCTTACTTCATGCAGGATTGGAAAAAAATTGATATTTTGCAGCTGATAATGTAATCATTTCAAACCCTTAGGTCAGACAGGAATCCCCTGAGATTTTGGAGCTAATTGGTCACTTAATTACTGTGATAATGATGACTTCAATCATAAGCATTTATATTAATGCTAAAGTTGACACTGTAATCCAAGAAGGGAAATTATTTTTATTATTTTATAGTGAAGCATGTACATGTTATGATGCTTATGAAATATAGTTTTCAGGGTTTCCTCTTGAAATATTATTGTATGCACTTACAGCATTTAAGGCCCTATGGTTCAGATTTCTTAGATCCTCCACAAAGTTACTCAATCCCTAAGTTTCAAAACAATGACTATTTTCCATCCAGTGAACAATTAAACGAATCGAGGATCATTTGCTACCAGCTTGGCCAATTCATGCAGATTTCTTTACCAGTGGCCAAAACGATGTAATAAACCGTCAGTGTACCTGAGTATTTATTGAAACACCTTGATATATGTTTATATGCATTGTACAACTTTGTCTTGCTCTCAAGCAGTGATTATGCTTGAAACTTACGATGCTGTACACTGTAGCTTGTGTATTGTTCCCATTAGTCAATTTCATTTTGGGGCTCCTGTCTCGGTCTTTTATGAATGAAACCTTTTATGAATATTAGAATGTAATATGTTTATATCGATAATTGTGTGTGCTTCCACAAATGACACTATCCAAATTTTAAAATTTGTCTTCCATCCCATCGAAACAAGGTTTGCATTGTCAAAGGAAGTTCTTTTTGTAAATGTTGAGTATTGAAAGAATCTATATTTTAATATGTTTATAATAATACTAAGTGCAATGAATGGAATCTATAACTACCATGTATAATATGTTGACCCTACTGTTATGTATTTTTAGACTTAGTAAGTTTTACCAGTCAATAATAGATTATAGATTGCACTTCCATAAGCATTATGATATATACATGTATCTGATGATGAATTCAAATTTTGAAGATGAACATTTTTAACAAATTCAAGATTACAGGGTTATTTGACATCACATTACCATTTTTAAATGAAAGGCTGACCACTCTCTTACCTATGCAATGTTTTTATGTAATTTATTTTACTATTAAACCCTATCTAACCTTTTTGACCAAAAGATATATTTATAATAAATATACCATCTTTTACAAGAATTGTTTTATATTTGTTTACAGAAATTAGGAGATGTGAATGTGAATACCATGAATAGGATTTTTTTTTCCTGTATGTGCGATGTTGCCAAGGTCCTTCCTGCTTAATAATCTCAGTATATGATCATTATTCAAATTTGGGGGGTTTCAAGCTCAGTATCAAAATTTCAACAAATCAAAAAGTCTTTTATTTTGTGTTTAAAATTGGAACCAACTGGACATCCGATGCTTTTTGAAAGTTATGAGCAAGTTTACGAAGGACAACTGGTGATCTTTTCTTGTGGTAAATTACATTGACCACATTTTCACTAATATCAATTCATTGCTCAAGAAACGATCACCAGTTGTTAGTACATGAAGTCGCTTGTAACCTACAAACAGCTTTATGAAGCGCCCACCAGGATGGAATTCTCCAATTTAAGAAAGCCATCCACGGGATCACCCCCAACAATGGTTCTCAATGTTTTCTTTCATTATTCCCTTGAATGTTGGTTTTTCTCGCCTCTCTCTCTTCCTTCCCTCTCATTCTCTCCATCTCTTTCTTTTTTTCTATCTTTCTCTTTCCCTCTCCATTCCACCCCCCTCTCTCATTTTCATATCAAGCCTGTTCCAACCGCTTCCAACAAACAGTTAACAGTCGACTTTGTGTACTGCTAAATAATAACTGACACATGAACATGAGTCAAGGAAATTTTTCATCCTTTTTACTTGAAAATATCTTACAAAATTGAAATAAAATGTACATGTACAATGGACCCACTAACATGCCCTACCAAAAGTCAATGCCACGACTCGCAGCAGGAAAGGACTCTGCATCTTTCCACAGCGATTTGTCCAGCATTCCCCATCGTTTTGTCTGTGCTGAAATGTGAGAAAAAGCAACAAATCGCCGCTGGAGAGGATTCCTGAAAGAAGGAGAGGATTCCTGAAAGAAAGACGGGACCCGACTTTTGGTAAGGTGCAGTACATTGGCAGGATTTTCTTTTTACAATTACAAATACCATAGTTGGCAAACTAAGATGATGATGCATAATACACTCTCTGAATTAAAAATAATATGAATTGTTATAATCATCATTATAATCATAATCAGTTTTTGTCTCAAAATTACTTTGACTACCTCATTCATAGCAACCTATCCCCCCCCCCCACAAAAATGAAAGTCAATAAATACATGAGTGGAAATAAGAATTATTCAAGACTTGCCTGCTTGGTAGAATACATTAATCATTATTTTCAGACATTTCATCACCGTGTAAAAACATTAAAAAAAATTGGCTCAAATTTTAGGGACCTGGCTTATTTGCACCTTATGAGACTATAAATACATGAATGGAAATAAGAGTTATTCAAGACTTGCCTGCTTGGTAGAATACGTTAATCATTATTCTTAGACATTTCATCACCTTGTAAAAACATAATGTAAGTTCAAAGTTCAAAATAAAAAAATGGCTCAAATTTTAGGGACCTGGCTTATTTGCACCTTATGAGACTTGATAACTGAGGTAATCTTCAATGATTTCTAAAAATAATATTTTGAAAATGTGGAAAATTTAATTCATCTAACAGAAAATTCATCTCCTTGATCTGATTCTGTCAAGGTTAACCATACAATTCCACTTTCCAAGATTAATTCCATACTTTGTGTATTATTTTCTAATGATACATTCTAATAATTCAATACTTCATTTCAATTATTGAGAGTGATTGCTTTTCCTCACAAACATGAATTTTTTAACCATACTCGTTGAAACCATCATATTATCAGTGTTGGCACTCTTTTGACTTTTTCTTTATATATTTTTCAATATATTCTAATGTAGCATTCCTGTACTTCAGGAATTAAATAACAACAAACAACTTCTTGTTTCATTATCTCACAACTAATCAAGCATGATACCTTGGGTAAAAAAAGAATCATCATAGCCTGGGTGAACAAAGAGGCTCTTGATATATATCCCAGAATGGACTTGGTAATCCATATTTACTGTCGTCCACCATAAACGGCTATCTCGACCAAAAGTAAACATCCTAAGTAATATCATGATCTTAAGAGTTCAACTAAAATAAATCAGAGAAGGATTTCTTCCAAATCTTCAGATTCTTGTAACATCGCTTCCAGCAAATCATGTTCCCTTAAACACTTGCATCCAACCAGAGCAGATATATTACAAGGATTCGCCTATCAACGATCCACCGTGAATATGGCTCGACAACTTTACTGGAGATGTTTACATTGTACATTATTGTCAAACTTTTTGACTTCATATCTTGCCAATGTGGACTCCATACTTCAGGAAATATTTCCCATAAATCTCTTTTACATCCGCTGAGGTACATGTACATGATACACAGTCATGGGTTCTGGAAGCTTTCCATGC
The DNA here is from genome assembly GCF_018143015.1 of Lytechinus variegatus. NCBI lineage: Eukaryota > Metazoa > Echinodermata > Echinoidea > Temnopleuroida > Toxopneustidae > Lytechinus > Lytechinus variegatus. The sequence continues at coordinate 4,484,499 of NC_054750.1, forward strand.
TCTCTAACAGTCTATTTTCTGTTGCTAGGTCAGGTTACTCTGTCAGTGTACTGCAATAGGAGGTTCCCATTTATTAAATCCTGTTTGACCTTGAGCTTGACTTTGACCTTCATCCATGGGTTCCTCCTCTTCCTCTTTCTCCTCTTCCATCTCTCCTCCTTCAGCTGAATGCGATAAAATTATATTCAAATCTTTAACATCAAAGTTAATACAAGCTAGCTTGAGTCAAATATTTTGTGGCCACTAAATTATGTTCAACATAGGAGAAATGTTGCTTAAAAGAATATCAAAATGTAAAGATATTAATACCAATGTAATCTATTATTTATTGTGCTTTGTTATCCTCTAGCAAAAAGCACTTTGCAAATCCAGCTGTTGTTAAGATTATTACTATTCATCACATGTTTTGCATAAGGTCTGAAAAATTGATGTCTTGAGCAAATGTTCAACTTAAAGAGAAATTCCAGTAGTTGCAGACTTGCAGTAAACACTGATTTCATGAGAAAGTCTGTAAAACAAGGCTTAATTGTCAGTATATCATCGAGGATCTAGATCTGGTACAGTTACATTAACTGAACTTTGTGAAATCTTGAAATCTAAGCTGAAAAATGTTCACACCGAAGATCTCCAACACAGATAAGCGCACGTGGGACAATTGCTTAGAGCGTTGGGCCCTCACACTCTACCCGAATCCTGTGCTTATTTGCTGATTTCTCAGCAATTACAGAATCCTTTGGCACATGCATTTTATTTATACAATTTCATTGGATTCTGTACCATTAACTATCAACTCATCCTGTTTTAGACCAAGCCTGCAAATATGTAAGCTAGGGTTTATGGAAAGTGTATATAATGGTATGATCAGTCAGTTTCAGAGAGGTTGAATGTGGTTTAATCCTGTCAATTAGCTATTGAAGACTGGTCTCACCTTGTGCTTTTTTCTTGCCTGCAGTGTCATCCTTGCCTGGGATTTGACCAGACTGGAGAAGTTGTTTCAGTCTCTCAACCTCTTCAAAGCTCTCTGCCTTGGCAATAGCGGCCTGTCATGAATAAACCAAATAACAATATACTGGGGAAATCTGCTAGCCAAAATTATTTGACTGTAATCTGCCTTGTTCAGGGATGTGAGTGACCACAAATGAAAATAGCTGAAATTGCAAAAGCTCCTATATTTTGGTACAACCAAAGTACACAAAAAGCTAAAAATAAGCTGGAAAAAATCTAGATGAAATCAGTGAATGGGCCCAATATGCCCCTACATAATGTTCTATTATACATTGAGTAAACTTACATAATGACTAGTAACTGAGGCTCATGATAAGATTCTGAAAATAACAATTGAGGTGCTACATACATATTACAAATGTTATAGGACCTACACTGGTGCAATAGGGAAAGGAGTTCAGAGAGAAAGACGGTGAAGGGGGGAGCAGAACAATGGATTCATTCTTGCCAATGAGTATATAATATATTCATAAACAAGAATCAATCCATTGTTCCAGTTGAAATCTTCCACATCCCACTGGCTGGCACTCCGTGTCCTGTCACAACCCCTGATGCAACTAATATCCCCACTGACTATTAATATACATATGATATTTTGATATCTTAGCCCTGAAAACCAACTAGTTTTTCTCCCAATTAAGCTGGGTGGCAGAGTGTATGGCAATAAAATTTCTACCACTTTCATGGTTCCAACCCTGTTTGTAATACTAATTCTAGTCTATTCTTCCAGACCCAGACATACTTACCTTGATGGCTGCAATATCTTCTGGTGAAGGACCAGTCTTCTGCTCAGTCGGCAGACCAGCACCGGGAACAAACCTGCAACATAATACAAGAAGAAACAGAGAATTTTCAACATATTTCATTCACATTTCATTGAGCTGTTATCTGAGCAGAGACAGTGCTCGATTGATATACAGGACATCTTTAACCCTTGGTTAACGATGGGGGGGGTCAAAAGGATTGCTGTCACAATAAAGGGAGAAACTTTTGTGCATATATTATAAAAAATACAAATTCAATTATTACAGGGTGAGGGTCAAAAGGATTGCTGTCACAATAAAGGGAGAAACTATCATGCATATATTATGAAAAACACAAATTCAATTATTACTCACGTTCTTGCTCTCCTGCCAAGATCTTTAGCAAGTTTCTCTCCTTTCTTTCCTTTGAAAAGTTGAGCTGCCGCTTCTCTTTCCTGCAAGAAAAAAGAGACAAGTGTAGTTCCATCATGAAAAAGGAGGTAGAGCAAGACGTCTCGAATGTTTGCACTGATTATTTTTTTATTCCAGATTCTTTCTTTAGCCACGCATGCCATGAATAAGAATAACAAATTACTATCAATTTTAAGGTCAAATAGGCTAGGTATTTTGTGAGATCATATGGAGGAGCCCCCCCAAAAAAAAAAATAAATAAAATAAAAAAGAATTACCCCTTTTCTATGTGAAAAAGGCATTTTCAATGGACAAAAATATGTCGAACAATTCTGAATTCAGAATTTAGTCTAAAAAGTGAAATCCCAAGATTGATTTACAAAAGTTCTAAACAATACCACCCTACATGTATAAGAAACAAATTCTTACTTTGAGTTTGATTTTCCTGAAGTCCAATATCCTAAGGCTGGGTACCTTGTGAACAACATACAGTCTGTAGTGTTTCTTTCCCATTACAGGATTCCTTAATAGACTGATATGATCGAAGGGAAAAAAAAGATTGAAATCATTTTTTTTAATTCGGATGAAATTAATTGTATCCATTATTCAATAAACATAAGCTGGATAGTGATTTTAACATATGATTGGTAAAAAAATGCATTTGATTGCATTGACAAGACACTTGATGAAATGCCCAAAAAAATATTCAAAGAGGGATTAAATTAATACATACAAATTATAAACTCCAGGGTGTATATTATTACTTCCTATTCTTTACTTATTCAATCAGCACAAACATCTGATATTAAGTTAGTGCAGTTCATAACCAAGTATATTATGTATCGCTATCAATTCATTCATTAACAAATGATGCAAATCTGACCTGTTATCAGTTTGTAAAATAAATCATTTTTGTAACTTACCTCAGTGAGGTTAAAGTTGTGATGGTGGAAAGATTGTCTAAATCCCCCTAGGAAAACAGAAGAATAAATATCATTGTAGATAAAATCATGTGAACTGATTGACAAGTATTGTTTATTCTTCAACATCTCATTGGTATCCCACCTACGACGTGATCATAAAATACAAGTTATAAATTCTGAAAGACGTTACTTTCAGCCAATATCATATGTGTAATATGTAAAAGAAAAATAGAACTTAAGAATGTTTCATGTTTGAAATGTATACCTTTTTTTTGTGGGGGGGGGGGGGGAGGGTTGGGGTAATATGTAATATTTTTATTGAAGTTTCAAAGTAAAAGTATTTGTATATTGTCATCCAAATAATAAGTCTTACTGGTGAGAGGTTTGTGATACGCGTAGATGGTAGGAATCCCCCCTCTTTTTTTTCTCAAAGTTTTGCTTCTGTGCCTCTTCCCCCTTAATGACAAAATGAAACATAGATTGATGTTGTCATTAGGTGAAACAGGTTCTAGGTGACCAATGAGATGACATCTTTGGTCAGCTTAGTTGAAACTTCAATCAACCTGCTCCTAAATTTTACTTTTTTTTAGAACAACTACATGCAGTCATTTGGGCTGGATTCCGAATAAGTCAACTTACCAATTCTGCAATACTGTTGTTTGTGAGGATGATTGATTCAAGTTTGGGAAGATTTTCTTGAAGATTCTCTCCGATACGACTGTAAAGAAAATGAAGGATAAAGCAGAGTGAAGTCGTCATTTTACAAAATGGGCAATTGGGTCATTTTTCTATAGTACCAGTCAAGTTTTAAAAATAAACATTGCTTCAATTTGGAATTGAATATTTTATAATGACAAAGAGGTCCATTTAGTCGAAGGCTGACCCTCAATAATCTTATTTAAAAGCAACCTCCAAAAAAAAATATGACCAAATATGTGATGACAGAAGACATCGACTGTATATACATGCACAATTTTTTTATTTTTTTACTTTAAAAAATGCTTCATTTTGCATCTACAGGTATGATTTATGGTATATAGTCCATACCTTTAGCATTGTTATAGTGTTTCCACCTTTCATTTCAGTTGAATCAACCATAGCATCAGGCATGTGGGTGGCATAATGTCTAATACTAATGGATGACAATGCATTGTTAATAATTCTCCCGGGGGGGGCCATAATGGCCCCCCCTCAACAATTTTCGCGATATATCTGCTGCGCGAAATTTTTTCACCTCGCAGCTCACTGACTTTTTACATTCAAGTCTCGCGCAAATTTTGAGACCAAAGTTGTGGCGCCCAGGTACGCGGTTACGACATTACGCAACATTATGCAAGTGCATGTCAGACCCAAAATTGCTCATAAACGTGATTTCATGTACAAATCCAATGCAAATTGCGTATTTAGCCAAAATTCATAAATGTATCATTATTTCTACTTTTACTGATTAAACTTAATTAATTTTGCCTTGTTTATGATCAGAATTATGTCTGGAACAATTTCCATTGAAAAAACAATAAAAAACAAAAAGTAAAAAAACAAGGAAATACATAAGAAATTCATAAAACAATAAAATACATAAGAAATTTATTTCCAAACCAAAGTTTTTTTGAATTACGATTGTTAAGAATGCTACAAAGAAAATTTTTACCAAAAATTAGCATTCTAGGAGCTTTATTTAGTGAATTAGAGCAAAAAGTATGATTTATGCATAAATTAGCATAATTAATTCATATAAAATAAAATCTCATTATTTTGGAAAATTTTACCATACAGCCTTGTAGATTACATCGCACACTACCAGCGCGCAAATTTTTGCGTCGCTCGCGCGATCGGCGGCCGAGATCTTAAGGGGGGCCATAATGGCCCCCCCCCGGGAATGACAAGAATCAAAATAACCCTGGGAGATTTAGGTTAACAAAAAGAATAAATGGGTTTTCAAACAACTTTTAAAGTTGGGCTCTGTCACCTTGCTGGGCGATTGAAAATATCTTGCACCACTGAAATGGATATTGTGGGCAGTCAGTCTTAACAGCTTCATTGAGATTGATACCAAACAAAATGATTTTGAAGTCACATAATTTGGCCTATACAAATGTATACCAGTACACCTTACAACACTTTTCAAAATGGTCTCTGAATAATGAAATGATCAATCATGAATTATTTCACACAAATTTTCAACTCTGTCTGCTCCTTACAGCAACATTTAATAGCTGGATGAAGCTTCTATGCACACGCACGATTCTGTGACACACGCTTGCACGCACGATCTTCATTGGCCAAGAAAAAGGAACTTGACACAAACAGTAGTGCATGGGGCCATGCCAATGCATAAACTACTCCTTGTATGCACATGCACATACACACGCAATAGAAAAAAGTGTGGAACTTTGTGCGCTCTTGACCTATTGGAGAACATTTACTGATTCCGACAGTCCCAAAAGAACGTGTGGAAGCTCTATCCAGCTATTGATATTGATGGTTCCTTACCATATTCTATTATTGTTGAGTATGAGAGTTTTCATTCTTTTGAGGAGGGGAAACCCATCAAGTTTACGGAGCTCATTGTCTGACAGATCAATGGTGTCGAACTGATCCTAAGGAGAAAATCAAAGTAAAGATTTAGACATGGAGCAAGCAACATGCCGAGTACTGAATGTTGACAAAGTTCATTTGCTCATTAAGTTTTACATTAAAATAAAAACAGTACAGCAGCAGTGACCTGGCATCATAATAACTGTGAAAAAAATTCAATAATCTTTACAGAAGACAATACCACACAATTTACTTCCTAAGTAGGCTAAATCCCCTAAAAGTACACTGAAGATCACAAACACAGATACGCTCAGGTGGGCATGTGCTTTGAAAAAAAAAGCTTGTCTCTTGTTCTTTTAAATTACTGGGCAATTACTCATGTTCTACCAGAATCATCTGACACATAATCTCTATTCGAACTCAATCTTACTTGGTAATTTTGTTGAATTCTATTCAAACTTTATCTTTTGATCATTGACGTATAACTGAAATTATGTATCAAGGATAACAGTAATTACAGGTCAAGTCCACCCCAGAAAAATGTTGATTTTAATAAATAGAGAAAAATCATGCTGAAAATTTCACCAAAATCGGATGCAAAATGAGAAAGTCATGGCATTTTAAAGTTTCGCTAATTTTTTTCACAAAACAGTGATATATGCACAACTCAGCGAAAATGCAAATGAGAGAGTCGATGATGTCACTCACTCACTATTTCTTTTGTTTTTTATTGCTTGAATTATACAATATTTCATTTTTTACAGATTTGACAATAAGGACCAACTTGACTGAACGATATAGTATTTAACAATGCTAATTCCACATGTTCAGGAGGAATTACTCATTGTTTCACTTGACAATGAGAAAATTAGAATATTTCATATAATGAAATAGTGCATAACTGATTTGTAAAATAAAGCGACACTTTAAAATGTCATAATTTTCTTATTCTACATCCAATTTTGATGAAATTTTCAGTTTTATGATTGTTGGATTTTTCTCTTTTTATTCAAATAATCTTTTTGTTGGGGTGGACTTGTCCTTTAATGCATGAATGTATGATTAAGCAATAAGAATTACCATTGTTGCACCAAGGTTCTCAATGACTGGAATCTTGTATCCTGTAAAATCAACAAAAGAGTGATAAATAATTGCAAATTCCACATCTACTAATGATTAATGAATACAATGATTGAGGACTGATTTACATCCAGATAAACACTTTGCATGGTTGAATTATTAGTCTTTCATCACCATTTAATTGCAAAAACAAATCTCCAAAATCCCCTTTAAAAAAGTAAAATTTTTATCTTAAAAATTACTGTATGTGGAATCTGCGCCATATTTTCAGAGCATGCGCGGCCGGCGGCTTAGCTTAGATTTAAGTAGCAGGGTCGCAAAAAATGTGCTTAAAATGAAAAAATCTGTGGTTTTATTCTGACTCTGAGTGAACTTTCTAGCAAATTTAGGATCTAGAAATTTCTCCTCAAGCTCGAGTTATATTACTCACAAATAAAATTTGATTAATACCTTTCAAGAACTACAAATACTTTTTAAAATGGCAAAAAACACAATTTTGCCATTTTGGCCACTCTTTGACTTTGACTTTGGCAGGAAATCAGCCTTTTTTCAAAATTTGAATTTGCCGTATCTCGTCAACCCCTGGTCCGTCCAATTTTGGTGATCTTGGTGACATAATACGAGTTAGTCATGTTAGTGCTTCAAACTTCAAAGCTTATTCCAACTCCAGGTAAACTATTTAAAACTAGATTTACACTATTTCAATTTTGGGGTGGCATCCCTAATGTAAGAAGCCTCCTGAATCCTGGCTAGCCATGGCAGGCATCGCGCAGCTCAGCTGCAACCAGCATAATTCACCGCCGCATCACGGTGTCTCTAGTCTAGGTCCCCGGAGCGCCGGGGCAGGAGGCAATGAGACTACCGTTCACTCCCCCTCACACTCACACAGACTGACACTACTGAACGGCAGTTTACAATCGACGATTTTACTTACCACGGAGATCAATTTCTCTATCCCTTACAGGATTCAGGTACTGTGCTGCCTGATCAATCAATTCCGGTGTTAATTTAACCATTTTACAGATTTGTTTTTACTTCAGTGAACACAATTTTATCACATAAAAAACACGTTTCAAAGACGCCGTTACAAGAATTGTCGAAAGTGCCTTTACACACTTCCCGCGTGGATTTGGACATTGGTAAAAAAACAACGCAGAAGATACGAATAATACGAAAAAAATCTATTGTGATAACAAAATAAACGTTTAGTTTGTTGGACCGTGCCCCCCCCCAAAAAAAAAAAATAAAATAAACAAAAACAAATAAAACAAATAACTGAGAAATACAGGAAATAGAAATACTAAGAATTAAATGAGATACATACATACATACATACTGTCTGTCTGTATGTATGTGTATGAGATACATACAGACAGTAGAAAAGGAACAATCACAGTCTTTATTTGTAGAATTTTCTTTTTGTACCCGGAGCAAGAATCTAATAATTTTTTTATAAGCATAATGAAAATGGGACCTTGCAAGAAAAGAAACCATTTTCATGTGTACTTAGGTTTTGATACGTACGTCTTCACCATTGTTTTTTTACTACAAGCTTCATCTCACCCAACTACCCCCCCCCCCCTTCATCCCTAATATATCACATCTTCTTTTTTTTCTATCTCTCTACTTATCATCATGTTTGGGTGGTGGATGTGCAGGATGCCGCTGTGAGAAAAAAAATAGAAATTTGAGGAATATAGAAAAATTACAGGATATTACTCCCTTGAGTGAAAGGGAATTTAGGAGGCATAGGGATCCGGGGGGGGGGGGCAGAAGCAAGCAGAAGGTGTGGGCGCGCCCAGCTATATATGAGGCAAGAAAAGAAAAGAGAAGAACCCATTGCAAAATCCAGAAGGAAAAACCAGTAAGACCAGTAATTTTATTTACTGGTTTCTAGTATAATTTTACTGGTTTCCAGTATTACTGGGCCAGTTGATTTTTAACTGGACCAGTAAAAATCAACTGGAGACCAGTTCCAACAATTGCATTCCAGTTGAAGCAATTAGTAATACCAGTTAAATTGTTTTTCATTAAACTGGTGCCTGGTCCAATAAATGTTTTCCAGTAGATTTTTACTGGTTTCCAGTATATGTTTACTGGACCAGTAAAAATCAACTGGAGACCAGTTCAAACAATTGCATTCTGGTTACTGGTGCAATAATAGTGACTTTATTTCAAGTCAGATCATTTAACAAATTAATAATAATAATAATAATAATAGCCAATTTTTATAAAGCGCTTTTCCCAGAATGAAATTATGAAAAATGAAATTAACAAATTATGAAAAATGAATCTTGCAATTCAGAGTAAGTTATTATCGTTATCATTTATCATTCATCATTGCTCTTATAATTATCACAACTTATTATTATGAATATCATGATCATTGTTGTTATTACTGTTATTGTTATTGATATTGTAATTATTATCATTAATATTATCATAATCATCAAGTATTAATATTATCATAAAAATAATTATTTCCTCTAATTATGATTAAGATCAAAGCAAGATGTATTCCTCTGATATAGTCAACTGGTCTAAAGTAATTCAATTACATTTGTTTAAATTTTGTGACGTCAGACGAGCGCTTCCTCCATATGACATGTGATACATGCATATAGTTCTAAAAAAAATGAACATGATTTTATTTTTGCGATGGATTTCTCATAAAGGCAAATATCATTTCACACCCCTTTATATAAGAAACAATAATTGCATTCTTCATATTCCATTGAAAATGGAATTGATATTACATGATATATGGGGAAGCTGCTCACATAATCATGATGGTTTGCATCAAAACTTCGCAAATATTTTTCGAAAATTTGCTGCTTTTAATATCAGCTTATCTTCAGACGGTGAACTTCCCCTTTGATGTGTTAAGACTACTGACTGACACCTCCCATGTATACATTCATAATCCATCTCCCCTTCTTTCTGTATGTCTCTCCCCCCCCCCCCCCCCATCTCATTTTGTTATATTCTCTTCTCACTCTCTGTCTCTCTCCCTCTCTTGCTACCCACCCAGTCTCTCACGGTTCCTCCCATATTCCAAAAGCACCATGACATACACACATTCTTCTCAGTTACATAAGTACACAACATAGGGAACTATTAGATGCAAACTAGTACATACAAAATTTAGTGCCTATATAAAAGCATATATATTTCAACCAATATGTTTTTTTATTGGAATGCATTAAACAAAAGGCAGCTCAAAATGAAAGACTATAATTGCATCCAGCCATTGCCTATTTTAAATACATTATCTAAAAACAATATAAAACTAAAATCATTTCAGAAACCTCCAAGTTAAGCTTTTGTTAAGGGTGGTTTCAATTACCTATATTTGATTTAGAAAAAAAGTTATAGGACTCTGAAATAGTCTCACTACATTGGCCGGTATTCTGAACTAGAGTATAATTTAAAGGACAAGTGCACCCCAACAAAAAGTTTATTTGAATAAAAGGAGAAAAATTCAACAAGCATTACACTGAAAATTTCATCAAAATTGGATGTAAAATAAGAAAGTTATGACATTTTACAGTTTGCTTAATTTCACAAAACAGTTATATGCACATCCTGGTCAGTATGCAAATGAGGGAAGTGATGACATCACTCACTATTTCTTTTGTATTTTATTATATGAAATATGACATAATTTTCCCCTTATTGTCCTGGGAAACAAAGTTTTATTTTTCCCTGAACATGTTGAATTTCCATTGCTTAACATTTTATGGTTCAGTCCAGTTGGTCCTTATTGTCAAATCTGCAAAAATTAAAATAATGTATAATTTAAACAATAAAAAACAAAAGAAATAGTGAGTGAGGGGCATCATCAATTCTCTCATTTGCATGTGACTAAATTGTGCATGGAACTATTTTGTGAAAAATAAGTGAAACTTTTACATGTCATATTTTTTTCTTATTTTACATCCGAATTTGATGAAATTTTCAGTATTATGCTTGTCTAATTTTTCTCTATTGATACAAATCAACAATTTTCTGAGGTGGACTTGACCTTCAAACTCTGGTCTACAGTTTTGGTCTATCTATGGATATGGATAGCCAATTTTGACACTAATCTCTTACCAAAAGGTAACTTTAATTTATAACCATATTCATTATAACTATGCTTCTTCACACGGGGAAAGAGCTACTCACAAGACCTAAGAAACATACACAGTTAACAAAATTTTGATCTTTTTGGCTTCACATAATTTTAGAATAGAATTAGACCACAGCCAAAGTTGAATAGGACTTCAGAATACAGGCCATACAGTTTATCAGACCTCTTTTTGTATGGTTCATTTTTTAACCTTCTATCACCTTGAATTGGTCATTCAGAGACATGACAACTGGTCTGGCGTCAACTGCTGGAGGCTTTATTTCGTTTTTAAAGATAAAGGGTTAGGGTCACAATAGGGTTTAATGTTTTCGGATTGTCGAACCTTCGCAACAACGAACCTCATTTCACTTTCGGATTAACGAGTTTAACAAGGCTTGGTTTGGGAAGCAGGATTAGGCTATAGTATTACATCTAGGGATGAAGTTGGTCATTCTATTAGTGTGTGGAATTTACAGCAGAGCAATTGTTGCCAGAGCAAATGTCAAAGAACCGTCATTCAAACTTTTTTACTTTCAGACCTTTACAGAAGAAAACACATTTTCAATGACAAATTAAGTTGCATATTTTTTAGCATCATAATATTTTCAGAGCAAATAATAATAGAAATTTAAAAATACAGAATAGTATTATGTAGCAAAATATTGGAAGACAAAATGCTAAAAAACGACTACAAAAGAGATGACGTGATTCAAATTCGAACAAACAAATGGTATCAATTTCCCTGATATGCAAAGTGGCAGAAAAAAACCCCAAACTAACTGAAATAATTGGGAGGATATCCTGTATAAAACATTGATTATCAATGGATGTATAAGAGACAAACAACTTTACATTTACAAAAGAGGAGGTATATATTGCACGCATAAATATGATTTGGTGAAAAATCTGGAATGTATAAAACATTTTTATGACATTGTAAATAGAGGAACCTTGGTATACATTCTTCCTAGGGAAACTTGTTACAGCAGCACTCTCATGACAATCAAGAATTGGCAGTTGTTTTTTCTATGAGTAAATCTCATCTCTTTATAAATAGTTTTCATTAGACATATACATCATGACATGAAACAGACAATACTCTTTTTTTCATCAAAATCCCCCCACACAAAATAATGTAAATATCTGAATATAGAAATAAAATTTCTAAAATGAGGTGTGTATATATATATAGCATATAAAAATGACCAAATTTTATTATTATAAAATGAATGGTCTGTTCTTTCAGACAAAATGGACAATATAAGTAGAAATAGAACTAGAGCCTCATGTAATAGATAATTATCAATGCAAGACTGATATCTATCATTTAACAATATACCATACATGATGAAAAATACCCTGGACTACCTGCAAAAAACTTCTGCAGTAATTTGATAAGGTCTAAAAAAAATGTTATTTTGCCCTCTTAAGCTCAAAATCGGAAAGTTGGGTCAGTCAATCGCTCTTTTTGGGGGGCTTAATTTATACCTTCGCTCTTGTGCTGCACAAAGAAAATCATGTATGGGATGATTAAGGTATGCAGTCAAACATGTCAAAACACATAGGAAAGTGACTTTTTAAGCCACTGAAGAATTTGAGCAAATTCTTCACCAGAATCTGACATTTTCTCACAAAACATTGCATTAGTATATTTTGTATAGATCTGCTAAAAAAATAGTGACTCTTTTTTTTTTTGCATTTTACACTCTGTCAGATGACGGCAACATAACAGTTTTTTTTAAGGCCTGATGCTAATTTTCTTAGGCACCTACTGAAGAAAACAATATGAACATTTACAAACAATCACATAAGATGTTGCAAAATTGGTAATAAAATATATTATAATTTCATTCCTATTTACAATATTGATCTAAATCATGATCCACATATAAGCATAGGTGCAGCATGCACAATTGATTGCATTGATATTCATATTCCAAATTAAGAATTGAAGAAAAATATAACACTGAAGAAAGCAGTTGTAATAAATGGTATGATATGGCTTATCAGCCTCTGCAAATTTGCACTAATCTACCACCTTTTTCATCTAATGCTCGGTGATTTTGGACTTAGCTAGGAAGTAAATTGGATTAACATTTTATGGTGAGTTTTAACAAGTTTTAGAAACGATTGATTTTAGCTCCTGAATGAAGTGATTTGCTTTCCACAACTGGTATACACTTTACTGATTTCAACTTTAGTCCCATATTACTACTTTCATGATGGTACCTGTACTTGCTTCAGCTTCTACCCTCTCATTGGTCCCATAGTAGAGTCGTTCTCATTCATAAGAAGGGGGATACCTCAGAACCGGGTAATTTCCGTATGATTGCCCTATCTAGCATTATTGGAAAGATCTATCACCAAATCTTAGCCCAAAGAATAGAAGATTATGTAACTGAAAACAATCTAATTGATTCAACCACACAAAAGGGTTTTTTACATGGTATATCAGGTTGTTTAGATCATAATACTGTTGTGCATGAAATAATGAAACATGCCAAACACTCACGTAGGACTGTTCACATTACTTGGTTTGATATGGAAGACGCGTTTGGTTCAGTCTCCCATGATCTGATTAAGTTTACATTGTTACGTAATAAAATTCCAACACCTGTATGCAATTACATTCTAAACTTGTACTCTTCACTAACTGGATGTGTATCAACAGATGAATGGACCTCACAACCGTTCAAATTTAACAAAGGAATATTTCAGGGAGACCCTCTATCTCCCATTATGTTCCTTTTATGTTTTAACCCGATGATTGAGTTTCTAAATGATAACAAAAGTTTTGGCTACAAATTGAACGATGAAAATTTCATCACCGCCCCATTTGCTGACGACTTTTGCCTAATTACCGGAAACAAAAAGTCACACCAGCGTCTTATGAATCAGATCGCTTCACATACACGCTCTCTGGGTCTGAAATTAAAGCTACCCAAATGTAAATCATTATCAATAGTCGCTGGTTCCCCTAAAGATGTACCATTCTTCTTAGAAGGAGTAAGTTTAGCAACCCTAGAGCAAGACGATTTCAAATTTCTTGGTTCACTTGTTACGTACAAAACATCATCTGAAGATGTCTATCGATATCTTCACTCATTAATCAACAATGCCGTGAACAACATCGACCACACCCTTATTAGAGATGAGTACAAGTTAAAAATATATGCCGATTATTTTCTTCCTTCTATTCGTTATCACCTTACTGTCAATGATGTTACTGATTCCCATCTGAAATTGCTTGATGCACTTACCAATCGTTATCTCAAGAAGTGGTCTGGCCTCGCCAAACCCGCCACACTTGCGTTTATACATATGCCTGAATGTTTAAATATCATGTCGATTTCAGATATGTATTACCAATCACATGCTCTTAACTATAGTAGAATCAGACGTATTTCTGATTCTAGAGTTAATATTTGTCTAGATTCAGCATTAGCAAGAGAGTCTAATTGGAAGCGTAAAAAATCAAGTACAGTGAACAGCGATAGAGTATATTCACAAGTACAACAAGCTGATGTCACTTTCCCCAAACTCAAACACAAAATCAAAGATTATTTCATGAAAGAGAGACAAGAATCGTGGCTTTCACATGTTCAGTCACTCTCTGTTCAAGGCGAGTTTTTCAAACTTGCTACCCTTCAAGAAAAGTCAGTCGACTGGAAAAGCATAATTTATAATCTCCCACATAAAGTAGCTCGCTTTCTCATGAATTCTCTCTCACACACTTTGAATACCAATGCAAACCTTGTAAGATGGGGGAAGGTGACATCAGCGAAATGTAATAGATGTAATAACCGGGAAACGGTTCACCACGTTCTTAACGCATGTCCCGTTGCCCTTGACGAAGGTCGTTATACATGGCGGCATGACAATATACTTTTGTACATATTGGAAACATTGCGGAAAGGTACATCAAATCAGGAGGTAGATATTACATCCGACCTCAAGTCAGAATCCAAAAAACAGGGGATATCTACCGTCCCGTTGCAATGTACGCAGACGAATCTGATCCCTGATATATGTGCATTGTGGAAAAATGAAAAGAAACTAGTGATACTGGAACTTTCGGTCCCTTTTGAAACCAATACAGAAAAAACACATGAATATAAAGAAAGAAAATACGCCCCACTCATTTCTGACATTGAATCCAACAGCTACTCAGTAAAATACTTTCCAATTGAGGTGGGATCAAGAGGCTACATTACTCCGGATAACACAAAACGACTTAAAATGCTTTTAAATGAATTTGGCAAACCAACCCCTTACAAAATTTTCAGAGACAACCTTTCTAAATTGGCAGTGACATCATCTTTCGTAATATACTACTCAAAAAATAACGTCCAATGGGAAAATCAGATTCCTCTGCGTACATAGCGTAAAGTTGTACACATCAATTCACAGTGTAATTCATGCTAATGCATGAGTCCACATACGTCATGGTCTTTTTTCTCAATGTTTGGTTTTTATCTAAAATGATTTTGTCTACAGGCCTATAATTACTTTAATTACAAATTAATTTGATGATTAACAGTTTATTATACTTTCACCGAATGTTCCATCTTATTTGGTAGTTTAACTATATATAACTGTAACATTATGTTAATCTGCCCTGCTTGCGTCAGTAATGTGACCATGTCCTGGGCTCTCTTTTACTCTGTAAATGTATATGTATTTTTGTCATTCTTACACTGTTCCTTTATTGCTTTTCATACAATAAAGTGATGCAAAACAAAAAAAAAACAAAAAGGCTATACTTTAAAATACAAAAAAATACCTCTATATTTCATTCAAGTAAAAATATACATATTATAATGCAGTAAGTATTGTGAATGGTTTCAAATAAACTATTGTTTAATCAATATACTGCAATGTGATGGACGTTCTCACAGCTGAACCGTGGGCGAGACTGAATGTAGACACACTCTTCTATATTGCACAGCATGTACATGTATACCCCACTCTCCCACACACAGAAAAATCTAGAAATCTCATTGGCCAAAGAAAACCTTGAATCTTCCTGACTAGCTAGAAGCCTAGAACATATTGTTGAAGTCCACGGTTCAAAATTATTGAAGCCATACACAGAAAAATCACCCAAATTGTTTTTCCCACAGTTGATGAATAGTATTAGCTGTGTCGTGGTCTTGTGATTACAACTCTTGTTTTTCAATCAGAGTGACCTGGTTTCGAATCCCAGCCATGGCTTGTTTTCCTTCAGCAAGAAATTTACCCACATTGTGCTGCACTCAACCCACATGAGCTGAATGGGTACTAAACAGGATTAATTCCTTGTATTGAGCGCTGGAAGGCAGCTCGAGCTAAAGCCAGGGTAATAATATCAATGCACCTTTAAATAGATTATTTCCAGATCAATGGAACTAATTAATGCCTATCATTATCATTATTATCAATCTACATATTACAAAAGGGTGGTGAGTGTCTTACAGGACATTGTAACTTCACTGGCAGTAGTGCTCTTCTTTCAGTAAAGTGACGAGCTAGTAGCTAAAAAGTTGCGCTTGTCTCCTATGTTGAATATTTGTGCAACTGGTCTCTGGTCTCACAAAGTAATGTTCATTCGATGACACAACATTTGTTCATATCTCAACATCTCAGAGTTAGGATTGTAGGTTTTGGTTCAGAATATTAATGGAAAGATAAGGATTAGGGTTTATTTAGTTTTGAAAGTTAGGTTTTTACGTTTGGCTTAACATGTAGATTTTCGATCAGAGCAATTGTCGTCAGAGCAAATGTCGTGGAACCTTTCATTCAGCCTTTTTTAAAGACCCTCATCCTTTTCTCCTTTGTATAAGAGTATAAATCACAATAATCCACACAAAGACGACTTCTTGTACATCCGTGTGCGCAGTCTTCCTGGAGAATGGCTGTCCTCTCCTTCCTCATCTCCCGTATCTTGTCTAACTTCCCTCCAGCTAGAAGGAATGTCAGCTGGATCCACGTCTAGTAGGATCTAAAAGGAAAAGTAAGAAGGTAGGATATAGAGTACCAAAGTTATGACGTCACAATGAATACCATATACTGATATTGTGAAAACCATCAAATAAATCTAATCACAAATTCATAGTCATAAAAGAAAATGATTTTTAATATATTCAATGCATTCTTATTCATTGAAAATTAGAAGTTTTTCATGGATTCAATAGAATCATTGAGCAAACTAATGAGATCATTGCCACCTTTTATGCATACATGATTTAGAGTTATAGCTTTACAGGCAGCATTTTATTCCTAGCACTAGTATCAGGGTAAAATTCATTTTTTAATGATTCAGCTTATTGGAACTAAACATTCAGTAAGCAGTCATCAAGAAAAAAAAGGAAGACATTGAAATAAATGTAACTTGAATAACTTTAAAGGAGTCAGAAGAGAGGCTAATATCTTTTTTTTGCATGATGGTATTAGTAGGCTTATTTGAAAGGAAGTTGCTTTAAATTTGAGCTGCCTGCAGTATATATCGCAGAATAACGGCATTGGTCAGATCATGTGCAAGGGACACGCACTGCCGCATATCCATTAACCATATTACGCAGTAATAACATGAGTGTATTGGTGCTTGAGAATGACTCTAACTCACACTTTAACCGTTATGAACCATCCCCCAGGAATGGTTAACAGAGGAGGGTGATATCAAAAGGTGGTGGAATCACAAAACTTTGAAAAAAACAAACAATATACAGTATACCAACCAATCGAGATGTTTCTTTGTAATCTGGTTCTGTGAACTGTTTAATCTGCTCCCTGAGTTTCATCACATTGAAGAGAGCTGGCCTGGGTGAAGTCTCGGTATCCACCGATGTATTTCTGCCAAAAATGACATTTTTCACTTTATGGATTTCTGTTATATCATAGGAAGTTGTCAGGTGTGGAAATAAGGACTAGCCTCTCTGAATACAAGTATGCATTTCCCAAAATATCCACAACAAGAATCCAAATGCATTTTACTACAGAAATATTAGATTTGTGACATCATCACTGAAATAGGGGTATACAAGATGTAGAATTTTGAGCTGCCCCCCCCCCCCCAACATCCTGCAGAGAAAATCTATTCTTTAAAAGAATATTCTATTTTCTCTCAAGTGAAAAAAAAAATTGCTTTAATGACACTAAGAAGTGGGAATGTCTTTCTCATATCATGTACAATTTGCATCATGGGGGGGGAACTGTTATTTTTTCTTAATTTCCCCATCTTGGAGCAACACAGATATAATCTCCTATACTTTTTCAAATTTCAATGACCTACGCAAATTTTTGTTAAGAATTTCTATACTAAATGAAGTTACATTATCTTACTTTGCTTGGACATATCTATGTAGAATCTTATAAACAGCCATCACCAGTGCTAAGGCATCAGATCGCGACACCTGTGACGTGCCATCTCCAATTCGAAGGTGTTCAACGTCGTTGGGTAGGCTCACTTTGTGCTGCCCAGTCAGTTGTGCCCAAAGACCATCTGTCGTGTTGACAATGCAGTGAACCAGGTGAAAATAGGTAGGTTTTTGTGGCAAGCTGTGGACTTGCACAGGCAGCATGAGTGGGGTATCAGGGTCGGCGACCCTTTGGCGCCAAATGGCAACATGGAACTCCTCCACACACTCTGGGCTTTCAATGTAGCTCGGAGACAAAACCGGTATGATGCAGTCTACCTTGTCAAGTGAAGCCAGATTGTCCCGTTTGTTGCCTGCAACGGATTTGACAGCAAGATTTGGAGCATTGCTCTCCAGGAGTTTGCAAATGAAGTCAACAAACTTCTGATCTTCACTGTGGTAACTGATTACAACATCATAATTGGTTGAAGATGTAGCTTCACTCTCTCCGATCTTAGTGTCTGAATCAGAATGTTGTAAGACACTGCTTAATGCTGGTGGGAAGTGAACTCCGGGATTTAGTAAAATGTCAGAAGTACCAAATTCCTTCTGGATAGATGCCTGGTGGAAAGATCGCATCTCATCATCTGCAGATGAACAAGGAATCTGTGAAGTAAAATATACAAGATCTAGAACTAAGATGTGATGACAAATAACCATTATTCTAAAAACTTTCTCATGACATCATTCATTGCTGCAACTACATCAGTTTAAAGATTTTTTATATGTAGTTCCCATTGAAAAGGGGGTGGCACACAATAAAAAGTAAACAATAACTCCATTTGGATGAACAGAAGGGTGTTTGACGAAAGTTGTCAGCACTGAAAATTTTGTCAGGAAAATCCTTGGTTTTGATTGGCAGTGAGGCACTAGCCTCTGGTAGTTAGTAACAGTGAGAGCAAATCAACTTGTCGATGCTGACAACATCAATGAAACGGTCTCCAGAACTCACATTCTCTTCATCAAAGAGCTTGGTGAGGACTTCACTAGAATCCACCTTTCCTCCTGTTAGCCAATGGACGACCGCTGGACATACAGTGCTGACAGTATCCTCAAAGACATCAGGAGTTCCCTTGACCGTTGGAATATGGGTGAACTCCTGTGGGACAGCATCAAGATCTTCAAGAAAAATGGGGATCAGCTGCAGATGCTGTTTGCCCTGAAAACAGTTTGCCAAAAAGATAAGATTTTGTCAATAATAGTGAGTTTTTGCAATTGCAATAGTGACGGATTCTATAACACACAAAATCTATTAGAAATGCCTGTCAAATCAAAATAAACAGCAAGGTTATCGTAAGATTCTGAGCAGATGAAAAACTGCAAATATGTTGTTTGTCCAGAGTCCAGGGGGGGTTCACAAAGATTTGAGTATGACTTAGAGTTGCACTTAAATACCGAGTTGCGTACAGTATGAAAGGCGTGACCGCATTGGAAAGATCGTGTCTGAGGACGCGCACTAATGAGTATCTATCAATAAGATTGAGCTTTGCATATTGTTGTAATGTGAAATTGGCTACCCCTATTGGGTTGTATCAGGCAATTTAAATTTGCTGTAGTTTGGTGAACAATGGCTATTGTTCAAAGTGTATTCAGGTATGCATTTAAGCATCCCTGGATATACTTGGCTGAGTTGATCTCTTGACCAATCAAGAGTCAGTTGGGGGTAGCAATAATGTACCCCCAATAGGTATAGAAGGCTTTCTTTTCAAGCCAGCTAGAGCACAAATTGGCGGGAAGAGGGCAGAAGAGATTGAGCTTTTGGAGAAGAAGGTTGTCTTCCCCGTGTCAGTTTGAGTCAAAGTACAAGTGAGTTAATTATTATTATTATACTACTGTATACTTGTAAACTTTGTGTAATCATGTATTTTACTCTTACTAAATAATTATTGATGCCTACTGGATGATTTTATATGTAAACTGACATATTTTATGCCTCTGAAGTTAAGATTTTTATAAATGTTTTTACATTAATGTAACCCACTTACCATCAGATCCATTTCATGATGTTGATTGTTTTATTTTTCCCTTTAGCTCAACCTCACTATAGAGGATGTTTGCATCTACACTGTCATGACTGTAGGCCTAATTACCAGAGTAGAGTAACCTAGAGATATTGAGAGTAGTGGGCGGTGAGTTATTTTAATTGGATCGTATTGCAATAAAACCTGTCTTTTATTGTGTAATATTCAGGAATTGTTTGTTTGGCATTTTTATCCAAACTGCAGTCTAGTTATAGATGATATAAATGTATATTTTTATCAAACCACATGTGTGAAGCAAGAATAAAGAAATGTCATGTTGATACTTATAATCATCATATTGTGTAAACTATTTATTGAAATAATTGTAAGTTATCACATGGAATAAATGTTGTACATGGGCCATATGATTTTTTTTTATCAATATATATTTACATTGTATTTTTATTATTCTTTGTCTCTGCAGCGAGGCTGTTTTTCATAGAATAAAATACCTGAACTACTGCAAACCAGTCTGAGCTTGGCTTTCTTTCAATATCATGTACGCATCAGCATTTAGGTGGGACTTAAGTCACACTAAATTCTTTGTGGAACACACCCCTGGACGATACTGCTATTTTTTATTCACTGATTTTTGACAGACTATTTGCTGTGGAGGGCCTTTGACAATAGATTTCTTGTTGTAGAATCCATCCCCGTCATGACTGCGAAAACAGTGCATCAACCTTTAAACCGTTTCCATTATTCTACAATCACTAGGTATAATATGATTGACAATTATTCAACAGAACTGATAGTTAAATTACAATGAACTATACAGCCTGGAAAACCATAAAGGATGTGAGCACAGTCAGATGTAATCATTATTTCTCAAACTGTATTTATGTGACAAACAAAAAAATCACAAAATCAATAGGTTCCATAATTAAAGGTTAAACTTGACGGCATTTATAAGATGATGGATGCCCTATGTTGCTAAAATAATATAATGAAACATTTTACATTCAATATGCAAACTTAGGTTAAATCCATCCCAGCGAAAACTCTGCTTGATTTTAAAAGAGAAAAAGCAAACTAGCCCATTGCTGAAAATTTCATCATTTGAATTGAGTATATAAGTTACGGCATTTAAAAATGTTTGCTTATTTTCACAAAACAGTCGCATACACATCATGGGTGATATACAAATTTGCCAATGATATTACATACTCAATATTTCTTTGGTATTTCATTATATTAATCAAAGAACAATGCCATTTGGCACATCTTATAATGAGGAAGATCTTCATTGAACTGCAATAGCTTTCAATATTGGCAATACCACATGTCCAGGGATGAATAAATCCTATTTTACATTATGAGGATAAAATTGTAATTGCTATAATTCATAAAATTATTAGTTGATGAATTCATTGGTTCCCTAAATTTCATATATGTACTAACCAGGATGTGCACACCATTGTTTTTTGAAATTATGCACAATTTTGAAACAATAATAGGCATTTATAAAGCGTGGCGCGTTATTTATTTTTACCCCGGCTTTAGCTCGAGCTGCCTCTCAGCGCTAATGCATTCAAGGAATTAATCCTACCGGGTACCCATTCACCTCACTTGGGTCGAGTGCAGCACAGTGTGGATAAATTTCTTGCAGAAGGAAACTACACCATGGCTGGGATTCAAACCCACGACCCTCTGTTTCAAAGTCAGGAGACTTATCCACTGGGCCACAACGATCCACTCAAATTCTTTATATTTCACACCAAATTTTGATGAAACTTTCACTATAAAGCTTGTTTGATTCTTTCTCTTTTCATTCCAATTAAATTTTTGGTATGGTGGACCTGACATTTAATGAGTAATGAATCATACAATCCCAAGAAACAATCAATTTCTGAAGTTATACTGCATTATGGTTGAGCACTTAGAGCTTTCTGATAAAGTAATTGCTAAGCACTATATAAAGATCCAACCTGATTGATTTACTGACCTTTTGAAAATGCTTGGCCTGAGCAAGTGCAAACTCTTCCTGGCACACAGCTGACTTGAGGTAAGGTTCTGATATGAGTGCTAACATACAACGAGAGCCATCTATGGAGTGATACAGGGTACGCTGCCAGGATTTACCTAATCAAGAAATAAAACAAATAATAAATAAAACAAATAATGATAAATATAAAAATTTGCTCACCATAAGATAATAACTTGCTTGACATATAAATATATATATATATTCATTTCCAAATATTAAAATGCAAGAAAAGGGAAACTTTGCTAAGTCATGCACATAATCAAGAAATTAAAATAATTAGATATCTGGGTAACTGTAGCAGGATATAAGTTATTATATATAGAGCGTTTTGGCCATACATTATAATCGCGTATTTTGGTCTGCATCAATTGCCTGTGCAGTATCAGTATCCCTAAAATGACCAAAATCCGACGAATATCCCATAGGCTCCTGAATAACATTTGCTGTTGAGTATGAGACCATATTCAACAGTCTAGTGCGCATGCCCGAATGCGTGAAATATACAACGCATACAACAATGAAAGCAATGTGATACGCAGCACAGATCACAATTACGCTCAATGATGTCATAATGAACTACATGTAAGTCGCATGTCAACAACCAAAATTGATTCTAAAGTGATGATGCCATAATGTGATAAGTGATATGACTTGTTAAATCAAATTTCTCCCTCTTTTTATATTTGGAGGGGGGGGGGTCTAGATGATAATTATATTGGATGGCTTTATTTCACGAAATACCAGAAATATTCCACTCGTTAGGGCCAATATCCCACTCATCTGCGATTTATGGAACAATTTCCCAAACTCTTGGAAAATTTTTGGTATTCCATTCTGAGCCATCCAATATAATATAAATATTTTGGAACAAAAAATCTATTTCTTACAATTAAATACATTTCCACTGCTAAGATAATAAATAATGAATAACCAAAATCAAGTATAAGGTGAATAGGTCATATAATGGAAAATCATCAGGAAACAAAAATTGGTGATTTTAGGGTTGAGATCTATAGAAAATAGTTCATATTAAGTCTTATGAATGATGTACAATATTTTCTGAAAGAGAAGTGCCCATACTGTAACGATCTCAAATAGGCCCGGTTTGAAAGTCCATTTTTGATGCACGTGTACAAGGCGTGTTTTTCGGTCGTGTACACGTTGTAAACACTGAGTGAGAGTGAGTTACAGTATGTTTTCAGTGTTACCTATATGTAGCCTAAGTCACGGTTTTAAAGCTTACCTGAGAAGTTAGAAGTATCAATCCACGAAAATTGGTGCAATCAAAAAGTTTACTCAGCTTAGCAGCGCATTAAATTAATAAAGAATGCAAAAGTAAATCAGTGCAGGGCCCTAGTTCGCGCCGACGTTCGTTGGATGCGCATTTTGCATACCGTACCGTACATGCATGCACAGATCGCTGCAGAATTAAGTGTAACTGAAGTTATCGATTGATTTTCATTATTTTATTGCCAATTTGAGGAGCGTGTTTGTAGGCTTGTAGCATATGTTTATGAGCGTATAACACGTAACTGGAGCAATGATCGCTGTCGCAATTGGTGATTCTCAAATTGGCTCTAAAAGTGATTGAAGAACGCTTTCGAGAGTCTCGTTAGGTGTTATACGCTCATACACATGTGCTACAAGCCTACAAACACACGCTCCTCAAATTGGCAATAAAATAATGAAAATCAATCGATAACTTCAGTCACACTCAATTCTGCAGCGATCTGTGCATGTATGTACGGTATAGTATGCAAAATGCGCATCCAACGAACGTCGGCGCTTACTAGGGCCCTGCACTGACCGGAGCATACCCATTTCGTGCGGTACAAAAACTTGAGTCTCCAGAATAAATGTGGATTAAATCAGCGATTTTGGAAGGTTAATTGAAATATATTGACATAGTAGTGATTAAAACATGTGCAGTGTCTTAGAGCTAAGAATTAATGTGAGGCTGTGAGCTTATTCACTGACTTTACAGTCCCACGCAAGCTTTATGCAGGTGCTACCGTGTACACGGTGATGGAATTTAGTACACGTGCACTGACTTGACCGTGCGTGTACACGTGTACCCGAAACGGGCCTAATCTCAAAATTACTTCAAACAAAATCGAATAAAATGACCACCCATGTGTGCGTATTGCATAAATACAAAATATATGCCATGTGGCTCTAGAAGAAAATGCATAACTGCTGAGAAATTAACAAAATAAAAAAGTAATTCCATCAAATTCAAGGTATTTCTTTCAGCAATATTAATACACTAGACCACATGATATGATTTTCTGTGTTAGGGATCATTAGTGTTTTCAGTTTTCACCTCAGATTTCATGATTTCACAATGATGAGTTTATGCTAATGTACCAGATCTACATGTAGATCAATGATGTGGTGAAAATTGGCCTTGAATTTAAAGACTCTCTCGTGAAATAAAGTTTGCTGTAACAATATTCTTATACCTTTAAGTTAAAAAGGGGTTCAGAGGCACACTAACCTGCTTTCAATTCCTGTACATCAAAGAAAATCTTCAAATTTGGAGCTAAATGTTGCAGCATATCAACAAAACAGTTAGCCTTTTCTGTGTCACGGTGAGAGTACGAGAGAAAGACGTCATAGCGGAGAGGATCAAACTCGGCAACGGTGAGCTCAGCGTGGACAGATACGGAGAGGGAGACAGATAGTTCTGAACAGGCAACTTGGATCTTTGACGGATCATGGGGTCTAGGATAAAGATGAATGCCAGTTGTGACAATCCAAAAATAAGTTTGTAAAGAATCAAATCAAATGGCCACCAAAGTGCTTGTTTGTATAAATGAAAAATATGTACAAGAATAAGCATTCTGGGAGAAATTATGTAATTGCTGAGAGATTGGCAATGTAAATATGGAATTCTAGCACAATGTCGGGTACCTTTCAAGGAATAATAATGAACTGTCCTACAAATGCTTATCTGATGTTGTTTGAAGGTTTGCATGGTGGCATGTACAATTGCTGATGTGGTTTACGGTACACCATGTGGAGTGTTATAGAAACAGTGGATAGAAGAAGAGAAGAAATGGATAGGTGAGAAAGTGGAGATTTGAGAGTAGAGTATTCTTTCTTGAAATAGTCCTGAAAAGGACTGTAAACCAGAAGAAATATTGAGTGAGAACAGCTTGAGTAGTAGAGCTGATGAGGAGATTCGAGAGAGACTCGAAGTTTCGGACAGGTTGACTGTCCGTCTTCTCTACTACTCTACTACTCTACTACTCATCATCTCTACTCGCCGACTCAAGCCTGCATCTCCTCATCAGCTCTACTACTCAAGCTGTTCTCACTCAACATTCCTTCTGGTTTACAGTTATTTTCAGGACTATTTCAAGAAAGAATACTCTACTCTCAAATCTCCACTTTCTTGCCTATCCATTTCTTCTCTTCTTCTATCCACTGTTTCTATAACACTCCACATGGTGTACTGTAAACCACATCAGCAAATGCTTATCTGTGTTGGCTTTCTTCATACTTTGATTCTTCTTCTTCATACTGTTAAAATTAAAAGTTGTGAAGTTATATAGAAAACAAGGTAAAAGAGTTTCTTTGACACACGTTTCTGCTGACAGCTGTGAATTTTCATTGAGATTGGTGTATGTCTCATGTTTGAGTGAACACAAAGTTCAAACATTGTTTTACCCTTATTTCTCCAATGCTCTCGCTGAGTTTTTTTCTGTATTCAATCAATACTTATGTGGGTTATTGTTGATGAATATATCATTTTTCAAAGCTTAGGATTTGCTTTTTCAAATTCAATTAAAATCTCAAAATTAATTTTAGGCGAGTTCTTTTTTTTTGGGGGGAGGGGGCTGGTCACAGATGTGGTTGTCCCTTTATGATTATTCCTTATTCAAACAGTCAATACTTACCTACAGTCTACATACTGAACTAGGCCCATGTAAGTGGGCATTAGCTCTATGGAGTCCACATAGAAAGGAGCCAGCATGTCTCGGAGAGCTCTGCGATTGCAGCAGAGAGCGATGTTGTATTGTTCTATGCAGGCATCATTTTTGAGGTAGTGAGGACTGAGAACTGGAAGTGAGACCAGAAGAATAAGAATTTTAAAACGTAGAACCAATCATTTATTTTTTAGTCTTAAATGCAATCATAAGTCATCATTTTATAATCAAAATAACAGCTATTATTGTCTCTACTTAGTTCTATTCCTCCTCCTCCTTTTAATTCTTCTTCTACTTCACCTTCTTTATCTTCTTCTCCTTCTCCCCCTCCTTCATCTTCTTTGAAATCTTCTCCTTCTTAACCCTAAATCTCCCGGGGTATTTTGATTCTTGTCATTCCCGGGAGGCCATTATGGCTCCCCCCTTAAGATCTCAGCTGCGGATTGCGCGATCACAACAAAAATTTGCATGATGGTAGAGAATGACGTAATCTACGCAATTGCATTGGTAAATTTCACTAAATTAAGATCTCAGCTGCCGATTACGTGATCACAACGAAAATTTGCATGATGGTAGAGAATGACGTAATCTACACAATTGCATTGGTAAATTTCACTGAATTCATATATTTTCATTTTATATGAATTAATTATGCTAATTTATTCATGAAATCATACTTTTTGATCTGATTCACTAAATAAAGCTCCTAAAATGCTATTTTTGGGTGAAAGTATTCTTTACAGCATTCCTAACAATTGTGAATGAAAAAGATTCTGGTACCAAGACCGATTTTTTATGTATTTTATTGTTTTTTAAATTTCTTATGTATTTCTTTGTTTTTTTTTACTTTTTGCTTTTTATTGTTTTTTTTGATGGAAATCGTTCCAGACTTAATTCTGATCATAAACAAGGCAAAATTAATTAAGTTTAATCAGTAAAAGTAGAAATAATGATACAATTACGAATTTTGGCTAAATACACAATTTGCATTGGATTTGTACATGAAATCACGTTTATGAGCAATTTTGGGTCTGACATGCACTTACATAATGTTGCATAATGTCGTAACCGCGTACCCAGGCATTTCAAACTTGGTCTCAAAATTTGAACGAGACTTGAAAGTAAAAAGTCAGTGAGTGGCAAGGTCCAAAAATTTTGCAGCAGATATATCCCAAAAATTGTCGAGGGGGGGGGGCATTATGGCCACCCCCCCCCCCCCCCGGGAGAATTGGAATTAACCTTGTTCTTCTGCAGCATCAACAACCTCATTATCCATTTACATGTAGCTATACATGAAGTTCTTGTAGACCTCTTACCTGTAACTACCCTTGCACTTTTCATCATGACTGAGTACATATCTTGTTGAAACACACTGTCAGTATTCATTGCCTGCTGGGAGCTGTCATAGATCAGGATGCCGTTTTTGGCACTGCTCAGCTTCTCCCTGATCACATTGGCAATTTCCTCATCCTCCTTACTGAATGACAGGTACACATCAAACTCCAACAGAACTGCCTAAATATATTGATGTGAAATAATAATAATATAGGGTATTCATATTGCGCACATATCCACCTTGTTAGGTGCTCAAGGTGCTTCTATATTATCTGGCTAAGCTAGGCGTTCATAGCGCACGCAGCTTTTTAAGGAATTACTTCCTACCGGTACCCATTTACCTCACCTGGGTTGAGTGCAGCACACTGTGGATCAGTTTCTTGCTGAAGGAAATTATGCCGTGGCTGGGATTCGAACCCACGAACCTGTTTCAAAGTCCGAAGACTAATCCACTGGGCCACAACGCTCCACATATATAATATAATAATGATGATTATCACTTTGTAGAAATGTAATGGAATTTATTTGGCTTGTATAAATTTATGATTAATCAATTAAATACTCAAATTTATAATGCGCATTGAATATACAGACTCCGTATAAGTTTTCTTTTTCAAGTATGAACTTCATTTGTGTCTTTGTTATTTGCATGTTCGTATTTATGTTCACATCTATGTTGTATATATTATTGTCACCCTGTATCGTGTTTGCTAAGAACGGATAACCCGGGTTTTATGTTTATTACCTTTGTTTATATGATTATCAATAAAGAGGTGATAAAAAAATAGGCACTTATATCGCGGCATCTATCTAGAAATAATCTATTCTGAGACGCATTGTTATTATTACCACAGCTTTAGGTCGAAATGCCTTCCAGCGCTCAGTGTGTTCAAGGAATTAATCCTTCCGGGTACCCATTTACCTCACCTGGAATTCGACCTTTGATTGAAAGAGGCGAGTCGTAACCACTAGTCCACAATGCCCGATATATTGATTTAAAGACCAGTCAGCCATGTCATAAAGCTGAGTAGGTTACGCAATATCTTACATATGACTGCTGACCCTTTCAAGTGCTACATAAGATTCCCAAATATATTCCATCTTCAGACAGAATTTTCTACAACCCTACCCTAATCAGTGTTTCTTGCCTTACAGACTCTGTTATATTACATGTTACTTAACCTAAATTAAAATGCCTTCAAACATAGCACTGCACAAAACAGGATACTGGAAACAAGTCTAAGAAGAAACAGTTGAATTTTCATTGGTTCCCTAGGTATTCCCCATAATCAATATAGCGGAAAAAGGCTAACTGCACCAAACTATAATAGAGTAATAGACAGACAGTGAATCGCACAAAAGAATTTTTCCAGGGGGGGGGAACACAGCAACAAAGTAATACTCATTGTAAAGTAATCATGCAGTAATACATGATTTCATAAAATAAAAGATGCAAGTACACTATACATGTAAAAAGAAAATGGTGAAAAGGGCGTAAATAAGCTTGGCAAAAGACCCAAAATACATTCAAAATCTATTACACTATGCCTAACCTTTGGAAGGAGCAACTGCATTTCGTAGCGTTCTTTGAGGTCATCAAAGGTTTGCGTCACGTCTTCAAATCGTTTAAGCGAGTGACCTTTGACCTCTCCATCTTTCACCTGAGCATAGAGGACCAGTTTCATCTGCCTCAGAGGCAGGCCAGCTTTCATCCAATTCACTGCAGCCTCCACCATCCCTTTTAACATGGCTACCTCATCAGCTCCCTGCAAAAAGTGATCAAGTATTAAGACTTTACATGTAAATTCATTGCCTTTAAGAAAGCACTAGTTTTGAAAGAGAACGCTCGAACTTAATCATAATCAAAACTGTATACATGTACAAGTGTCTTAAAAGCTCCTTTATCAGGGAATACTTCCTTCTTTTGTAATCTCACATCTTCAAATCGACTCTGGCCTCGCATCCACAATCGCTATGGCAAAGGCTTTTTATTTTTCGGTTTGTGCACCTTTAGTTTGGAAATCTCTCCATGCACACTCACAATGGACCGAACACCGACACTTACAAGAGGAGACTGAAGATGCAGCTTCTACAGACACAGTACTGACAGTTATGTTTTTAATTTGTCTTCTTTTATAATTCTCTAGATTACTAATTTATGTATTATGTGTTTTTATTTGATTGAATAATTGTAAAAGTGATACTTTATTATGTATTGCTAACAGCGCTTTGAAACTTTTGTCAAAAGTGCTATATAAATAAACTTTGCCCAAGCTCCATATCATTACCTGCTGTGCATTTAGAAGTGGTATAATAACTGTCCCATCTTCATTGTTCAGTATAGGTACCAGGCAGCGGAAAACATTTGCAACTAACTCTTGGGGGCGCCCATCCATGACCCTACAAAAATAAAAAATGAATACAATCATGAAAATTGGGGCATTTCATAACACTATTTGAGGAATTTACAACAAGTGAAATGGCAATCGCTCCCGAGACAGCTCCCGACCCTTTTCTTCTCTAAAGGGGTGGGGGTAGGGTTGTGATGGAGATTTAATTTCAGAATACTCTTGAGGATTAGGACTGGGATAAGGATTAAGAATTGTTATGAGGTTTGGATTTATGCTTGTTTTGATGTGGAGATTTGGCCCTTTTGAAACGGAATGCATGTACTTTCAATTCTGATAGGCTTTGCATACAAACCAAATGGGAACTGACTTTCACTGACTTGAGTCAATCAGATGCAAGGATTTTGGTACATGTAGCTTTTAATAATTGTCAGTAAAGAAAAATCACAAAACTGTTTGTTTTCTTGGAATGCTCCCCTGTTCCAGGGTAAGATACAGGTCTGCAGACATACACCCTGATGGAACTTTAATCACTATACGGTTCCTGTCTTCAGACAAGAAGAGCACAAACAAAACATGCTGTTCTATTTTCTGCACTCTAGTCATTGGCAGAGAATTTAGGCTATGTATTGAGACCATTTTCCGTGACTTAATTGTTTGCATAGCAAACTAGCAAGCAATAGGTTAAATCATAACTTCATTGTTGTCTTCCAGCACAGACCATTGGTTTTTGCAGTTCCGATATTGCATGAAGCATGGTCTGAAGTAGTGAGACTAGATTCACTATGTACTGTGGCTGGCTCTACCAAGGTTGACACAGACAGATTTTGGGGTCTAGTCCTAACTATAGACAAGGCTCGACATTAGCGGTGGCCCGGGCCACCAAAAATTCATCTCGGGCAACCATTATTGAAAAAATGTTAAGTTTTGGTGGCCCGAATCGGGCAACCAATAATTTTCAAAGTAGCGCAATTTTTCTCCTGATTTTGCATGCATTTATCAACCTTCTACAGTTAAAATTGCAAGCCAATTCGTCATGCGCCTTTTTTGTTAATCTACACACAAATACACACACACAAAGATTGCATAGTCATGACAGTATGTAGGCCTACCGCTAGCATACAGTAGCCGGCCGCGCCGGCTGTCTGGCTGAGCTTTGCATGCATGAAACCAATGCAGCTAGCTGTGCACGAGCAGACTATTCAGACCCAGGGAGCTGCGATACGAAATGTTACTGCTAAGAAATCTTCCCCAGAACTTTGGAAATCTACGTCAAAGTCACATTTTACACCAATGAAATGCCCTTCTACAGTCCATATTACTGAAACCTGATTAATTGCAAGCATTAAAAGGAGGAATTATGACCTCTCTTTTGACTCAAAAAGACCGATTTCCAAATGCATTAATACACATAAAACACATAGGTGAGTACATCACAGTCCCATATGTGCATTTGTATGTATGTTGATATTTGGTTTATTTCGAAGCTGTGTCTCTTTGAGCCAAAAATAAATAGGCCGCTCTTTCTTTCTTGTTTACAAATGACTTCTTAAACCACTCTTAAGGAAGTAAATACTTTGGGAAGGCATTTCATTGATATGACATGTGATTTTTTCCATCATTTTGTCAAATATAGGGAAGGAATTTTCTCACTGTTTTTTCCAGATAACTTTTGCCATTTTATTTTTTTCTTTCAATTTTTTTCAGTGATTAAACCATTTATACCCCTTCCCATTGAAAATGCCTGATTAAAGAACATGTTTCTACTGAATAATAATAATTTTCCCCATTTTTTGATAATTTTGTTTTATTTATTTTTCTTAAATTTTCTTTTGTTTTTTCTCAATTTTTTTTATGACCTGTTCTTTGTTTTTTTCTTTCTTCATTTTTTCTTTTGCTTTATTTCACTTACCGTATTCATTTTTACAATTTTTGTTTTCTTTTTTCAATATACTATTCTAAAAATTATTTTTGTTTATTTCCCCCTTTTACACATTGTTCTAATTCTGCAGCATGTGATTTTCTCCTGCTATAATATGCTGGAAAAGAGAAAATAAACTGGATTTGGGGCCTGCATAATCTAGGTTTTACAATCAAAGGAAGAAAGGAAAAATCATTGTTTTGTAAATCTATCTGAGTTTGATATATGCACTATTTATTTACTTTACCATTATGAGTATGTGTCTATACGGAGATTAAAAATCTACACAACCTGGGAACAATACAATTCTTTTATTCTCTTTCAATCATTTCATATTTACAATGATAGAACAATATATATATTACCACAAATTAAGCAAAGTAAAATAACAGCAAGCACGATTTACATACAAGATGTACAAAGAATAGTGGTACGTGTTAGTGATTGCAGAATATTTCAGTTTGTTTTATTCATTTTTAATTAATGTTTTTCTTTATATTTTTCGGGCCACCAAACCTTATTAGTGGGCCACCAAAAAAAATTATTTGAAGGTTTGGGTGGCCCGAATGGGCCACCACCAAAAAAAGTTAATGTGGAGCCTTGCTCTAGACATGGTTTTGGTTCAAGTGCCAAATTTGAGTCTGTGCTCACACACTACCCTAACTAAGCCTCACTTCATACCTGCGAGTCTCGAAGCAAAGCAGTCTTCTGTAGGGAAGCTTGCTGGGTAGAGGCTTAGACCACCAGCAGGAGTAGAGCTTGCGGAGATCTTCCTCCTTGTCTTTGGCGAGATTCTCAACGCTGATGTTGAAGGTACGCTGGAGGGCTCCGATGACAGACTTAGGAGAAGGGGAATAGTCACCTGGGAAGGATGTTGCAAGAAGGGAACAAAGTTTGAGAAAACGAGAATCCATGGTAGACGGAAAAACCAATGAAAAGTGTACTGAAATGAAAGCGAATTACTTGATAATTGGTGTAGAGGAAGTAATCCTGTTCACAGCTCATTCAGGTATACAGGATGATGAATTGTCAAACATTGTCTGTAAAATATCAATAGCTAGTCTTATAAAGCTATATCCATTGAGATAACGATTAATAATACAGAAAATAAATCAACGTAGAATTTTATTTGTAAAGAGAAAAGGTAAAATGTCTTTGAGAAAAAAGCTATCTGTTTTATAACTTAAATTAACATAATGTACTGAGTAGTTTATTAGTATGTTATCATTCTAGTGGGCCTATAGAGTATACTGCTAAGAATGGTGCATTATGGGTAATGAACCTGGCAGGATGTGAGGAGTTGATGACTTGAGGTTGTGCTGTACTTTTAAGGCTGAGCACTTCAAATACATGTACCTTAAGTACCAAATAAAACTTCACAAAACAAGCAAAATTCCTCTGATACGTTCAAGCCCATGCATAAAGAATTAGTTTTTCCCAATATTAATATAAACTTGAAATTTTCCTGATTCATAATGCATTCACACTGGATGTTCCCAGTATCATGTTTGTTAAGCCTATATCGATATATTTTTCAATAATATGTATTAAACTGTATTCTGAAGTCAGGTTAAACTTAAACTCAGGTGTAAAGGTGCGGTTAAGCATGGGAAGCCAAAAGTATCAAATTTTTTAAAGTTGTATTTTTCTTTAATGTTTACTGTGCTCTTTCCTGATTTATCGATGGTGAAGACAATAATCTATTTCAAATTCCTTGACAATTATGAATGATTTGAGAGCCAATTAAATGAGCTGAAATATGATATCTCTACCGTTAGTGATTTATGTACTGGCTATCCATACTTAAACCACAACTTTAAACCTGAGTTTAAGTTAAACCTTCTATCGGAATACTGGCCATAGCGTGGAGCATAGTTTATTCCCTTGGACCGATGAACAGGCATAGTCCTACAAGCATTGTTGAATAAAAGTAAAGTATCAAGTATTCTCTCTTTTTTTTCTTCCCAACATTTCCACTTCAGTGCACTATTAGACTTTACTGTAATAAGCACTATAAAAACTGAGTATTAATTATTGTATTAGCAAAATTTAAAATGGGGGTGTGAACAGTGAAATTTTAATTCAAATCAAAGAAACGAAATACATGTAGAAAAGAATGAATATATTTGGCTACAGCATTAGAAAGTTGCTTCTAGTAAAAATTTCCACCCATACATTGCCAGATCAAGATGGAGGCCGAAGTGGGAGCTGGTAAATTGTCTAAATTTTTCCAAACCCAGTCACACTGGACTTGTATTGTTAACATCTTCTATTCATTTTTTATATGATTCTCTTGTAAAATTACACTCGTTGAAATGTTGAATACAAGTAAATGACGATGATGATAAGTATGTATAAACTTGCCTCTAAAAGCAGAAATGACGATGACATCCACAGCATCCTTCTTAGGCAGTCTTGTGATGTCTCCAAGACAAAGGTCAACCCGACACTCTCCATTCTGAGTCAACACTTTGATGGAGTTTGCAACAATCAGTTCAGCTTCTGGCATTTTGAATTGCACTTCTAAGTTTGCTGCGCTGCTGCACTTGAAATACAAAAAACCCAAAGGCTAATTAGAGATATTATTGAAGAAAAAAGAAAGTCAAAATCCAATACAATAAAATAAGGAAACTTCAGAGTAGATCTATGTCTAATCATAAAGTAAGACTTTATTAGATCTACTTCAAATTAACTGAATGAAGATTGTTGCTCCCAGCTCCTACTTCCATTGACGAGTGGATACCATGCTTGACCATGGGGTTAAGAAAACCACCCTAAACAAGTTTTTTCCATGTTCTGAAAATGCACCCCTTAACAAGTATTGGCATGTGAAACCCCACCCTTAACAAGTATTGGAAATAAAATGGTAGCCTTGACAAGCATTCCCTGAATTGACTCCCTGAACAAGTACAACGATATCTTAATTGTTATGTCATGGACATCAGCTTTACCTTTACTTTAATTGGGTTTTATGTACCATCCCACACACCTCGCTCAAATCGGACCCTAAACACAGGGCATAGTGTACATCCTTTATAAAGTATTTTAGTCTTATTATACCCTCGCGAATTGGACCATAAACATGTAGTTTTCCTCATGAAATATATACCCTTTTTCATTATTTTGGTGTTTTTGACACCCTTATTGCGTTACGTACGTAACATGCCTTATCTTAAAAAGAGATCCTTTTTATGTGTTTTGGGGGTCATGCATGATATCCACTAGTCAATGGAAGTGGCCCCCGGGGAAAAACCCAAGTTCCGGTTTACCCGGAAGCAATTTCAGGAACGTTGCATTTGAAATAATTATTTCAGGTCATAGCAAATAAAAGGTCTCCCTTGAAGATAAAATTTTGTCTTTATTTTATGAAGTATGATAATCTTTGGAGATATAAGAAAGCCAAAATGTTGAATTTTAAAATCTAATCTAAAAAAAAATTGATATGCAAATTTATGCTAATTTGGGGGCAACTAAGAGTATATCCTGGGCAATTATGAAAAAAAATAGAAAATCAAAATAAAGTCTACAGGATTTCTCAACCACAGGGTTATTTCATAAACAATTGTTTGACCACTGTACAACTGAGCTCTATGAATGTACAGGTACATTACTTTCACCATAAAGGCTAAACCATTAACTGAACTATGGAATCAACATGAAGAAAAGAACATTTCAAATAGTATTGTCATGTAATAAGGAATGCAAAGCAGGAGATGAAAGGATGGCAATGCATGCAGAGTGAATGTGAAGCATTGCTCTTGAGAAGAATGATGAATAGAGCAGTCACCAAGGAACGGTATTAACATCAAAGGAAATAAAAACATTCAATTCTTTCTATTCAAGCCAGGGTTGGCTGATTAAAAATTACTTTTGATTTTATTTTTAATCACTGATTTAAATCACTTTCATTGAAACATGAACATGTTATTGAGGCAGTTTGATTTTTTTTTACCAAAAAAGAAAAAGATTTTATCAACTTTATACAATCCAAACATGAATAAATCTGTCATATTTACTCCGAGCAATTGAGATCAAGTCAATAAAATCAGGTTTAAAAATATTCCAAAAACCAAAAATGAAAATGACAATCCATAATTTATTGTTCGAAATAGACATGAAATGAAATACTCCAAAAATTTGCTTTGCCCAATTGATCGTGGGCCCGGCAGCCACTGTGAAGCGCCAGGTCGACAAGGCTCTATCCCTTCAATCGTTGAACGCCAAACAGGGTGGCAGCAACTCCCATCTTTTAACGTCTTTTGGTCTGACGCGTACGGGGTTTGAACCCGACCTCCCAGTTGTGAGACGGACGCTCTACCCACTGAGCCAACACACTGGTATAGATGTTCCTAGAAATGGTTAACACTTTGACCCCTATTAAATCGACATTTATACGGGAACTTACAACATTTTCCATGTATCATTTTTCTGTGTTGATAGCAAACAAAGTTCTTGTTTCTTTATGTCAAAATCCAAGTGTTTTAGTACATGGACAGTTTTTAAGAAAATAAGAGTAAGTAAAGGGTTATTGGCAGTTCTTCTATTCTCATCATTCACATGAACTACTAAATATTATTCTCCAACATCAACAATTTGTTCATATAGTATAGCAATGGCACTTCATGTGTAAGAATTATAAAGAGTCAAAAGGGGCCTAAGCTTTTGATCCTAGCAGAATATAGGCAAAATGACAAACATAAAGAGGAACAACCATAATATAGACCACAGTCATGCAACAGCAACACTAGAAACAAGAGACAAAAAAGGCATGAGAGTTGTGATGACCAATCAGGTTAGAGAATGGGATGAAAGCAAGGGAATAGACAGTCACAAAGGGAATTTAGTGTAAGTACATGTAAGGCCAGTGAAAAAGCTATGAGGGATTAAGATAATTGGGCAGGCAACATCAAACAGGATCTGGAACAAGAGTGATAGGGGGTATGAGGAAGAGATGAATAACAAGAGAATTAGTGAGAGGTGGGTCAAACAGGTTACAACGAAAGGCATAATAAACTGGTGCATAAGAGTGGGGGGAAAAGGGAAAGAATGGGGAATAACTGATAATGTGCAAAAGACATGATATAAGTATAAATGATAAATCATTAAACTAAGAGATTAATATAAGTGTAAATAAATATATAAGTATATATATGTATATAAATATATATCCAAAAAGGAATGAATATGAAAAAAAAAATGGAGTAACTAGTATTGTAAATCTGCTAGGGGTGAGGAAAAACATAATATAGTAGAAATAAAACATTATATGAAAAAGGAGCATCACATTGCCTAAAAGGGTAAAGCAAATATAGAATTTTATCTTCATTTTATCTCTGTAACTGACACATCTATTTTAGAATCAATTTCCAATGAGAAACACGCTTTTATAGCTCTCTCATATCACTCAACCAATAGAAATCCATTCTGTCAGGTGTGGCAAGGAGTGAGATTGCGTCAATTTATTGACTTCAAATAGGCTTGCACTATACACTTGCACGTCTTTACACAGATTTTTTTTTTAAAGAATGGCAATACTCTCATCTTTTTTTAAAGTCTGTATCGCATCTTCTCAAGCACCATTATATAGTCAAGAAAATTCTTATGAAATAAATCCTGATTGTACAGGAATAACATTAAGGTGTTTTCAATAAATATATAATTTTTCTTGTTTAAAATGTCAACATTTGGAGTTAATTCACCTAGAAATATTTATGAAATCAACGTCGCAGATATAAAATAGCCCCTTCCTAACTCCTAAGTTTATTTTAGTTTTTCTTCGAAGTAACATGGGCGCAACGCACAAGCACATCATCAGTAGTGGCGCACAGCCAATATTGGAGACTGTCTCCCATGAGAGAGATTATCTCCAATATCAGACTTTTATAAAGAATTTGGGTATCCAATTTCAGAGACCGTCTCCAGTTTGGGAGACCAATTTTCTTTGTTTACATTTGCTTAAAAAGGATTACCTTGGCGGATGATAAAAATGTGATAAGCAGATTCCTCATGAAATATTACCCCTTTTCACCGTCTACTTTAAAAATTCAACGTCTACTTTTGTTTTTATAAGGATATTTGTTGTCATCCACACACAAAACAAATGGCTTCTGACCTCAGTGGGACAAAAGTTTGGGTGGAAAAAATCATGCTTTTGTTGGTGTTGTTTCTTTTGTTCTTTTGCAAAGTAAGTCTCCAATATGGGAGATTGTCTCCCTTATTGGAGAGAGTCTCCCATATTGGCCGTGCGCCTCTACTGATCATCCACACTGCAATGCAATGGTAAAATACCGGTACGTGATCGGTAAGTCTACACAGGCACTGCTCTGTCGTGGATCATTATAGATATGCAAGATGAAATCTACTATTTTTACAAGCAAGATAAAATTGTAAGTTTTATCTGAGAGTGAGAGATAAATTAAAATAAAATATCATCTCACTCTCACTCTCAGATTCAAAATACCAATTTCATTTTATTTTTATTATAAAAAAAGCAATAAAATGAAATATTACTAAATAGGTTCATTATTGCGGATTGAAATAATCGCTAGAGGGTATTCATTTGTCTCGCAATCTACTATGGTCAACAAGGAAATTCGTGATCACTCTCGCAAAAAGTGTTCACTGGCTTTCTAGGAAATTCGTGATCACTCTCGCAAAAAGTGTTCACTAGCTTACAAGTTCACGAGCTTTCGAGTGCCGCTGCAACTCTTTATCAAGTGACAAGGATTGTCCGATATCGTACTGTATTTATACTAATCTCCAAGACCGTACGCACAAGCGCGAGAACAATAGGTGGGCACTGATCCGTTGTGTGATTGGTCAGGAGTTATGCAAATTATATGCAAATACGCCGTGGGTCGGCAATATGCAAATGAGACCAAAATTGGCGGGCTCGCTAGTTTCCCGTGGGCGGGGGTTGACTGGCTGAGCGGTCCCTCGATCGGGCCGGGAACGATCGGGTAGGCGTGCACTGCCAGGTAAGGGGGTATTGTGCTGTCGGATGGTTCGCATCCAGAAATCGGGGATGTCGATCCCGCTGTCTCTGTTGAAGTTGTTAGGACAAAGACGTATACTAATAGCCTCCTTAATCCTGCGTGTATACCAATGTCTTTCTTTGGCAATGCAATGTACACCCTCCCAATCTGGGTGGTGTTGCTTCTCCCAAGCATGTTCTGCCACCGCGGATGTGTCGGTTCGCTGTAACCGAACATCGCGCTTGTGTTCAGAAATGCGTTCAATTATCGGTCGGGCTGTCTCTCCGATGTAAGACCCGTCACATCCCTGGCAAGGAATGTTGTATACTACGCCATCACGTCTGTGATCAGGGATAGGGTCTTTGGGGCGTACAAGCTGTTTGCGTAAGGTGGTGTCCGAGCGGAAAACCGTTCGGATACCGTGACCTTCTAATCGGCGTTTAAGTTGTTGTGAAAGGCCATCTATGTATGGCAAGACTGTACAAGTCTTGAAAACCTTCTGATCCCTTAGTGTTTGTTTTTTCTTGAAAGTGTTCTTGATAAAACGGCGTCGGTAGCCGTTGCTGTATAAGGCACCACGTATGTGTGCTCTTTCTTTCGGGAGTTCAGGCGGGTGAGTTATAATACGTGCTGCTCTGTCGAACAGACATTTAACAAGACCCTTCTTGACCGATTTGTCGTGATGAGAATCATATGGTATGTATTGGTCTGTATGAGTGGGCTTGCGGTAGACAGAGGTGGAAAGTTTCCCGCCCTCGTGTCTTTGGACTAGCATATCAAGGAATGCTAATTTCCCTCCTTGTTCAGTCTCCAGAGTGAACTGGATGGACGGTTGCTGGCTGTTCATGTATGCGAGTAGGCTGTCTGCTTCGGAATTATTTACAATTATGAAAGTATACTAATAGTATACTAATTAGTATAAATACAGTACTATATCGGACAATCCTTGTCACTTGATAAAGAGTTGCAGCGGCACTCGAAAGCTCGTGAACTTGTAAGCTAGTGAACACTTTTTGCGAGAGTGATCACGAATTTCCTAGAAAGCCAGTGAACACTTTTTGCGAGAGTGATCACGAATTTCCTTGTTGACCATAGTAGATTGCGAGACAAATGAATACCCTCTAGCGATTAAAATGAAATATTGTTTAGAAAAATTACCTCAGAATGTCCCCCCCCCCCATCCCCAGGCCCCATCGGATTTGCAATAGCCAATAACTTTAATATGGGTACGGGTGACGACTCTAACTTATAAAGTTAGGCTTTACAAAAAGGTCACAATATCGGCCAATCAGAGTACGGTTATGACCGTACCGTATAGCAATGTGCATTTTATATTTGCTCACAGGTGAACACGGGACAATCACGATTCCTTGATATATAGTGAGTGGTTGTATTACCGACCGGCCTTGTATTACCGAACGCGCGCATCATATGCGTCAGAAAATAATCAAATACGCTCAAACCTTTCCAACTTCCTTCCAAAGGAAACTTTAATAGAAAAATGATGAAAAATTATCAAAAACACAATTTCGAAGTCTTTATATCCTCAAAACAATAAAATATGGTCAAAATAGCTCATCAGTGACTTTGTTGTTTTCCCAACTTTTCCCATAGAAAACACACGTTCGGTAATACGATACCTTTTCAAGTGACCAAAATATTTCACTTGCGAAGAGGGGTCCGATTGGAAGCTGATGTCGTAAAAATGTAAAACAATTTCGGCAAAATTTCTGCATGTTTATATTTTGGAGGTATTTTTGTATTTATGGTGAAAGTTTGGTGAATTTTATTGGAATAATGTGTTTGATATCAAATTCATGAAAAGTGTTCGGTAATACGACCCACTACCATATGTATTTGGAAAGCACATAAGCGAAACAACCATCAGCTGCTATGGCATGGTCTCCGCAAAGGTTAAATTCAAGAAACCTGTCAACTCGGCCTTAGACTACGTACCGTTCTAGTTTGAAGAGGAGCTTCTTTCTTCTAAAGTTACAGCATCTTAGAATTGGTGAGCTCAGTCAGGATTTCATAGCCTATGCAGCTGCATGGATGTTTGATATCTACCGGTACCACAGTTGTAGCCCAGCCGGCCGCAGCCACACTTGTTAGTTGAACAGTCGTCAAGGAATCAATTACGGTAACCCTTGGATTGCGCGCGTCGCGCCACGCCCACCACTGCACTGCATGCGCACCGGACTCGCTCATGTGATCTGACCGGGGCAGCCCCGGCGCGCGGCGCAGGCTAAGCCAGGTCGCAGCTACAGCGCAGCATGCAGCATATAGCATGCAGTCGCATCGACATAAACAGCTGGCCGGCCGTTCGTTTTCAAACAGTATTGATTGTCAGGCCAAATCTTCAGAAAATGCCTTCGTATTTCACGGGTAAAAGGGAACGTTTACGTGGAAATGCCGCAATTTGTTAGTGGAAATAGGACTAATAGTACAAAGGATACAATATGTTTATATGAATCAGAATACAGT
Source organism: Lytechinus variegatus (assembly GCF_018143015.1). Lineage (NCBI taxonomy): Eukaryota > Metazoa > Echinodermata > Echinoidea > Temnopleuroida > Toxopneustidae > Lytechinus > Lytechinus variegatus. Next base: position 4,525,706 of record NC_054750.1, read on the forward strand.
TACTTTTCAGCGCTTTTTAATTTGTTTTCATTTTATGTGGCGGGCGAGTCTTCGATTCGAATTATAAATAAAATCATCAATCATGATCCGGCATATCACAAGAAAATTATTTTCACCCAAGTATCTGGTTTGGACGAATATAGCATCAGGAGGAATCATCTTAACTTGTGGAGATGCCGTTGAACAGTACAGAGAGATTCTAAAGAAAAGAAAACAAAATAAAATACAGCAATGGAGCTTTAAAAGATCAGGTATGTTGTTGATCCAGCGAGTTCAGACTGATTTCTCCCCTTCTTTTCAGTCCCATATATATTATAATATGTGCTGTATGCTGATAATTTCCATGGACCATCATTATGATCATGGTTCATGCCCCTTAATGCTTATAAAAAGGTCAAGTCCTCTCAAAAAAAAAGTTTATTTGAATCAATAATTAGGTATGTTGCAAAAAAAATAAATCTCAGAAATAAGGCATGTAAGGTGTTTTCTTCATGTCATAAATCACTCACACAAGCATGTTATATTAATTGCGAGGCTAACCCGAGGTTAACCTCGCACAATACGCATGTCATTTCATAATAAATTTTGACGATTTCATTCATCACACGAATGTGAGAGAATAAAACACGCCAAAATCTTCTAAACTTATTAACTTTATTAATCTAAATCTTATCATCTAATTTAATATTTAAAATGTGGTCGAAATTATTTATAAAAGTGATTTTTAACGCTTATGGTACCTCCAAATGATCTCGGCCAAGATACTCCGTCCGATCCTTAATACTGCAGTGGAAATTACAAACAACAATCAAAGTGTGAATTTTTCCTATCAAACAGTCTCGATTCAAGTCGTTGGCGCATAATAGAAAATTGTACCAAAAAAAATCAGCAGGTTGCATTTCATTTTTTTTTTTTTTTAATATTGTATTTTCATCCTTAAATAATTTTACAATCACAATTCATATAAATAAAGATTCTTTGCATGTATACAATAAATAAACAGTCAAACAAATAAATAAGGGGACTGAATGAGCAAGATGTCTTGCAAGTTCAGTCGGGGAAAGTGGGATGATGAGGCTAGTCAATTTTGTTTTCTGCGTCCCTTCCCCCAAATTCAGGTGGACCCCCCTATACTTTGTGTGGTCCCGCCCTAAAAGTTGGGTTGATAATTTTTTTTTTTTTGCTTGTCAAAAAATGCTGAGCGCCTAGAACGCAACCAGCAGTACAGCTGATCCGATGTAAACAAGCAAGTTTATCAAATAATATAGCACCCTCTCTATGCATATAGAGAAAACAGGCGAATTTGGTCCATGCCTTCTTCGACATCAAGAAAAATCATTACCAGAAAGACAGAGGGGAAATGAAATTGGCTTCATATCGTTTTGTAAGTTTCATATCCAAAGCCCGTCTGATCTATTCCTAATTTTAAAAAAATAGCCCTAAAGGTATTGCAAGTGCCATGCCAGTGGTTATCCTGTGCACGGCGATGGCAATTTACCCATGGGTGGGCATAAATTAGAGCTCATCAAGACCTTTAATTTAACACCTCATTTACATGTATCTCAATATAGGCCCAGAAATAAGAAAGTTATTGTAGTTTTATGGTCGTATGAATCGCCTATTCAATTCTTATGTTTTTCTTTGTGTAGGACTGTTATTTTGACAATTGGTTTCCTTTAATAGTTTAGTTATTTATAGTTCAAGCTTTGGTATTTTGTTCAGCTTTGGTTAAATTCTCCATGCTTCGGTTGTCATCCATTTCCATTTGACTTTCAACCTGCTTCTCCTGTCATTCCTTTCCTATTCAGATGTGTTCAATCATTACATTCCCACATCTGATTTTTTTGTTCAACATTCTTATTATGTAATCATCACAACATCTTATTCATCTCCATCCTCTATCTCTTATTGGTTATTTTTATGAATTAGACTTTTCCACTTTCAGTTGGCTTCTCCATTCTCTTTATTCTCATTGGTTGATTTTGTGTAATTTGAATATATGCTAATTTTGTATGAGTTTTACTGAGGCAAGGAAGCCCAGCAAATATAGCAGTGCACTACCAGACTTCATCGAGTTAAGTTCTATTTTGTTCCCATGTCTTTCGAGTTAAGTTCCCTCTTCTCTCCGTTTGCTTCTGTTTGATGTGTGATTGAGCTTATATTACTCCTTCTTCAGTTATTTAATTTCCCCTTAAACTGTATTTTTTTCAACCCCACGCTTTGTTTTTTATGCCAAAAATTGTGATCTTAATTGGGACCAAGGTGCACTAATAGAAAACAACAATGTGCATACATTGGCATATGGAACTGCCCAACAACACTCCCAAACGCCTCCGAAACAGGGACATAAAAACACAGTAGATTTCATTCAGATTTCGACACAATATAGTTAAAATGTTGCTTTATCGGAATGAATACCTGTTAGAGTAGGATGATACCTGTAAATGTGAATAGCAAGAGGTTGAAAGCAAGGCCAAAGTTCCAGTAGCACAGAGAGTCGCAAGATCACAGAGTGAGATTTTTTTTCAAGTCTAGACAGCTGCCATAAACATTCAACATTAAATTGAGCGTGTTTTCTTCTGTTTGAAGCATTCAAATACAGTTCTTACAGTTGCTCAAGTTGCTTACGTTCTTGACACTGACAGCAAAATTCAGTCTAAGCCTACATACATGTAGGTGGCACATTCAAAATAAATCCACAGGACCACACAAAGTCAATGATATTCACAAATCACACAAAACAAACATGAACAAATGGAAAAAGAAGGGTTGAATTCAAACATAATTTATGAAAGCCATTGACTTCAACCATCTTTTGACCCACAGCCCCACACCTACATTATAACTCTGATTAAAAAAATATTGGCCAACTACATTCACTTTTGGAGACCAACAATCTGCATAAATTTACAGTTTAAGTGCAGATTATACAAGATTTTGAAATAAATAAATATTATTGATTTTATACAATTTTCAAGCTTTACTGGCCACCAGGCACATTTAGTCCATCGGTCCATGTTATTGTTCAAACAAAATGTAAACAGAAATCATGCATGATTTCATCCATGACCATACTTAAATCAAATGAATCTATAAGAGTTATTTCTGCAAACCGAGGACATTGATTCTCATAACCTCACTGATATTCTCATGTAGAAACACCAATTAATTCAATAGGATACTTGTATGTATATGGTTATATATGTAGGATTATTCCACTTTTTTTTCTAATAAAGAATCTATGACATACATGTAAAGCAGAACTCAACTTGAAAAATTAAATTCATGGATCTCTCTTAAAAGCAAACCATTCAATAAGCAAGTGAAAGTATAATTCAATTTTTATAATGATTTGAGTTGTCAACTATATGTTTGTTTGTTTGTTTATCCTTTTGACTTCAGGTTGCATGTTTGCCATCGGGATTGCCCTAGGTCCATTCAACCATTACTGGTACGTGTACCTCGACCGTTTCTTTCCAGGCGTTGCAGCATCCACCGTAGCAACAAAGATTGTTCTTGATGAAATCATTGCATCTCCAGTACTCACCATCTCATTCTTAGTTGGTAAGGAGAACACAATTGTTTACCGAGGTTGTATTGTAGAAGGAAGAGGAGTGGGGGGGGGGGAGGGGTAGCGCAGTTTGATGCCAAGCATACAAAAATCCCTCAGTTGAGAATGATGGAATTAGGTAATAAGGTAGAAGATCATGTTTATTTTGTTAATAATTTTAATTTCCCCAAAATCTTGTCTGTTGAATGGAAAAAAAAATAAATTCTAAAATTGCCTATCATTGCAAAAAAGGTGTATGTAAGGCTCCACATGGACACACAAACTACAATGTTTTTATTTCTAATATCTTGAACCAGTGCTTTCAATTGGGAGAGGAAAAGGGGAGAAAGAAATTGCACCTGTAATGTATTGAACCACAAAGTTATTAAAATTGCTTACAGCGTATTTGCAATTTACACGGGACTCTTTTACACTTTATATTTTGAGTAAATTATCCATTATCCATATGGCCCCATCTCAATATACAGGTATCTCCTCCATTGTTCTTATAATATACATTTGAGTGTTTGGTTAATATTATCATGTATCAGGGTTGTATGCAAAAAGGAGATTATGACTTTTGAGTTGCATAGGCCTACAGTTTTAGATATACATGTATACATATAGGCAAATTATGTAATTACTCATGACTATGACCGACCCATACAGTACGTGTATATGATTTCTGGGGTGTTTCACAAATATTTACGAATGTAAGTGTGGTTTGGAGTCTCACTAAAATTTGAGTTGCATGCCAAATGTAAAACATTGCCGCATTCGTCAAATAATGCGCACGGGACGCACACTTCCTACTTATCCATCAATCAGATTATGTGAAAAATAACTTGTACACGTTGGCATTTGAGCATGATTCTGAGTCCCACCTAACTCTTTGTGAACATCCCCCCCCCCTGACCTGGGGGGGGCATGATAGAATGAAGAATATATAATATACAGAAGATGTGTAGTGATTTGTGCAATGATTGATTATTGTTAATGATCAAGAGCACTGTATTTGCTTTCTTCTTTTTTTTCCACTTTTCAGGCCTTGGTCTATTAGAAGGGAAACCTTTGACAGAATGTAATACAATGGTTAAAGAAAAATTTCCCACAATTTGGTTGGTAAGTGAACTTTTGTGACTGAATTTGTTTAAAGGAAAGCGATACTGCAAGACCCATGTGTTGAAATGACCAAACAGATAATGAAGATACATTCCAAAAGTTGAGATGAGAATATGTTTTAAGAAACTAATACCACTTTCAGTAACTCACTAGTCCAGACCGGGCCTGGGCTAAGTCATAAAATTTTGAGTTAATGAATGGCTTGGGCTAAAAAAGCCCTTGCCATGTTGGGCTATTTTAATGCTGCATTTATCAGCACCATTGTAAAAGTAGCATAGAAAATAGCATTGATCCGCTGCAGTTACTGATCACTTGTTGTAAGGACAAAAAAATCATTAGTTAATGAAAACGATATAAGTATCCTTTCCCTTCTATCCAAATTCCAACTCTCCCTGTAATTGAATCTGGCACATTTTGTTTGCTCTCTGCAAGTTCTTTTGTAGAAGTCATCCAATTCATTTTCCCACCAAATTCTTGATAAAGTTACCTCAGAAGAATATATGCTAATGACTCATTGGAATGTTAATATCATCTAAAACAGCCTTTATATGTAGCTTGGTTTGCATAAATATCATCTTAAGTTTGCATTAAAAAGAGACTGTTTCACATGGAGCTGCTAGTAAGTAATTGGTGCCAAACTGTCAGATTCTGAATTATTTTTATTCCTGTCAACTAAACTAGGAATATAAAAACTCTCATTTTATCCAGGATAGCCACTTCAACTATAATTTGGTGATTTTCAAGTGGGCCCTGGATAATGTAATATGATATAATTACCCTTCTCCATTCTTCTAAAGTTGAGCAGTTATGGCACCATTTTTCATACGTATGATCTAGACGGGACATATGGTATTACGCTCAGTGTCCGTCCATTAGTATTAAAAGTAATGAATTTGTACCTTTGTTTTAAGATGGATGTCATTGTTTGGACACCGGCGCAGTGGATAAACTTCCGGTTCCTTCCATTTCCGGGTCGTGTTTTGTATGTCAATAGTCTGGACATGGCTTGGTCCACATTCATTTCATTTTGTACATATACCGATGGTCCCTTTGGCCATTAGGATGATGACTGGGAAGGTAAGGCTCTTGAGCAATCATTGGTGTCTGATCGCGGCTCATAAGTTGTGAACACCACAATATATATATACGTCTGTCACCCTTTTTCCCATGTATTCAACATCACCAAGTGGCCCTTAAGCAGGAATCATATCACATTAGCCTTTACAGTGCCAAATAACTTTGCAAGTTTGAGAATTGTGAACTATATATGAATGCCTTGCTGCAGTTCTCAAACTTTCACTTCCTAATTTTAACAAAAAGTAGGAAAAATCATACCCCAGGCTTTCTGATGAAACCCAATCATCCCAATGTTCCTTTTATAAATCATCAAATGAATCTACAGTTCCCTAAAGTTGCTTCTGTTTCTCACTGATTGCTGCTGAAGAATGGAGAATGGATCTTTCATCAAATATGAAGCACAAAAGTTGGATGTATTTTAATAATCGCATGTAGATCTGATCTTCCTGAGCTACATGTACAAGGGTGGATTCAAATAACGGTTTTTCGTACATGACATTGGCTCTGTAAAGGTTAACCCTTATAATACAGAGGTTTACTGGGTGATTCAATTTGTCCATCGTGCTGTGGATAATTCCTGTACACCTGTACTGTTAACTTGGTAACTTGGGTTTTCCGGTTCAATATGTTACGCTACTTGATCTCCTGAATATACTCTTCTTTCATCTCCCCCTTGTCTGATTCTCCTTTTTTTTGTGTGGTTTTGTAAACACCGTACAGGGATGATCGCCCAAGCCCCCAACCCACTCCTACTCCTTCAAAAGGAGTTTGTCTTCAGGATGACTCAACTTTTCTAATCTCCTGGGCTGTGAATATTGCCAACAATCATGTACTGTTAACTTGGTAACCTGGGTCATCTGATTCAATATATTGGTGTTTAATATAGAGTTGCACTACAGTACTTCCTGAATTTACGCCTTTCTTCTTCCCCCTTGTCGGATTCTCCTTTTTTTTTAAACTTAGACCCTAACCAGGGTTGGTTGGTGTGGTTGAATCAAACCCCCTCCCCCTTTCAGATCTTGGCCGCTGATCACGTGAACGCCGTGAAAATTAGCATGATAATAGCGTGTGATGTACATATGATCTACAATTTTGTAATTTTTCCTAAATGATGGGGGGTTATATGAATGAATTATGCTCATTCACTGTAGAAAGCTCTTAGAATGCATTTTTGATGTAAATATTCTTTAAACCATTGCAATTTTACAAATTATTTTTCAAAAAATCCTGGTTTGAAAATGAATTTCGTATGTATTTTACTGGTTCATGAATTTTTTATATATTTCTTTTTTTTTCAACCTTTTGTTTTTCTTTGTATTTTTTTTATTATTTTCTGCAGAGCCTTTATGAAGCATAATTATACTAAAATTAATGAATTTCAGCTGATGAAAGTAAAAATAAACATTTCTTACATTGACATTGATTTTGTACACAAAATCATGTTTTAGAGTATTTTTGGGTCTGACATGCACAAGACTTCAAAGTAAAAATTCAGTGAGCAGCGTATTAAAATTTTTTACAGTGTGGAATGGTCGCAGAAAATGTCAAGGGGGGGAGGACTCAAACCGCCCCCCCATGCGGTTTTAGGGTTAAAAACCATGCAGGGATGGTCGTAAACCTGAAAAGATGGGCTTGTGCCATCACATTGGGTCATCGCGTCTGGTTGGGCAATCGTGTCTGGTTGGGCAATCGTGTATCCCGACTATTCAAGAAAAACTTAACTGGGTTTAGCCCATGTTGTATATAGTAGACCAACGTCTTGTAGACCAAGTGAATAATAATGCTATTCCTCTGGGTTAACTCCAACCCATGAACCTATTTTTCAGGGAGGGGGGGGATGACCTACATGTATTGTGCCATCCCCCATTTGTGAATAGTGCTCGGGGGGGGGCACTTACATTAACGAGTAGATATACCATGCGCGACCCCCCAAAAAAGGATGTCTTTTTCAAGATAGGGCATGTTATGTACGTAACGTAATAGGGTGTCAAAACACTAAAATAATGAAAAAAGGGTATCTATTTCGCTATAGGAAGGCTACGAGTTTATGGTCAAAAAGGGTGTAAAAAAGACCAAAATGTTTTATTAAGGATGTACATGTACTTTTTGCCCCAACATTATGTGTTTAGAGTACGATTTGCGCGAGGTGTGGGACGGTCGGGTCGTGCTAAACCCAGTGATGTAGGTAAAGGTAAAACCAACATCAGTGACACAATAATTAAAATATCTCTGTACTTGTTCAGGGGTTCAATTCAAGAAATAATTGCAAAGAGTATCGGTTTTTTTTTCCAATACTTGTTAAGCGTTGGGCTTCACACGCTAATACTTGTTAAGTGGGTGCATTTCAGAATATAGAAAATACGTGTTTAGGGTGCTTTCCACTCGTCAATTGCAGTGGCCCCCCCCCCCCCCCCCCCCGAATAATGTGACGTCACAGATATACATACATATATACGCCAGTGTACTGTACGCTTTCACACTACACATTGTAATTCTAATGGTAAATGTGTAATTAAATAAATGTATTCTGATTGAAATTGGAATGCATTAAAACAGCACTAGATCTAATTTCTGAATATAAACTTTTCCAGATTTTTAGGCCATTTAATTGTAATGGTTTTTATCAGCAGCTGTTCCTCCTGAGATATAGATGATAATTACTTTCCTTTTTTATGAATTATGTCATTAAGCCCAAAATATAAAATGCTTTTAGGGCCAGCTGTTCTTGCCTGGAGTAGATGTAATTACTTGCATTTTCTTTCAATTTAGGCCAAAACATCCCAACATTGCAGTTGATAGAATTTAGATACAACATGTATATAGTTGGTATTGCAGACTAACAAAAATTTTCATTACTTTCAATAAGGCAGTTGAATTTAGGCATTGTCTAAGTAAGATAATAAACTGTAAATTGTAATTGTGATTTTGTATCCCCTTAAGTTTAAAACTCTGTTCATATAATTCAGGCTTATCTCGAAGTATTCTGTTGCAATTCAGTGTGGTGTGCTAATGCACCCCCTGCAACAAAAGTTTTGTGAATAAAAATTATTCTTTAAACATGTAGTTGTTTTCAAAGTCTGCATGCACTGCTGTGATATTGAATCACATAATGCAGGTGAGACTGCCAGAGGCGTTCCACTTGTTTTAGACCTTGGTTCCTTTTCTTAAAAGTTGAGCATTATAAAAAAATTTACAATAACAGTTCAAAGCTACTGAAATCCTTCAATTTGTTGTAGTAATCATGCATGTGTTATCATGAATAAAGTCTTTATGAAATGGGTCCATAGAAGATACCATACATGAAATTAAAAGAAAAAGGTCCCAGAATTTAACCTTGAGGTACCCTACACTCTTGAGTAAGAGTGTGATTTGTCATTACTAATCACAATATACATGTAGGGTATTCATAAAGCGCACATATTCACCTTCTTAGTACTCAAGGTGCTCATGCATGTCCAGTGTATATTACCTCAGCTATTAATTCTGGTCTCCTGTTTCTGGTGCTTACAGCTTTTTGAGGAATTATAATTTCCTTGCTGGTACCAATGTACCTCACCTCGGTTGAGTGCAGCATATTGTGTATTAATCTCTTGTTTAAGGAAACAACGCCATGGCTGGGATTTGAACCCATGACCCTCTGTTCCACAGTCCGGAGACTGATCTGCCGGGCCATATTACACTCTACATTTATTGCTTTTGATGTGGCAAATAACTTTGAAACCAATATCCCAATATTCCAGGTACTACATGTGATAGCAAACAGCATGATCTAGTGAGTCAAAGGCTTTCGAATGTACAGGACACCAATCATGATTTCATCATGACATGTAAATACATGTAGTATTGAAATATTACCAACTTTTTCTAGGAACAAATCTACTGATAATCATGACTTTTTGATGAAATGATGTTCTCCTATTAACACATAACGTGGAGGAGTTATGGAGATGAAACTTCTTTTAATTTCCATGCTATGTAACTACGTAACTACGTAAGGAATAGTCCTTTGATTATACATGTATATTTCATGCTTTTAAAAAACCTCCCCACCCCCTCTTATGAAATTGCCTTGAAAAAGACACCTATGATATTTTTGTTCTCTTTAGACTCACATATTATTGCACTTTTTTGTGTGTGAAATTCAGCTTTGGGGTCACAGCACTTTTTGTAAATGCATGCATGTTTTTGATGATGTGTCTTACATGGCTCCAAACTTGTGAATAATTGTTGGTGTATTTAAGGTGGGCAGTGTGGTAAAAAAATATAATCCAAATTGTGTTTCTTGTATCAAAATAATCTGACATGTAATCTTTCAGGATATACACATGAGTTCAATGTAATATTTCTCGGGGTAGTTAAGATGCAATTGATTGAAAATCACCTCTAAAATACATCATGCTGGATACCTGTATATACTAAAAACATTTCTTTTATAAATTTAAGGTTTTCAGTAAAAAAAATGCCCAAACTTGAAAAGATTCAATTCAAATTTGATGAAGTTTATTTCTGCATCTATTGTGTTTACTCTTGGTACTTGAATAACCATTGGGTAATACCATGCATGTGTTCATGAGGGTGGTAAGGTCAAAAGGTCATATTGCGTATTTTATAGATAGGGATATCGGGCGAGACTTGTGGTTCGTGAACCACCTCGTTTGATATTGGGAAGAAATTATTGAAGAGGTTTGGAACAACTATCTGATCAACCAAGAAAATTCCTAGTTTTTGGAAATATCTTTGTTCCCCTTTATTTGCTGATACACCAATAATGTGATAATGATGATCATGATATTCATAATTGGTGAAAAAAAAGATTAAAATTATAATTAATATTGCTGATGAAATAATGCATCTCTCTGTTTGAATTTCAGCTTGATTTGTGTGTCTGGCCTACTATACAATGGATCAACTTCTATTATCTACCTCTCCGCGCTCGAGTCATCTACGTCAACTCAGTTACCTTCCTCTGGGACATGTTTCTCTCCTATATGGTTCATGATCACAAGACTGGAGATACACCCGAAGGAAGTACATGTATACCAGAAAAAACGCATAATAAATGTGCCTAACCTTATGCTGCCTAAAAGTTGTGTTTACATGTTTTGTTATTTAAGGTTTTATGTACATCTAATCCTTCATCGCCTGAGAGCTGTTTTGCGATCAAATTGTAAGTTTGTTGGTTAATATGCAGTATATTGTTCTCTTTTACTCCTTGTGCAATGTGATAGATTTCAAAATGTTTTATTTGCAAGACCAGCCTGAATGTTCTATTGGTTTTATTACTTCAAAAAGCCTGTTGGACCCTTATAGGGGAGTTGGACAGTATCCTGGAAGTAAGAGTAAATTTAAATACCCTAGCCAAAAACTATTGAGGCGAATCTGAATTGTATTCTAAATGCACTCTCAATGCTAGTGATATAACCTTGCTTGCATAGGAAAATATACAGAGAAAGAATGAGGATTAAACCTAATATATAGACTATAAATCCGCTTAAGCAAATAAGTTTGAGGCGACTTTTGAATGCAGAGCGTGTAGATGCCTCCTTTATGGAAGAAGAGATCGTATTCCATAGTTTAGGGGCAGGATAACGAAATGAGCTCTCCCCGTAGAACTTGGTCTGAACAAATGGACACTTATAAACTTATTAAAGCAGATATCTCCATGAAGATCTTAGATTGCGTGAAGGGACAGATCTTATTAATTTCTCACTGATATATTCAGGGGCCAAGGAATTAAGACATTGATAGGTAGGTAACAGTAGCATATACATGTTATGATTTGTGAATATGTGACCAGTCACCAGTCACGCTAAAACCAACCATAAGCCATCAAAAGTAAATTTTTGAGATTTTTCTTAAAGTTTGAAAAAGCACATCCTAAATGAGTTATAACTTGTCAAAGTGGATCCACACAAGTACTTGATTGAATGCAGAAGAAATCAAGCAAGAGCTTCAAAAAAAAAGGAGAATACAACTTTTTAAGTTCAGGGTTCTCTAAGCATGAGGTGTGCACATTGTGCAATCTTCATGAAATTCAAAGCAGTCCACACGCAAAAAAAAATGTGTCAAAGAAATTCTTCTTTTCTATTCAACAATACTACAACAGTATGACAAAGAATTCTCTCAGATATGGTAATATTCAGTTTTTGAAGAAAGAATAACCATTTTTGGCATCAACGTCTTATATTGTCAGGCTTTTTGGTGTCTGACCACATATTTGTCCGGCAACCAAACAGCATTAGTCTTCTTGCATTTGGAGGAAAAAAAGGAAATGCACACAAATTTTAAGAAACAGCTCGATTGAGTTTAAAAGACCTTGCACCACCTTGAAATCACCAGAATGAACCACATTTTTGGGGCAACGTTGGGGTGAAAATTTCAAATTTTCAAGAATGGCTCTTTATGTTAACCTGACAGTTCCTAGATACTGTCTGATCTAACATGAAAGACCACTAGCATAGATCTATATTTAAAACTAGCCATGTTATGAATTTTGTCATAGAAATGATATAAAAGTCCCCAATGAGAGAATTATTTTTTAAGATCAAGATTTCAAAAGGTTATTGTATTTTTTTTATTTGGTTGTCCTTAAATGAGGCCAATCACATAGTAGGTGGCCTGTAATGGAGTACTGTATGTGAACTAATCTTGAGATATTTTTTTTTATTGAAATAAAAAAATCAAATAGTATGTATATATTGGAATATATATTTGAATATTACTGTATATATATAGTGTTTACAGTGTCTGGAATTTGCACTTGGCTCTCTGTTCATATTTTCCCCCTTTACTTTTGCTAATACATTTGGATTATTTTATAGAAACGAGCTGTGGGAAATCATCTTATTTGAGATTTTCAAGGCAATAGCGTTTCTTTATCTTAATTTATTGTCATTTTACAAGACGATGACTTTAAGAGTAGCCATTATTCAAATTCATATGGTCACTGGCTCACGTATCTGGAAAAATCAGGTCCCAGGCCAGTCCCTGAATTAGGCATCGTTTTACAGCCCATTTGATGCCAGGGGCTCTTGTTTTTCAAATTTTTATTCTTCCCTTTTTTCATTTTTTTCTCATTCTATTCCCTTCTCTGCCCGTTTCCATTTTTTTTTGCACCCGGGGCACATGCCCCAACCCATCCCCCCCCCCCCCGATATGCCACTGTTTGCGATATATTTTTCTTGCCATAAAGTCTGTATCTACAAACTTATCTACTCAGGGTCAATTTATGGTTACACTTCGTAATTCCGAAACACGTAAATTGCCTATACCTCGATGTTCGTTAATCCAAAAATGTAAAAGGGTTCGTTAATCTGAACATTTGTGGCGTTATTCCGAAGGTTCGATAATCCAAAAACGAAATAAGGTTCGATTTTCCGAAGGTTCGTAAGTCCGAAAACGAAATAAGGTTCATTGTTCCGAAGGTTCGTTAATCCGAAAACAAAATAAGGTTCGTTCCGAAGGTTCGTTAGTCCGAAAACGAAATAAGGTTCGTTCATCATTACGTTTTGGACTAACTAACCTTCGGAATTACGAACCTCATTTCGTTTTCGTATTAACGAACCTTCAGAATGACTAACCTCAATTTGTGTTCGGACTAACGAACCTCATTTCGTTTTCGGACTTACGAATCTTCGGAATAACGAACCTTCGGAATATCCGAACCTTCGGAATAACGAAGCGTCGGAATTACGAATGTATGCGCAATTTATAAGTACTCATTAGGGATGTTTTGTTACGAGACGGTTTCTCAAATAATAAGATGAATCCATGCAAACATGCCTGTGCTTAAGAAAACAGAAACATGCTTCATTTTCATGGTTTTCATGACATTATTCAGACAAAACAGTGTTTATTCTTGAAATGGGACTCCATCTTACAAAGAGTTACAATTGATCTGATCGACCCCAACTGTATGGAAGTCCATCAATGTCATATTTGTTTTCTACAGGAAATTTGCACAATGTCCTTTGTAAAGTAAACAAAGAAAAGCACTCTGAATTTTTGATGAAGCAATGAATTTATGAATATGCATCATATCTAGAAAATGTTTTGAACAAACATGTATTTTTAGATGTTGAAGTTGCTGGTTTTCGATGGTTGTGGTTGATAGGATCAATCTGAAGTTTTTGTAAGACGGGGGCCCTAGGCTTTCTGGAAGACCTGACCAATGCTCTGTACTGTATTTTGTGGATAATGATGAATTAGGACGATTGCTCAATATACCTTGCAAAAATATACATCTACTCTGTATTTTACCCATAGATGCACAGAAATAGTATTTTGTCGAGATAAACGCTCACAGAAGTTATGTCACAAATAAAAACCTGAATTGATGGTTGGTGGTTTGGCACGATGTTATTGAAGCTTGATCTTGAACTCGCATGGGTTTGTCATTGATCTCTTTGTCGCCATCTCCTGTTCGTTATTGTCCCAGACTGTATTCAGACTTTTTTTATTATATGTTAATTGTTTAAAATCAAATCAAATTATGAGACTTCAGTGTGAGAGATGGATGAATCATGCATCCATCAAAATATTTCCCATGCTTTTGTTTTTACATCTCAAAAAATTATTCCTATTCATAGGAAATTTTAAAATTTATGATATTCATGGCACCTTTCATTTTTATCATAGGCTGTGTGTAATCATGAGAGTAAACTATGGATATCCTAAACATGTAATTGTGGTTTTGATGGGTGTTTTTTATGAAGGTTATTTATCAGATGGATTGTTACACGATGCATATTTTTGGCAAATCCATGCAATATTAATTTAAATTATTTCTCACTACCCCAAATGTTTCTTTTTTTGTTTTAATTATTGATGTATGAGAATAATTACATGTAATTTACTTCTTTGATTGCTACACGATAGATGAAGTACGAACTCAAATGAATTTGAATGAAATTTCATATCTGCAGGATTGTTAAAATATGTTTATTCCTGTATGCCCTATGGGCAAATTTATTTGTAAATTGTCTGCCAAGAGCCCTAGAACATACATATTCATAGCAATTTATATTACATATTATATCACTATTGACAAGCGATTGTAGAAGAGTGACTTAAAGGGGTACTTTGGACTGACAATAATTATTGTCTCGCCTGCATAGCAGAGGGAGACTATAGGCACACCCTTTCCAATGGCGGCGTCAATATTGAAATCTTAACCAAGGTTACGTGTTTGAAATTTCATCATAACCTACATGTTAAATGTTAAAGGACCTAAAACTGGGTTTAAAAAAATATCAAATTTTACAAGGGCACTGCACAAATTCCACTCAGTCAAAATGAGCAATTATTTTTACACAGGTTAGCTTAGAGGTCAAGTCCACCCCAGAAAAAATGTTGATTTATAAAGAAAGCAAAATCAAACTAGCATGACGCTGAAGTTTCATCAAAATCGAAAGTAAAATCAGAAAGTTATGGCATTTTACAGTTTCGCTTATTTTTCACAAAAACATTTCATTTTTTTTTTTCAGATTTGACAATAATGTCCAACTTGACTGATTCACATAGTATTAAACAATGCTAATTCCACATGATCAGGGAGGAATTAATCATTGTCTCACTTGAAAATAAGGAGAAAATTAGAATATTTCATATAATGAAATACAAAAGAAATAGTGAGTGGATGTCATCATCAGTCTCCTCATTTGCATACCGACCAGGATGTGCATATAAACTGTTTTGTGAAATTCAGTGAAACTTTAAAATGTCATAACTTTCTTATTTTACATCCAATTTTGATGAAATTTTCAGTGTTATGCTTGTTGGATTTTTCTCTTTTTTACTCGAATCATATTTTTGTTCGAGTGGACTTGTCCTTTAAATAAGTTTTACCATGGAGATAGATGGTTTTACTGAACATGTGCCAATATAACAGAGAGGCTAGTATAGCCCCTCAAATCAATCGGTTTCAGAATCCAAAGTCACAACAAGATGGCAAATGACAGACCATTTAAAGTGAGATGTTTAAGTAATTGGCTCAATCATAAAGAGGCTACAGCAAATCAAAATCAAAATTTTAAATGACTGGAACAATCATGCAACCATACACAGATCCCACAGAGGATGTCCGGTCAGAGTGGCTAAGTGAGATACCCATATGTTTCCCTTTTGGAGCAATGTTGGAGCAATCATTATCTCATTTTAAATAGATTGTCAAATCATTTTTTTTTTTCATTCTAGGTGTACAAAACTTGAATGAATACCTGCAATTAAAAAAATACAAAATTGGGAATATGACATTATTGGCCAGCTCATTACATATTCATGAATACATGCATAGAACTATTTTACTGAAATAAAGCAAAACTTGAAATGTCCCCGGGGGGGGGGGGAGCAGTCAAATGAATTGCTGTACACATGCCTGACCAAATTATTTCTAAATACCCCCTAAACAAGTTTTTTGCGGGCTCAGTATTTATACATTTTGGCCCCTATTTGTCGCCAGAATATGACCCCAGGAAAAAAAACATACCCTTTACACGTTTGGCTAGTCTAAGAAAAAGGCTTTGGAAAAATAAACATAGTCATACCCTAAATATGTTTGACCCCGCAATTGACCATTGACCAGTTTTTCAAAACCACCCTCCCTTTGAAAATCTGTGTTTTTTATTCTTTTAACGAGTGCACGGGTGGCCCGCATCCAAAACTGAAAAAACACTCCTTTTAAACACTTTTTTTTGGGGGGGGGGGGTCATGCATGTGTACAGCAATATATTTGACTGCCCCCTCCCCCCCTCGGGAAAATGTCATAACTTTGCTATTCCTTGTGTGATTTTGATAAAATTTTCAATGTTTGTTTGTTTGATATGCCTGTTAAATTGACAATATTTTCAGTCTGTTGTACCCCTTTAACATTTGCTTGACCGGGGCAAGTGACTTTGTCAAGCCTTGTATCTTTAATCAGTGGTCTTTTCTGTTGCTATTTTTAGCAACCAATTCTGCATGTTTATGACTTTTTTTGTGAAATGCATTCAGCTCAATGTTTTAATTTTTTTTTACATTCATGTCATTGTTATGAATAACATGTCTTTACGTTTAGTAAAATATTACATGTATGTCCTCTTTGTTTTTAAAGGTGCTGGTTAAGTATAATGTACTGCTGTAATGTACTTTTTGTGCTCTAATGATATTATCAGTACTATATATCTATTTTGAATATGTTACTAACTATCAAGGCTGCTCTGTATTTCAAAAAAAGCATTGAAAAACTCTTGTTATACATTGATGATTGTATTACTATTTGTATATTTTAGCAATTGAAGTGTACGTGTATGCTGGCACGAGGTCTTTCACATGATTTCACCATTTTGAGGCATCGCTAGGCAAGAAAGAGGGGAAAAGGTTACTGATTTTGTTTAGCATATTTTTTTTCTCTATCCTCTAGCCATGGGAACTGGAAAATGATTTGCGTTCTGTATTCAGAAGTATCATGAACAGGGGCAGATCCAAGATTTTCCAAAGGGGGGGGGGCACATTGTCCCGAAGAATAATTTGACGAGCAAAAAAAAGGGTTTTCAACAAAAAATCAAGACATTTCGTCCACGAAATTATTTGACAAGCAAAGAATAAAGGGGGGACACACTTCTGTTTTAACAGCATTTTTACATTTCAAATTTTGATTGTGCCTCTCAAAGGGGGGGGGAGCCGGTTCCCACCCTATTCTCACCTGCAACATCTGCAGTTGCTATGTCATGTATACTTACATCTTCAACTTGCCCATGCCTAATGAAAGAAAGGAAAGGCCAGTTGTTCAAACCTTTACATGACATAACTCCGAATTGGTCTATTTTTACTGCCTGAGATGATGTGCATTATTTTCATATTATTGACTTCAGGGATATAGTATGATAACATTATTTGTTTTATGAAATTTCAACATATGTATTGCCATTTACATGGTAATATTCTTACCATGTGTCACATTCATAATGCCAAACTGATTCATGGTCACCGGTTGTAAGTCCTAACTTCTGAATGAGAAAATGCTAATTTAATTTTATGGTTATTAAAATGGTTTAAAGGCAACACTTCATATGCTTGTTTATTGTACTGTATTAAGTATACGAAATATGCAGAATGACAATAGTAATTGAACAGATATGGCAAAATCAAGCTAATAATAGGAAAAAAATGTTGAGTAGTGGAACAGTTGGAACTCTTGGTGTATTTAGTGCGAATGTAGAATCCTGTTGTGAATAGATACCTCTATTTTGCCCTTTTATCCCATGTAAAATACCCAAGAATTACCCCCATTGCTTCACACCATTATATATGGATCTATGCATGTCCATTTGGAAAAAGGGTCACAA
Source organism: Lytechinus variegatus (assembly GCF_018143015.1). Taxonomy (NCBI): domain Eukaryota; kingdom Metazoa; phylum Echinodermata; class Echinoidea; order Temnopleuroida; family Toxopneustidae; genus Lytechinus; species Lytechinus variegatus. The sequence continues at coordinate 4,543,778 of NC_054750.1, forward strand.
ATATTTTTTTCCTCATTGGTTATTTTGTGTTTGAATGGGTTTAAAAATGATGGTCAACCACGATGCAGTATTGTTGATTAAACCATTGAATGTTTTATTAAAAAGCAATTTATATTATGCCTCCATTGAAAAAAATCAAGGGTTAATAGTTTAACACTTTCTTTTTGTTCTCCTTTTGGGGGGAATAATTATGAACAGAAAAGTATATATCTACAAATTGACTGTGGTTATATTATAGTCGCCCAAGAAACTTGATAATTGAACAGTTTTCATGGATCACAAACAGTCTATATGGCCCGGGGGGCCACTTCCATTCACGAGTGGATACCATGCGCGACCATGGGGTCTCGAAAAGCAACCTAAACACGTAATTTCCATATTCTGAAAATGCACCCCTTAACAAGTATTGGCGTGTGAAACCCTACCCTTAACAAGTATTGGAAACAAAACGATACTCTTGGCAAATATTCCTTAAAATGAACCCCTAAACAAGTACAGGAATGTTTTATTGTTACGGGTCCTTCGGTCGTCGGCTTTACCGTATTTGGTTTAGTACGACCCCACCTTCTACACCTCGCGCATATCGGACTCTAAACACGAAGTGTGGGGCAAAAAGGACATCTTTTATAAAACATTTTAATTTTGTTTTATCATCCCCGCAAATTCGACCCTAAACACGTAATTTTCCTAGCGAAATAGATACCCTTTTTTCATTATTTTTGTTGACACCCTTATCACGTTACGTACGTAACGTGCCTTATCGTGAAAAGGACATCCTTTTTACGTGTTTTTTTTTGGTCGCGCATGGTATCAACTCGTCAATGTAAGTAGTCCGCCCCCGGGCTGTATGGCCAATTGCTGCACTCCCACTGAAATATTCCAACCATTTCAAATCATCTATTTAGAAAAGGAATGCGAGAAAAAGCCACATGTGTTTCATCACGAGCAACTGCATAGCGCCACCTATGGCCCATTCAACAGAATGAACAGATCATGCTGGAAGTTGAAGGGAGGGAATGAGAGAGAGAAGAGGAATGAGGAGAAAAAGGAGGAAGAGAAAATATGACATGGTAAAACAGGAGATGGTACATGCAGCTAATTAACCTTTTTGATTAAAGGGGAAGTTCACCCCGACCAAAATTGTTAAAAAATGGCACAAAATTTAAAAGTTATTAGAATATTATCATTTTATTAGTGACGTCATATCCGAGCAGCTTCCGATGTGTCGTGAAGGAAAAAAAGTCAATGCGGATTCATATATTTAATTAGAGAGAGTTATTGGTATGTTCAGTTTTTGAAAAGTTGCATCATTTTTTTCTTCTAGTTTGTACGTGTATTCGTATTTTTAACATTTATTCTTTTCATTAGCATTTTTCTGAACTAAATCATGGGCTCTCTGGGGCCCGTTGCAGAAAGAGTTGCTTTTAAACGCAAGTCAAAAAGTCAATCGCAAGTAAAAAATGCGCGCTGTTGATTGGTTGAAAATCAAGTTACGAATGATTTTTGGAGTTGCGATTGATTGCAACTCTTAAAGCAACGGGCCCCTGATCTGCCCGGTAGGACAGAGGCATGAAGTCTGTGCAAGTTCAGCCTTGTGGACATATTATTTAAAAATAAACTTTAAAGGAGACTTTTTGTGACCAGTAATGAAAAAGGCTCATATCTTTGTGATTATTAAACCATTTTACATAAAATTTCCTACAGTTGTAGAAAATGAACAGGACTGGTGGAAAGATATAAAGAATGCTGTGATTTTCATATTTTACCCACCTAAAGTGCCATTAACATTTTTTTGTGGGCTACACTAATTACGAGTAGCTTTCCCATATGTTATGTGATACAAAATGCATAAATTTTCACATTTTTTAATGGTTCTTGGTGACCGACTGAAAATTTCTTCTCTCAGGATTTGGTGTGAAATAATTTGTCTGTTGATGTACTGAAGGTACAATAAACAGGCGCGGATCCAAGAGGGGGCCGAGCCGGCCCCCCTATTTTTTGACAACCTGTATAGAAAAAAGTGTACTCTTTATCTTGATAGAAACTACGAAAAGCTGGAAGAAAAGGAATAAAGAGCTATTATACCCATAATGTGTAATTTACAGCCTCGTAACGGCCGGCCCGACCCCGAAAGGAAACAAGAAAAAGATGAGGGGAAGAATTGGATAATAGACTTTATATAAAAAAAATTCGCTCGCGCATCGCGCTCGCATTGCCTGTGTAATGAATTCCATTCATGACACTTTATATATCCAGTTCTGAAATCAATTTGCACACAATATATTTTAGCTCACACATCAAGCTTTCATTATTTTGTTTGATTTACACAAATTGTTATATCAAAATTTTCAGCTCGCGCTGCGCGCTCGCATTGTTTTATTTGTGAGATACCTATCCTCTTTGGAAATTCTTTCCAAAATTTGTCAAAATGCTCTTGTATCATGTCAGTATATCAAAAAAATTAAGCTCGTGCTTCGCGCTTGCATTTAATTGTTTGAGACACACAAGCTTGTTCTTTAAATAAAAACGCGCTTAGACCGTCCAGTTTTCAGGTCGGAACATCACTCTCATTATTTAATTGTTGATACTTGTATCCTCTTCATTAATCATTACAAACAGTCCTAATTGAGTCCCTTAATTTTCACGTTACTGTAATAAAATATCGGCTCGCGCTTCGCGCTCGCATGCGGTTTATTTGGATACTTATCTTTGTTCATGATTATAAAAACTGCTCAGAATCTTCAGTTCTAAGGACATAAAATATCAAAGATTTTTTTGCTCGCGCTTCGCGCTCGCATTACATATTAAGACCACATGAGATACCTTATCTTGTTTATAACTTAAAAATCTAACATATACTTAAAACCTCAGTCTTTAGTTAGGACTACCCCCTGAAAAACCAACAAAAAATAGTATTATATGGCGGCCAATCGAGAAAAATGTTGCTGAAAAAAATTTTCGCCCCCCCCCCCCCCCTATTGGCGAAAGCTGGATCCGCCCGTGATAAAAACACTTTTAATGACATTTAATTCATTGAGGGTTTTTTTTTATTCACGACACATGGGAAGCTGCTCGATTATGACGTCACTAATAAAAGCATAACAACTTATAACTAATAACTTTAAAGGTCAAGTCCACCTCAGAAAAATGTTGATTGCGCAATACTGAAAGTTTCATCAAAATCGGATGTAAAATAATAAAGTTATGACATTTCAAAGTTTCGCTTATTTTTAACAAAATAGTTATATGAACAAGCCAGTTACATCCAAAAGAGAGAGTCGATGATGTCACTCACTATTTCTTTTGTTTTTTATTGTTTGAATTATACAATATTTCAATTTTTACGAATTTGACGATTAGGACCTCCTTGCCTGAAGCACACAATGTTAAAATAATGGAATTCCACGTGTTCAGGGAGGAATGAAACTTCATTTCTAATGACAATGACGAGAAAATAAAAATATTTCATATTTCAAACAATAAAAAACAAAAGAAATAGTGAGTGAATGACATCATCGACTCTCTCATTTGGATGTAGCTGGATCGTTACTGTTTTTGTGAAGTGAACCGAAACTTTAGAATGTCATAATTTTCTTATTTTACATCCGATTTTGATGAAATTTTCAGTGTTATGCTTGTTGAATTTTTCTCTTCTTATTGAAATCAAGTTTTTGTTGGGGTGGACTTGTCCTTTAAATCTTTGATGGATTTTTCTCACCAATATAAATTTTGTGTTTTGTTTGTTTGGTTTTTGCTATTTTTACAATAAACTTTTTGTCAGGGTTTACTTCCTCTTTAAGTTTGAACAAATAGAGGATGGCAAAAACCATGTCGTATATAAAATCCACCAAGTTCAAACTGTAGGAGGAAGCACTTAAATGATAAGTGTGCCCAACAACATTTGATTTGAATAAAGAGAAAAATTAAACAAGCATAACACTGAACATTTCATCAAAACCCGGTATAAAATAAGAACGTTATGACATTCCAAATTTTCGTTTAAGAGTTATATTCACATCCTGTTCAGCATATACAAATGAGGGGACACGACATCAAACACTCACTAGTTCTTTTATATTTTATTATTGTTTGGAAAACGTAATACTCGAATTTTCTCCTCCTCATGTGAAACAAAGTTCTTTATGGGGTGCTGGGGCTGAAGCACCTCATGTGTGAAAATGGAACATTTTAACCAAAACGAGCTTCATTTTTCATTGACCCCCCCCCCCCCCCTCTTTGTTTATTTTTTTTTTTGGTTCTTTGGTTTTTTGTGTGGCTTTTTACATCTATACCTTAAATTTTTGCTGTTGAAATCAATTGGGGACGCTTTTACTTCCTCTTTGTAGTTATTTTTTTATTAATACCTTTTTTTACTTTTCAAATACACTGGGGACCAATTCAACTTTCATTTTGTAGTGAAAACCTTTCTCTTTTTTTTGCTTTTCAAACTTACATCAACTGCCCCACTTAAAAAAAAAGTCTATCCCACGACCATGTTAGAAATAGTGAGTGAGGGACATCGACTCTCTCGTTTGAATATCGCTGGGTTGTACATCATTTCAAAACAGCATTGTGAAAATTAAGCGAAATTTTGTAATGTCATAACTTCGTTATATATATTTGATCTGATTTGTGCTAGTTTGATTTGTCTATATCAATTCAAATCAACAATCTTCGGTGGACTTGACTTTTGATAAAACTTAGTAAAAACAAACAGAGATGGAGATTGAAAGGAGGAAGGAAAGAAAGGCTGTTTGAAGGAGAGACACAGAATCACACAGAACATGAAAGGAAAATGACCTTTCAAAAGAAAGTAGGATCATATAAATGAGGGTTATACGGACGTAATGATTGATTAAAAAATGAATCATAATTAAGAGCAGATAAATGTAAACTCGAGCTTAAGGAAAACCTAAAAAAGTGAAACAAAATATTACTGAAAATATACATAGGAAAAAAGTTCTTTTTCCACATCCTCCAAAATTAACCTGTTCGCCATCTATGGCCCCTGATGTGCTGATCCCCCCCCCCCCCTCTGCATGAAAATCAGATTGGTATGTCAACGCTACCAAAAAGATTAATAATATCGAAATCATATGTTGAGGCGGAAACCTTTTTATTCCCAAATAGTGTTTATTCTGGAGTGAAAATAACCTTTTTTTTTGGGGGGGGGGCTTGTCATTTTTTCTAAACCAGATGTTACGGCTGTTTCGAACCGCCGTATGGGAAATGTGACTGGGCCATAAAGGATCAATACTCCACGGGTGTTAAAAGAGATAGAATAAATAATATATTCACATATTTATTAAAGGGGAATGAAACCTTTGGAATGAGTAGGCTTGTGTTGAAACAGAAAAATCAAAGAATAACAAAGAAAGTTTGAGAAAAATTGGACAATGAGAAAGTTATGAGCATTTGAATATTGCAATCACTAATTCTATGGAGATCCTCTAATTGGCAATGCGACAAGGATGTGTGATGTCACATGTGAACTTTCTCTATGATGGACTATAAAATACCCCCATGTCTCTTTTTGCTTTTTCTTATGGTGATACAAACTTTTAACCGTGGTGTATTCTTTAAAAATCTGTATTACATGCCCTCCTATAGAAAGGATACATGATCTACTGATAGATGTGATAAAAGAGGCAATTTAAGTGAAATATATACTGGGGAGAGATGTTCATCAGTGACATCACACATCTTTGCCGCATTGCCAATGTGAGGATCTCCATAGCATTAGTCAGTTAGTGATCGCAATATTCAAATGCTCATAACCTTCTCATTATTTGTCCGATATTTCTCAAACTTTCGTTGATCTGTTTCTTTGATTTTTCTGCTTTCACACAAGCTATCTTGTTCTAAAGGTTTCATTCTCCTTTAATGAGCTGACATTATATTGATGAGAACATGAAGTTAATATCAAACCCGTGTCTTGAAATGGGCGTCAAATTATGATAATGGTGGAACAAATAGAAGACACAATCGACAATGGGATGGATAAGGCCTACATAAAAAAAACTGGGCGGATTAAAAGGAATGTTAAGATCGCAATAACAAAAGTACCCCTTCTATATGCTGTTTATAAAACTAATCGTTTGCCTGGAGATGTTACGTAATTCATCTATTCATTTTGGATGATTTTTTATATAAAGAAATCTCTGAGCTGGAGAGCTAGCAAGTAAACGGATTGCAAGCTAGCAAACGGAAAGCTTGAATAATTGCACTATATCTAGAAGCAACCAATTTTAGTGATCCCGCCCGGACCCGGTTGATGTTTGATAATAATGATTATTCACTACTCCTTATTCTTGATGCTCTGCCTGGATGTGGCAAATGTCCACACACTTACTGGTATGAAATTATTGATCAGTTTTTATATGTTGATGATATGGTTATGGTATCTTTATGGCGTATGAAAATTATTGATTAATATTGTATGATCTATGCGGAACTGCAATGTGTTGAGTGTTTTACCCAAAGACTTCATTATATTTAACTCCTCTAATATGCATCTCATGACATATCTTTGCGTAATTTTGTAATAATATAAAAAAAAATTTTGGTAGATATAGTGGTCATTATTGAGACTCCAATTTGTGCTTTCTTTAAATATCCGATTTACTGGGTCTGAACTGATGGCCCGGGTTGTCTGGGCATCAACACCATCGAATACTCATTTACCCGGTGATGCATGTTGTCATGGCCAAACAATAAATTCTGACGGACCAAATATATACGAACAAAAGTTGTGAGAAAGCAAAGTGAGATAGCGAAAATAGCGACTTTCTCCCAAATAGGCTAGACCTACATGAGGCCCATATAGTTACGTAGGGAAAGCGCTTTTTTTTTTTTTTATACAAGACAATTTTTGCGAAGGACTGTTTTGAGTATATAACGTTCCATTGTAAAACTTTATATACATTTAAAGTTTTATTTCATTTTATTTATTTATTTTGCTTAATGTTTTGGAGTAATTTCGTAGTTCCAAAACGAACGCTTTTATAAACGTTCTGAAACCTTGAAAAGGTTTAGAACGAAGACCTGCAAAACTTTTAATAGAACATTTTTAAAGGCCTGCGTCAGGCCTAGGTCTTGTTCTAAAAAGTCATAGTTTTGCTAGTATTAAAGGTATTTAAAATAAATTCAGATCGGCTGTGGTTATATCAGTGACAAGTTGAATTATGTATTTAATCTGAATCAAATATATGATTCATATTTTTAAGGAACTGTACATGGTTCGGCTGGTCACTTACCTCTGGCGTGCCTGGGTTTATTTCATTCAAATCCATGAGATTGAGAGTAAATAGCCTAGAGACAGTATGAAAAGACAATTAAAGCCTCAAAAAGAATTAAAGATAGGAAAAAAGGTTTCAATGTGCAAAAAACATTGATGATCGATATTATTGACTCTCTCGATCGCAGACTGAGGCGGACGTCGATACCGGATTCGAGGGGAAGGGTGACATATCGATCCCCTCCCCCAAATAAGTTTGACATCTTTAAACAATCATGATAGGCATTACAAATATAAAGCGCTTTACAATAAAAAAACATCTAATTACTGTATAAACATAACATGGAACAACGCCCTGCTGCCCTCACAATGTCCCGATCAGACTATCAGATGGTCGGCCTGTGACCTGTACAGTAGAGTGGCCAGGTGCAATTCAAACAGAACCTCTTATAATTTGGACTCTAAACCTCTGATATCGGCCTGGCTCAGAAAAAAGGCATAATTTCAAGGGTACCGAGGAAATATAGCCCAAACCAGATGGTACCTCTACAAAATGTTCAATATATCTATCATTGTTGTCTGCATGGGTGAATGAACTGTTCTCGAAACAATCAACAACCTTCCATTCAGTATTATATACTTTGTGACTGATCGTTGATCCGAAGTGAGGTCGAGTTACTCAATCCATCCAAGATAGATATCATGACAATTCGAACGGAACGATTCCATTATGTAAGTCTATGTGAGCTTATTTATCAATGTTTATGCTACTGGAGCTCGTTCTCTGCATAACTCTAGTGAAAATCGGCTGCCATCATTAGCTTGCATCCGAATCTGATGATACGCTTGTTTGATTTATATCCACTTATCTAGTAATTCAGATTAACTTGCTGTTGGAGAGGGCTTGCCTGAAGTAAGTATATTTAATAGTGTAAAACGGATCGTCATGGTGTTCTTATGAAACAATGATGTTTAATAAGGCCTATATATTGTTTTGTCTTTTAGCTATATAACTGATGGGATGAATATTTGATTCCGAGGTAAACGGGTTTGGAACAGGAGATGCGGAACGTACTGGGGGGGGGGGGGGACAAGCCAAAATATATATGTCAAAATGGACAGTTTGCTGGTGCCAGAGGCATGGGCAGATTCCAAAGGGGGGGGGGATTTTTAGGAGAAAAATTTGGATAGGCCAAAAAAATGTTTTCAACCACATATTAAAGATATTTCGTAACCGAAAAAAATTGACAAGCAAAAAAAAAGTCTCACCTCTGTTTTAAATGGCATTTTTACATTACAAATTTTATTTTTTCTTCTAAAAGTGGGCGGGCACGTTGCCCCTGTGCCCCCCCCCCCCTGCCCCGGATTCCGCGCCAGGCCAAAGGATATAGGTATTTTCACCATGAGTGAGATTATCATCTGTGTGTTTTGTAGTAATTAAGTTGAACAATTTTTTTTGTGATTTCTGATTGATAAGAGGGTTTTGGTATTATATTTCCGCGGGAGAGCGGTTTGGAAAAAAAAATCATATCTGAAGTAAAACTTAATTTTTGGTCAATTATGGCGCTGATTACTGTTAAAAGGGAATCCTTGAGAGATTTCATATAATAATATAAGACGTGAAAAGTAAACATTTCGAGCAATTTTTGTAATCATGAAAAAAGATGTGTATTTATTTAAAGAATTAACGCGAGCGCGAGCTGAAATCTTTAATATACCGACCAGAATAGGAACCTGCGAAAGACTGCATTTATAGCATGGTCACATTTGTTCTACGGCGGCCGTACGGCAAGTCGAAAACAGCCGTTTTAACATTTGTTTGTACCAACTACATATAGATAATAGTAAAAATGAATAAAACGGCTGTTTTCGACTCGCCGTACGGTCACCGTAGAGCAAATGTTACCGTGGTATTAGTTACTCATGAAAAGTAGTTACTCATGAGTAGGAGAAATATCTAACCAATCGAATAATGCGAGTGTGCCAAGCGCGAATTGAAAACTTGTAATATTCTAACCTGAAAACTGGGCATTCTGAGCATATTTTGTAACCAGGAACAGATTGAGTACCTTAATCAACAATATTTGATGCGAGCGCGAAACAAGAGGCAAACATAATTTATTTAATATTCCCACTTGAAAACTGGACGTTGTAATTAAGCATTTTTGCAACCAAGAACAAAATAAGTATCTTACTAAACAATAATTGATGCGAGCACGATCGAGCCAAAAAGTTTGTGACTTTTAACCTGGAAACTGTACATTCCAAGTGGTTGTTTTTTGTAACCAGGAACAAAATACCTTAAACGATTATTGATGCAAGTGAGAAACGAGCTAAAAATGTGTGATATTCCAACCAGAATACTGGACATTCTATGCATTTTGTAACCATGAACAGGACGAGTATAGGCCTACCTTACTACACAATAATTGATGCGAAGGGTTACACTTCGTAATTCCGAAGCTTCGTAATTCCGAAGGTTCTTTATTCCGAAGGTTCGTAATTCCGAAACACGTAAATTGCCTATACCTCGATGTTCGTTAATCCGAAAACGAAAAAGGGTTCGTTAATCCGAACATTTGTGGCGTAATTCCGACGATTCGTTATTCCGAAGGTTCGATAATCCGAAAACGAAATAAGGTTCGTTGTTCCGAAGGTTCGTTAATCCGAAAACGAAATAAGGTTCGTTGTTCCGAAGGTTCGTTAATCCGAAAACGAAAAAAGGTTCGTTGTTCCGAAGGTTCGTTGATCCGAAAACGAAATAAGGTTCGTTTTTCCGAAGGTTCGTTAATCCGAAAACGAAATAAGGTTCGTTTTTTCGAAGGTTCGTTAATCCGAAAACGAAATAAGGTTCGTTAATCCGAAAACAAAATAAGGTTCGTTAATCCGAAAACAAAATAAGGTTCGTTAATCCGAAAAATTAAAACCGGGAAAGCAGAGGCAGAAGCAAGGGGAGGGGGGCGGGGGACACTTTTGCCGTTCAATTATTATGAGGATGGGAAGGCAAGGGCGGCCGAACGAATTTTCGTTGGGGGTAAAGCCAAATTGAAACTCATACGTCAAAATGGGCACTTTGGTGATATTTTCACCTTAAGATTATCATCTGCTTGAAGTCATTGTGTGTTTGATAGTGATTAAGTAGAGAAAAACTTTTTTGAAGTGACTTCTTATTATGGCAAAATGTATATTTAGGCTTTATTTTTCGGGAGAGAGTATATGAGCGAGCGGCTTGGTAAAACAAATTCAAAGGTGAAGTTGTATAACGTTTTTTTTTTGTGGTCAATTATTCTTAAAATGGCATTATTGCGAGGTGTTGCGAGCGTGAATCACAAGCTAAAACTTTAGGTTATTTCAATAAAAAATGAAAATTAGTTTTTAAAAATCCGAGCAGATTTCTGCTGTCATTAAAAAGATTTGCATCTAACTAAAGAATTAACACGAGCGCAAAACGCGAGCTTAAACATACTGACCAGAAAAGGAACCTGTTAAAGAAAGCATTTAGTGACCTTTTTAGGATGCATATTTCACCAATCGAATGAGAGTGCGAAGCGCAAGCTGAAAATTTTCAATATTCCAGCCTGAAAACTTAACTTAACTTGTATACTTTAAAAAGAGTATTATATTTCGAAAAAAAGCATGAAAGACGGCATATTTATTTTTGAAAAAGGAACTTTCCCATTTTGGAAAATATTAATTCCCCTGTTTTTTATTTCATTTTGATGCCCCCTGCCTCCCTCCCGGCGGATCCAACTTTCGTCAAATAGAGGGGGGGGGGGCAATTTTTTTTAGCCATATATTCCTTGATCGGCAGTTTAAAGTTGATTTTTGTTTGTTTCTTTGAAAGGGTAGTCCTAACAGTCAATAATCAGATTTATCCTTATAAAATAAAGTAAATATGTAATAACATGATAAACCCTTTTTAAATAATGCGAGCGCGAGCTATATATTTTTGTTAATATGATGGGCAATATGTTTGTGATCTTCAAAGCGAGATGCCTATGTAACTAAATTTAGATAATAACTGCTAGCAAGAAGCGCGAACAGAATTCTTAAATATATATGCTCTGACTTGATCTAAAGGGGACATTTTAAGAACTTTTTGCAGTTAGCCATAAAGGCGATGCGTGTTTTAACCAATGGCGGCGGAACTTTTTTTTGGGGGGGGGGGGCAAAGCAAAAAAAAAGGGGCCAATAGGGGCAATTAGGTGGAAACGGGTATTTTCACCATTAGATTATCATCTGTGTAAAGAGGTTGTGTGTTTTGTAGTAACTAAATTGAGCACAATTTTTTAAGTGATCAATAAAGTTATATATTAACGTTTCATTTCTGCGAGCGTAGAGAGCAAGCGGTTCGGGGAAAAAGTCAAATCTGAAGATGTAAAATTCACCTTTTTGGTCAATTACTGTTAAAAGGGCATCCTTGTGAGATGTTGCGAGCGAATCACGTGCTCAAACTTTTGGAAATTTCATGTGGGCCTAGAATGATAATATTGATATAGATATTATTTACCCAGGGAAGCCACTTCAGTTCTGAAAACTATTCTCCTAGCTATTATTTTTTTTAACAAGAATGCTTAGAATGTCCAGTTTTCATGTTGGAAAATCGGAAAAATTTGGCTCACGTTTCTCGCTCGCATCAAGTATTGTTTATTGAGGGACTCATTCTATTCCTGGTTACAAAAAAGAAGTATGAAATGTCCAGTTTTCAGGTTGGAATATCACAAATTTTAAGCTTGCGGTTCGCGCTCTCATTATTTAGTTCGTGAGATATATATTCTATTCATGAGTCACTAAATGCAGTCCTTAAAAGATTACTTTCTGAAGCCTGTTGCATAAAAATTTTTTACCTGAGAAAACTCTGGTAAAAACTGAAAACTAAGGTTAGTCTGATTTCCGCCATTGACTTTAGCACAGGGCAAAACTCTTGTAAAAACAACCCGAGTTTTCTCAGGTAAAAAGTTTTATGCAACGGGCCCCAGGTCAGTATATAAACAAATTACAGCTCGCCCTCGCATTAATTCTTTAGAAAGATACACATCTTTCTCACGATTACAAAAAATGCTCCGAATGCTCACTTTACGTCTTGTTACATGAAATGTCTACTAGTTTGAGCTTGCAATTCGCGCTTTCAACATCTCACAACGATCATTATTAGTATTATTTTTATTTTTATTACCAGCAGAAGCTGTTATTAAAAATGACATCCCCTCCAATACAAATCCTATTATCTAGAGGTTGCTCGCACGCTTCCAACACACTTGATCCCCTGCATCTTTATTTAAACCATTTGCTTATAGGCAGCAATTGCTCAGATAAAATCGAAATTAGCCTATGCTTGATCAGGGCGCCTATATTCTTAATGAAATACATGCTTTGGCCCCAACACACGCATGTATCATCGATCGTTATTACTATCATTGCATAATATCGTGTAATCTTGTAATGACAACATCGTTTTTGTTACCAAAATGAATTATTTTCATTTTCGGAAATACGAACCTTATTTCGTTTTCGGATTAACGAACCTTATTTCGTTTTCGGATTAACGAACCTTATTTCGTTTTCGGATTAACGAACCTTATTTCGTTTTCGGATTAACGAACCTTATTTCGTTTTCGGATTAACGAACCTTATTTCGTTTTCGGATTAACGAACCTTCGGAATTACGAACCTTATTTCGCTTTCGGATTAACGAACCTTCGGAATTACGAACCTTATTTTGTTTTCGGATTAACGAACCTTCGGAATTACGAACCTTATTTCGTTTTCGGATTAACGAACCTTCGGAATTACGAACCTTATTTCGTTTTCGGATTGACGAACCTTCGGAATTACGAACCTTCGGAATTACGAACCTTCGGAAATACGAACCTTCGGAATAACCGAACCTTCGGAATTACGAAGCTTCGGAATTACGAATGTATGCGGATGCGAAGAGGGGGAGGGAGCAAATGTCCACATGTCCCCTCCCCCGGTTCCGCCGAACCTGGTTTAAAAATAATTGTTACGCAATTCATTCAGGACTAAACAATGAATGAACATAAAACAAAGTCATATCATATCATTGCCTTAATATCTCCGTTTATAGTAATAATACCCAATAGCATGCTTTTCCCAAATGGCCCAAAGCGCTTACAATTTCAGTTTACCTACAAAAACAAATACAGAATGACATACAAATAAAATGAAAGCAGTTGCCTACAATGAATAAGTTTCTTATTTGATTAAATTGTTAGGGATTCGCTTTAAAATGTGAGTGGGAGTTTGTTCCATTCTATTGAGGATGCAATCAGTGAAGGTTAAATCTATTTCCGATCTTCTTCTTCTTCTTCCAGGCTATACAGTCCGCCACTGGCGTATTATCGTATCTGTTTTAGTTTAGTTGGATATGTTAATGTATGTGTGTCTTCATAGGATCTAGTTGTTTTTATACCATTTTATTATTTCTTCGTTTGTAATTTCTTCATGTAGCTAAAGACATCATGTCGCTGTTTGGAATTTCAACAAGGAGTCCTGTAGAATTGGTATCTACCCTGAACTCCGGTCTCGGGATCCTAGAGAATGATGGGATACCAAACGAAACACGTGATAAGGTATTATCTGTACGACTCATCTTGAAAATATGTGTAATTAAAAAAGTTATTTTTTCTTACTCGCACTGGATCTGCTTTTTTTATATTTATTTATTCATTTATTTCTTTTCATTTAGTTAGTTTTATTTCAACAGGGTAGCCCTATCAGTAATTTAAATTATGTTTTAGATGGGGCCATGCATAACATAAAATCACATAGAATTACAAACATATACGTATATATAAATATATATATATACACATATAACCTAAGTTATGCAATTGCAATCTCTGCAGTCAAACTTATCAAGAAAATCATATAACAACTACATCTTGAAAAACGATAATTTCATCTAGAAAATAATGTGTTAACGTAAAGGAAAATCATAATGCATTTTTGTAAAAAGAATATTATGGTAAAAAATGGGTGATATAATTTGGTCTTAAATGAAGTCACGGTGTACAGAAGGCGCAATCATCCTATCTTAGAAAGAAGTTATCAAAAGAGTAAAAACATAAGATACTTCGTCGTCAATTTTATCATTTATAGCATAGTCGATTACAATAGAGAGAGACACACAGAAAAAAATTACTGAGTTTCAGACAGAGATCAATAAATATATAACAGAAATTTGCCTCGTAGAAGTGGGAATTTAATAAGCATAATATAAGTATAGTACTAAGTGTATTTCTTATTATTTTGTTTACATTAACTTAATATACCTTTTTAATCCTAGTTGATGTTAATCCGTTAATTTGTATCTGATTGCAATGTTTGAATAAATATTAAAGATGGTCCAGTTGACCCCCCCTTGGGATAGGGCACAAATGCCCGGGGGTATGTTTATCATGTTTATTCACAGACTTTAAAATCATCTTTGTTTCTTGACAGACCCTGGATGATATTTCAAATGCTCTCTCAGAAATAAAATACAATTTTGAGCGAGTAGGAGGCGAGGGTACTACAGAATTCGTTGCACAGGTCGCACAGGAATTTTGTAATAGTAACGTCTTCTTATCAATCATGAAGGTCCTGGGAAAATTAAACTTAGAGGTAAGAAAATGCTCTTATACTTTATTCAAAGAATTCTGAATTTTGTCAAAACTTATCATATTATCGAGGGTTATTCTTAATGAATTAACATATTTGCATAATCATTGATACTTTACCTAGGCCGTAATAAATTGTGCCGCATTTCGCTAACTTTTGTTTAGATGCTTGATTCAGAGTGTAAATGCCTTAAGACAGTATAGGTTTAGACGTTCGATACTCTGAATGGGGACAAGAACGGTCGTGTAGCAACAGAATGTAAAATCCCGTCCCTTGAATGAAATACATCAGATGAGAGAGAAAAACGGGGAAGATGGTGGAAAGAATTAGAGAACGAACACAAAATGCAGAAAGAGGAAAAAGGAAAAATACGAATTTTGGAAAAATAAGATGGAAAGAATTAAGAAAGGAAGGGAGAGCAATCAAGGAATAATTCTTTCTCGGTGCGCTCAGGAGAGCGCATCGATTAAGAAGCAGGTTTGTTCAGTATTCAGGACAAACGACATAATATTAGCATTTTTTTAGTCAGACCCGAAACTTAATACGAAAGTGCAGCTGTTCTGGTTTACAAATTTTCGAAAAAGACCTCCCAGCTACTCTTTTTCGTTTGACGGGCATTGTCAATACATTTACTGTGTTCTCGACTCTGTCGTGCATTGATCGTGTGGAGCAAAAACTCATAATTTCCAGACGGAAGAAGGAGAAAAGAACGCTTGATTTTTGTGGCATATGGTTGCCTCCAATCAGAGACACCAATGACTTTTTTCATTCCTTTTACTATTATGACGTAATTGCCTCACCCCCTTTCGGCCATTTCTCGATGATAGTCGTTATTTCTTGATTTCTTCTCCTTTTATTTCATATTCTTCACGTTATTTTCTCTAATTGCCTTTTATTTTGTCTTATCTGGTTTAATTTTTATCTTTCTTCCTCTCTTCATTTCTTCATTAGCTACCTCTATTTCTTTGACTTATTTTTTTCTTTCTTTATCTCATTTTCTTTTTAAATGTCGTGTCTCTTGTCATATTTCGTGCTTCGTATTCTTTTATCCCTTTATTCATCCTTCATTTTCCATTTCTTTCTCTCTTCAATATCTGTCTCGCTTGCGTATTATAACAGAGCGAGAATAAGAGCCGCTTTCCGACGGCGATGGCAGCGTTGTCAACATTGAAATCTTAACCATAGTTAAGTTTTGAAATGTCACCATAACTTAGATAGTATTTGCACTTAGTCCATTAAGCTTGGACATAGGGGTAAAAAGTGTTACTGATTACCCAGTCAGGTTCAGGTCACATGACCAAAGGTCAAAGGTCATTAAGCTCATTTGAATTTAATTACACCATGTTGGGGATCAACATCGAAAGCTTACCAATAGGTTAAGTTTTTGAAATATGCCATCACCAATCAGTGTTCAAGTTTAAGTCCACATGACCGAGGTCAAAGGCCATTCAAGGTTAATGACCTTTGGCCATGCATGCTGGGGCACTTGTTGAATTGCCATATCTTTGAAATTGCGCATACATTCGTAATTCCGAAGGTTCGGTTATTCCGAAGGTTCGTATTTCCGAAGGTTCGTATTCCCGAAGGTTCGTAATTCCGAAGGTTCGTCAATCCGAAAACGAAATAAGGTTCGTCAATCCGAAAACGAAATAAGGTTCGTAATTCCGAAGGTTCTTTAATCCGAAAACGAAATAAGGTTCGTAATTCCGAAGGTTCTTTAATCCGAAACGAAATAAGGTTCGTAATTCCGAAGGTTCGTTAATCCAAAAACGAAATAAGGTTCGTAATTCCGAAGGTTCGTTAATCCGAAAACGAAATAAGGTTCGTTAATCCGAAAATTGAATAAGGTTCTAATTTCCGAAAATGAAAATTATTCATTTTGGTAACAAACACGGATAATAATAATAATAGCTGGGAGAACAGTTTTCAGAACTGAAGTGGCTTCCCTGGGTAAATAATATCTTTTTTATCATTTTAGGCCTACATGAAATTTCCAAAAGTTTGAGCATGTGATTCGCTGGCAACATCTCACAAGGATGCCCTTTTAACACGAATTGACCAAATAGGCGAATTTTACATTTTCCCCAAAACCTGCTTGCTCGCTACGCTCGCAGAAATGAAACGTAATATATAACTTACCAATCAGAGATCACTTATTTTTTTTTGCTCAACTTAATTACTACAAAACACACAACCTCTTTACACAGATGATAATCTTATGGCGAAAATATCCGTTTGCACCAAATTGCCCCTATTGGCCCCTTTTTTGGCTCCCCACAAAGGAAAATACGTTCCGCTGCCACTGGTTGAAACACGCATCGTCTTCATTGCTAACTGCAAAAAGTTCTTAAAATGTTCCATTTTAGATTAGGTCAGAGCTTATATTTAAAATTTCTGTTCGCGCTTCTTGCTCGCAGTTAGTATCTACTTACATAGGCATCTCGTTTTGAAGATCACAAACATATTGCCCATCATATTAAAGAAATATAGCTCGCGCTCGCATTATTCAAAAAGGCTTTATCATGTTATTACATATTTACTTTATTTTATAAGTATAAAGCAAATTATTGACTGTTATAGGACTACCCTTTCAAAAAACAAACAAAAATCAACTTTAATCTGCCGATCGAGGAAAATATGGACGAAAAAAAATTGCTCCCCCCCATTGGACAAAAGTTGGATCCACCTGGAGGGAGGCAGGGGGCACTTGCACCCCAAAAATGAAATAAAAAACAGGGAAATGCATATTTTTCCAAAAATGGGAAAGATCTTTTTTCAAAAATATGCTGTTTTTCATGTTTTCGAAATAAAATACTCTTTTTAAAGTAAAGTTTTCAGGCTGGAATATT
Source organism: Lytechinus variegatus (assembly GCF_018143015.1). Classification (NCBI taxonomy): domain Eukaryota; kingdom Metazoa; phylum Echinodermata; class Echinoidea; order Temnopleuroida; family Toxopneustidae; genus Lytechinus; species Lytechinus variegatus. The sequence continues at coordinate 4,561,487 of NC_054750.1, forward strand.
GCAAATTTTCAGCTTGCGCTTCGCACTCTCAGTTATTCGATTGGTGAAATATGTATCCTAAAGAGGTCACTAAATTCTTTAAGATTCCTTTTCTGGTCAGTATGTTTAAGCTCGGGTATTGCGCTCGTGTTAATTCTTTAGTTAGATGTACATATTTTTAGTGACAGCAGAAATCTGCTCGGATTTTTAAAAACTTATTTCCATTTTTATTGAAATACCCTTAAGTTTTAGCTTGTGATTCACGCTCGCAACACCTCGCAATAATGCCATTTAAAGAATAATTGACCCCCAAAACGAGTTTTACAACTTCACATTTGATTTTTTACCAAGCCGCTCGCTCATTATACTCTCTCCCGAAAAATAAAGGCTAAATATGCATTTTGCCGTAATAAGAAGTCATTTAAAAAAGTTTTTTGGATAATCTTAAGGTGAAAATATCGCCAAAGTGCCCATTTTGACGTATGAGTTTCATTTTTTGGCTTTACCCCCCCAAAACGAAAATTCGTTTGGCCGCCCTTGCGTTCCCATCCTCATAACAATTGAACGGCAAGTGTCCACCCCCTTGCCTCTGCTTTCCCGGTTTTCATTTTTAGGATTAACGAACCTTATCTTGTTTTCGGATTAACGAACTTTATTTCGTTTTCGGATTAACGAACCTTATTTTGTTTTCGGATTAAAGAACCTCATTTTGTTTTCGGATTAAAGAACCTTATTTTGTTTTCGGATTAACGAACCTTATTTTGTTTTCGGATTAACGAACCTTATTTCGTTTTCGGATTAACGAACCTTCGGAAAAACGAACCTATTTCGTTTTCGGATTATCGACCCTTCGGAAAAGCGAACCTTATTTCGTTTTCGGATTAACGAACCTTCGGAACAACGAACCTTATTTCGTTTTCGGATTATCGAACCTTCGGAATAACGAATCGTCGGAATAACGCCACAAATGTTCGGATTAAAGAAACCTTTTTCGTTTTCGGATTAACGAACATCGAGGTATAGGCAATTTACGTGTTTCGGAATTACGAACCTTCGGAATAAAGAACCTTCAGAATTACGAAGCTTCGGAATTACGAAGTGTAATTTCATGGATCTACTTCATGAAACGTGCACATTAGGGTAATCAAGTATCCCTAGCTGTCTTGCTCAATGAGGTCACATGACATAGGTCATTTAGGGTCAATTAACATGTATTTTTTATCGTACGAATGGTGTAGTTTGTGAATGATTCTTTTCAAAGTCAGCACTGCTACATTGGTTCGCGTGGTTACACTTCGTAATTCCGAAGCTTCGTAATTCCGAAGGTTCTTTATTCCGAAGGTTCGTAATTCCGAAACACGTAAATTGCCTATACCTCGATGTTCGTTAATCCGAAAACGAAAAAGGGTTCGTTAATCCGAGCATTTGTGGCCTTATTCCGACGGTTCGTTATAGCCCAGTCATTTTAGCCCAAATTTTGACCAAACTTGGAACAAATTGCAATAAAAATTTTTTTATCACAATACATTTCTGTAAAGTCCCTAGTACAACATACTAAAAGTCCCAAACTTTCCGAATAGGGGAAAGGCATCTAATTTGCATAAATCCAAGATGGCTGCCAAAATTAATTGATATGCCTTATCCTTAATATTTTTTGTACAGATAATGGAAAAATCTTGAAATAAATACGCAATTTACTATGATTAAGATATCATAAATCGGTTGCAATTGTTTCCGGGACTGTCCGGTTCATATTTTTCGAAAAATGTGAGAAGTTATGCAAAAAATTCCGTGTTTTCGGTCAAAAATTTGCATGTGCGTTGAAATCTTTATGTTTTATCATTCGCATCAACAACTAACGTAAAACATCAGCATTCGACAAGAAAGGTGATATATCAACGAAAAAAATTCATATTCTTCATAATAGTATTAATGTCTTAACTTGCTTAGAATAAGGGCAAATACATCCGAATGTATTATGCGATATTGCGATAAAGTGACACCAAAAACTAACCTCCGTGTCCCAGTCATTATTTTATATCGACTAAAACGCGATCGCTTGGATGCCTTTGAAGATAGTACAATATATTGAATCGGTCTTGCCTCGCCTTTGTTGGTGTGACTAACACGCGTAAATACAATGGTGCTGAGTTTAATGACCTTTTTGAAGTATGTCTTGCTAAAATCAACAAAGAAAAGAAACATTGTTATATTGCTGGAGACTTCAACTTTGATTTACTTAGTTACGCCCTTCATTCTGATACTAGTGCTTTTATCGATACAATATATTCATTCTCTTTTCTCCCACTTATCTCGAGACCAACTCGTGTTACAATCAACTCTTCTACTTGTATCGACAATATCTTTACAAATGTTTTGGATAAGCCGATTTTACCTGGTATTTTGTATTCTGATCTATCTGACCATTTTCCCATCTTTCAATTAACGAACTCTTTTCCACCGAGTTACCACACCCATGTCTATAATAAAACTCACGTTAAACACCTAATAGACTTTAAGTCATTGTGTGAAGATTTAGCAGCTAACAATTGGTCCTCTGTGACAAACCTATCCAATGTCAACGTAGCTTACGATACTTTTATTAAGGGTTTAAAAGAGACTATATCCAAGCATTCAAGGATAGCATCCGACAAAAAAAGAAGTAGAGCACCCCAAAAACCCTGGATTACAAAAGGCATTCTTAAATCCATTAATAGGAAGGAACGCTTATATAAGCGATATTTAAAACAGAAAACCCATAACATGAAGAAAAAATATACATCCTATAAAAACAAACTTATTCATATTATACGTGTCTCTAAACAAAACTATTTTGCTGCAAAACTCAAATCGAATTGTTATGACTTAAAGAAAACTTGGAATATTCTGAACAGCCTGCTCGGTAAAGAGAGATCGTTTAAATTGCCTTCATTCATCCGTAAAGATGGCAAACTTACTGAACCGAAATCAATTGCAAGTGCTTTTAACTCTTTTTTTTGTTAATGCTGGTTGTTTTGACGATCCAAATACCATTGGATGTTTTCGTGATTATTTAAACAATAGTGTAACCAATTCTTTTTTCTTTCGCCGACAGACAGAAGTGAAATTTTGAAGGTATCTTACTCTTCAAAGAATAAACATTCATGTGGGGTTGATGATATGTCACCATATCTTGTAAAGAAAATAATTAATTATATTGTTGAACCTTTAACCCACGTGTTTAATTTATCTTTTCAATCTGGATTATTTCCAAATTCAATGAGTGTTTCAAAAGTTATACCCTTATTCAAAAGGGTAACAAAAACGATTTATCAAACTATCGTCCAATTTCATTGCTGTCGACCTTTTCCAAGATTCTAGAAAAATTGATGTACAATCGATTATTTACTTTCCTCAATAAACATTCAATTATTTTTTCTGAGCAATTTGGATTTCGAAAATGTTATTCTACAGAGTCAGCTTTGCTTTTTGCTTCTGAACTTCTGTATAAATTTTACGAAAAGAAAGAGATAGCTTTGGGGGTCTACGTAGACCTTAGCAAAGCATTCGATTGTCTGGATCACCAAATCTTATTACAAAAACTAAAATTTTATGGAGTCAGAGGTATTCCCTTGGAATGGTTTAAAAGTTATTTATCAAAAAGAAAGCAATTTGTAAAATACAATGAAACTGATTCTGAACTGCTTTTTATACGACAAGGTGTGCCTCAAGGTAGTATCCTGGGCCCGTTGTTATTTTTGTTGTTTATTAATGACATTATTGAATCTTCAAAGAAATTACATTATATATTATATGCTGACGACACGAACATATTCTAGTCAGGTAATAATTTGAAAAACTTGATTTTTGAAGCAAATGTTGAACTTCAGAAGGTTGCTAATTGGTTTTCTGCAAATAAATTGAAAACTAATGATACAAAAACCAAATATATGATTTTTAATTTTGGCAAGAAAAATGATACTGTCATTGAAAATATAACTTTGAAATTGGACGGTAATTGTATCGACCAAGTCCAATTTGCAAATTTTTTAGGTATAACCATTGACAACAATCTTTCATGGGAAAAACATATTGAAATAATTTCCAAGAAGATTCGATGTAATGTTGGCGTTATGTGTAAACTAAGAAGTCTTTTACTATCTTCTGCCATGCTTTCTTTATATTATACACTTTTATATCCGTACTTAATGTATTGTAATCTTGTATGGGCAAGAACATTTGACAAATTTTTAAAACCCCTTTTTATACTTCAAAAACGGGCTGTTCGTTTATGCTGCAACGCCACCTTCAGGGTACACACATCTCCATTGTTTAAATCTTTGAAATTACTCAAATTTGCAGATATTCTTTCCCAAGGAACATCTTTATTTATGTATAAATTGAAATACTCCATGTTACCAGATAATTTTTATGACAGTTTTCATTTGAACTCCGATTATCATTCAATTAATACAAGAAAAAAGGGCGACTTTCGTCTTCCAAAATTTACAAATTCTTTTTTACAAAATAGATCACTTAGATTTCAGGGATCAAAAAAATTGAATTCTTTGAACAGTGATTTAAAGGGTACTTTCAATTACATTTCATTCAAAAATAAATTAAAGAGCACAATACTTGCCACTTATTGATATATTCAAATTATGCTGAATGATTCTTACTATTTCTCTAATGTTAGTTAATCCTTAAGTTTTCGTATGACTTTCTTGTTATATTTACATCGTTATTTATTTTATGTATATTATTTTTTTTATCTTATGTAATTGTATTCTCATTGTATTTGATTATTTTATATGTCGAGGGTTGCTTGTTTACAAGTTTTTAACTTTTTTAGCAATCCTGGTATTTTATTTACTACGTTGTTTTACATTATATTATTGTAATTTCATTTTTATTTTATACCAAATAAATGTTAATCTGAATCTGAATAGCGATACAAAGGTGTATATTACTTAAATTGATATGTGGGCGAAGGGCTTTTTCTTCATATGAAAGTAACTTTTATGTTAATGAAATCTCTTGAAAAAGTTAGAGGATGCATTGCTCTGCATGCTGTATGCAATTACGTTCAAGAACATCAAATCATAGTCAAGCAATAGCTTGTCAAAGTGGTTACACTTCGTAATTCCGAAGCTTCGTAATTCCAAAGGTTCTTTATTCCGAGGGTTCGTAATTCCGAAACACGTAAATTGCCTATACCTCGATGTTCGTTAATCCGAAAACGAAAAAGGGTTCGTTAATCCGAACATTTGTGGTGTAATTCCGACGATTCGTTATTCCGAAGGTTCGATAATCCGAAAACGAAATAAGGTTCGTTGTTCCGAAGGTTCGTTAATCCGAAAACGAAATAAGGTTCGTTGTTCCGAAGGTTCGTTAATCCGAAAACGAAAAAAGGTTCGTTGTTCCGAAGGTTCGTTGATCCGAAAACGAAATAAGGTTCGTTTTTCCGAAGGTTCGTTAATCCGAAAACGAAATAAGGTTCGTTTTTCCGAAGGTTCGTTAATCCGAAAACTAAATAAGGTTCGTTAATCCGAAAACAAAATAAGGTTCCTTAATCCAAAAACAAAATAAGGTTCGTTAATCCGAAAAATGAAAACTGGGAAAGCAGAGGGAAGGGGAGGGGGGCGGGGGACACTTTTGCCGTTCAATTATTATGAGGATGGGAAGGCAAGGGCGGCCGAACGAATTTTCGTTGGGGGTAAAGCAAAAAAATGACACTCATACGTCAAAATGGGCACTTTGGTGATATTTTTTAACCTTAAGATTAATATCTGCTTGAAGTCATTGCGTGTTTGATAGTGATTAAGTAGAGAAAAACTTTTTTGAAGTGACTTCTTATTATGGTAAAATGTATATTTAGGCTTAGAGAGTATAATGAGCGAGCGGCTTGGTAAAACAAATTCAAGGGTGAAGTTGTATAACGTTTTTTGTGGTCAATTATTCTTAAAATGGCATTATTGCGAGGTGTTGCGAGCGTGAATCACAAGCTAAAACTTAAGGTTATTTCAATAAAAAATGAAAATTAGTTTTTTAAAATCCGAGCAGATTTCTGCTGTCATTAAAATGATGTGCATCTAACTAAAGAATTAACACGAGCGCAAAACGCGAGCTTAAACATACTGACCAGAAAAGGAACCTGTTAAAGAAAGCATTTAGTGACCTTTTTAGGATGCATATTTCACCGATCGAATGAGAGTGCGAAGCGCAAGCTGAAAATTTTCAATATTCCAGCCTGAAAACTTAATTTAACTTGTATACATTAAAAAGAGTATTTTATTTCGAAAAAAAATCTGAAAAACGGCATATTTATTTTTGAAAAAGGAACTTTCCCATTTTGGAAAATATTAATTCCCCTGTTTTTTATTTAATTTTTGATGCCTCCTGCCTCCCTCCCGGCGGATCCAACTTTCGTCAAATAGAGGGGGGGGGGGGCATTTTTTTAGCCATATTTTCCTTGATCGGCAGTTTAAAGTTGATTTTTGTTTGTTTCTTTGAAAGGGTAGTCCTAACAGTCAATAATTAGCTTTATCCTTATGAAATAAAGTAAATATTTAATAACATGATAAACCCTTTTTAAATAATGCGAGCGCGAGCTACATATTTTTGTTAATATGATGGGCAATATGTTTGTGATCTTCAAAGCGAGATGCCTATGTAACTAAATTTAGACAATAACTGCTAGCAAGAAGCGCGAACAGAATTTTTAAATATATAAGCTCTGACCTGATCTAAAGGGGACATTTTAAGAACTCTTTGCAGTTAGCCATGAAGACAATGCGTGTTTTAACCAATGGCGGCGGAACGTATTTTTTTTTTGGGGGGGGGCAAAGCAAAAAAAAAGGGGCCAATAGGGGCAATTTGGTGCAAACGGATATTTTCACCATTACATTATCATCTGTGTAAAGAGGTTGTGTGTTTTGTAGTAACTAAATTGAGCACAATTTTTTAAGTGATCACTAAAGTTATATATTTACGTTTCATTTCTGCGAGCGTAGAGAGCAAGCGGTTTGGGGGAAATAGTCAAATCTGAAGATGTAAAATTCACCTTTTTGGTCAATTACTGTTAAAAGGGCATCCTTGTGAGATGTTGCGAGCGAATCACGTGCTCAAACTTTTGGAAATTTCATGTGGGCCTAGAATGATATTGATATAGATATTATTTACCCAGGGAAGCCACTTCAGTTCTGAAAACTATTCTCCCAGCTATTATTACTTTTTTTACAAGAATGCTTAGGATTTCCAGTTTTCAGGTTGGAAAATCAGAAAAATTTGGCTCACGTTTCTCGCTCGCATCAAGTATTGTTTATTGAGGAACTCATTCTATTCCTGGTTACAAAAAAAATATGAAATGTCCAGTTTTCAGGTTGGAATATCACAAATTTTGAGCTTGCGGTTCGCGCTCTCATTATTTAGTTCGTGCGATATATATTCTATTCATGAGTCACTTAATGCAGTCCTTAAAAGATTACTTTCTGAGGCCTGTTGCATAAAAATTTTTACCTGAGAAAACTCTGGTAAAAAATGAAAACTAAGGTTAGTCTGATTTCCGCCATTGACTTTAGCACTGGGCAAAAAGTCCTGAAAAAAAAACAACCTGAGTTTTCTCAGGTAAAAAGTTTCATGCACCGGGCCCCAGGTCAGTATATAAACAAATTACAGCTCACCCTCGCATTAATTCTTTAGAAAGATACACATATTTCTCGGGATTACAAAAATGCTCCGAATGCTCACTTCACGTCTTGTTACATGAAATGTCTACTAGTTTGAGCTTGCGATTCGCGCTTTCAACATCTCACAAGGATCATTATTAGTATTATTTTTATTACCAGTAGAAGCTGTTATTAAAAATGACATCCCCTCCAATACAAATCCTATTATCTAGAGGTTGCTCACACGCTTCCAACACACTTGATCCCCTGCATCTTTAATTAAACCATTTGCTTATAGGCAGCAATTGCTCAGATAAAATCGAAATTGGCCTATGCTTAATCAGGGCGTCTATATTCTTAATGAAATACATGCTTTGGCCCCAACACACGCATGTATCATCGATCGTTATTACTATCATTGCATAATATCGTGTAATCTTGTAATGACAACATCGTTTTTGTTACCAAAATGAATTATTTTCATTTTCGGAAATACGAACCTTATTTAATTTTCGGATTAACGAACCTTATTTCGTTTTCGGATTAACGAACCTTCGGAATTACGAACCTTATTTCGTTTTCGGATTAAACGAACCTTCGGAATTACGAACCTTATTTCGTTTTCGGATTGACGAACCTTCGGAATTACGAACCTTCGGAATTACGAACCTTCGGAAATACGAACCTTCGGAATAACCGTACCTTCATGACCTTCGGAATTACGAAGCTTCGGAATTACAAATGTATGCGGTCAAAGTTACCCCCTTATCCGTAGCTCAACTATTAAAAATATCGTGCTTTTTGGAGCCCCCAATGTGACAACGCAGTGTTTTGCTAGAGAGAAAAACACTTTTATTGTCTTGAAATCACTTGGAGGCAAAAGAATAGGCTTTTCTCTTTGAGTTACATATAAAAAAGTGATGGCACAGCAAATCCTACCCTTTCAGGGGTCTTCCGAAGTCACCAACCCCTTTTTGTATTTTGCTCATTTCGGCTTGGAAAAATTCGCACAATCATTATCCCAATTGAGGCAATAGGCGTTTCCCCTTTGTAGTAAACCAATTTCATTTTTTTGTACTTGGGGATGAAAAAAAATAGATTTTCTTCTATCAGCTGAATTTAAAGAAGAGCTTGCACAGCGAAGTCTATCCCTTACGAGGTTCGCTAAAGTCAATCACCCCTTTTCCATATTTTGCCAATTTATGGAAATATCTATAAATCCAGAGCCCCATTGAGGCAAAAAGATGTTTCTGCTACAGTGTAAGCCACTTTTATTGCTTTAAAACCACTTGGAAACAAAAGAGTAGCCTTTCTTCTATGTGCTACGTATAAAGAAGTGATGGCACATCAAAGCCTACCCTTTCAGGGGTCTTCCTAAGTCACCAACCCCTTTTTGTATTTTGCTCATTTCGGCTTGGAAAAATTCGCACAATCATTATCCCAATTGAGGCAATAGGCGTTTCCCCTTTGCAGTAAACCGATTTCATTTTTTGTAAGCACTTGGGGATGAAAAAAATAGATTTTCTTCTATCAGCTGAATTTAAAGAAGAGCTTGCACAGCGAAGTCTATCCCTTACGGGGTTCGCTAAAGTCAATCACCCCTTTTCCATATTTTGCCAATTTATGGAAATATCTATAAATCTGGAGCCCCATTGTGGCAAAAAGATGTTTCTGCTACAGTGTAAGCCACTTTTATTGTTTTAAAACCACTTGGAAACAAAAGAGTAGCCTTTCTTCTATTTGCTACGTATAAAGAAGTGATGACACATCAAAGCCTACATCCTTTAGGGGGCTGCTGAAATCCCCCACCCCTTTTGCGTATTTTGCCCATTTCTTGTAAAATTTTGGAGCCCCAATGAGGTAAAAGGTGTTTCCCCCTTTGCAGTAGACCACTTTTATTCTTTGGAACCACTTGGAGATAACAAAATTAGATTTTCCTCCATCAGCTACATACAAAGAAGTGCTAGCACAGCAAACCCTACCTCTCAGGGGTTTGCCGAAGTCAACCATCACTTTTCCATATTTTGCCTATTTATGGAAAAATCTATCAATTCGGAGCCCTCATTGATGCAAATTTTTTTTCTATATAGCAAACCACTTTCATTGTTTCGTAACCACTTGGAGATAAAAAAGAAATCCTTTAAATATCAGCTACATATAAAAAAGTTCAGGCTCAGAAAAGCCTCCCCCCTTAGGGGTTCCCTAAGTCTCCCCATCCTTTTTGCCTATTTCCCCTCCTTATCTTATTTATAATTTATGGGGAAAATCTGCCAATTTGGAGCCCCTATTAGGGCAAAACGTTGTTTCTGCTCTATAGAAAACCTCTTTCATTGTTTTGTAACCACTTGGAGATAAAAAACGTAGATTTTCCTCTATCAACTACAATAAAGAAGTGCTGGCTCAGCAAAGCCTACCTATCTTAGGGGTTCCCAAAGTCTCAAAATCGTTATGGTTAAGTCACTTTTGTTATTTGAAACTTAAAGATGAGTAGGTTTAGTCTATCAGCACATCGACCATTCCCTCTTAAGGGACTCCAAATTGACAGATTTTCCCATAAATTGTCAAAATACGGCGCATCAACCCCTTCCCTCTTCAGGGGCTCCAAAGTGACAGATTTTTCCCATAAATTGGCAAAATACGGAAAAAGTGTGACTTCGGTATATAGTTAAATAGTAGTATAATAGAATGTGGCAGGTCTAATAGCTACATCTTATTTTTCTCTTGAACTCTGAGATCGAGCAAGCAGAAAATGTCATTATTTTGGTGTACAATGTCACGTGAATAGCATATGATAATTTCCGTGCCTAGACCCTTTCATGTTAAACAATTAATACAGACCAACCAGAATCGAATTTATGTATTTAATGTTAATAGTAACAATGTTCTTGTGGTATAAATCTTTGCTTTATTCTGATATACCGATAGTTTGAGGAAGTCAATGTTTATAGTATATCGAGGCCGGAATTTATATGATTTGTAATTGGGTCCGAGTACATAGTATTACACTGGCGTCGTCTGCTACGTAAACTTAATGGGCGAATATGACCAAAATTAACCATTATATTTATGCAAATTAGAACACTTTCCCCTATTCGGATTTTCTGGGACTTTTAGTATGGTCGTCTATGGACCTCAAAGAAATGTTCTGCATTGAAATAAATTCTGTTGCAATTTGTTCCAAGTGAAAAGTTAAAATGACTCGACCATTATTCCGAAGGTTCGATAATCCGAAAACGAAATAAGGTTCGTGGTTCCGAAGGTTCGTCAATCCGAAAACGAAATAAGGTTCGTTATTCCGAAGGTTCGTTAGTCCGATAACGAAATAAGGTTCGTTAATCCGAAAACGAAATAAGGTTCGTTTTTCCAAAGGTTCGTTAATCCGAACACGAAATAAGGTTCGTTAATCCAAAAACGAAATAAGGTTCGTTAATCCGAAAACGAAATAAGGTTCGTTAATCCGAAAACGAAATAAGGTTCGTGAATCCGAAAACGAAATAAGGTTCGTTAATCCGAAAACGAAATAAGGTTCGTTAATCCGAAAACGAAATAAGGTTCGTTAATCCGAAAACGAAATATGGTTCGTTAATCCGAAAACGAAATAAGGTTCGTTAATCCGAAAACGAAATAAGGTTCGTTTTTCCGAAGGTTCGTTACTCCGAAAACAAAATAAGGTTCGTTAATCCGAAAAATAAAACCGGGAAAGCAGAGGCAAGGGGGGTGGACACTTGCCGTTCAATTGTTATGAGGATGGGAACGCAAGGGCGGCCGAGCCGCCGAACGAATTTTCGTTTGGGGGTAAAGCCAAAAAATGAAACTCATACGTCAAAGTGGACAGTTTGGTGATATTTTCATCTGAAGATTATCATATGCTTGAAGTCATTGTGTGTTTGATAGTGATTAAGTAGAGAAAAACCTTTTATGAAGTGATTTCTTATTATGGCAAAACGTGTATTTAGGCTTTATTTTTCGGGAGAGAGTATAATGAGCGAGCGGCTTGGTAAAACAAATTCAAAGGTGAAGTTGTAAAACGTTTTTTTGGGGTCAATTATTCTTTAAATGGCATTATTGCGAGGTGTTGCGATCGTGAATCACAAGCTAAAACTTAAGGTTATGAAATAATTAATGTAAGGGGAAGACTTGCAATTACAAAAAAATATTTTTATGTTACTATATAGAATTTTTGCTGGCGCTTCGCGCCATAATTGCCTGTTCGATGGGATTCATATCTTGCTCAATAAGCTGATGTGGAGCAAGTTTTGAAGTCAATATGCAAAACATATTTTAGCTCGGACATCGAGCTTTCATTATTTTTTTTTCATTTGCAAATTAAGGTGCTCTGTAAAATGTCCGTTTTATGGTCTACATATCAGCATTTTAAGCTCACGCTGCGTGGTCACATTGTTTGATTTGCCAAGTTTATAGTGTCTACGTGTATTCCATAATGTTCCATTACACAAATGTGTTCAGAATGCCCAGATTTTAGGTCTAAATATAAAACATGCGCGATAGCCTGCATGTTCTTTATATATCCAGTTTTACATCAGAATATCAATAATTGTCTGCTCACGCTTCACGATCGCATTATTAATGATACCCAATTGACTATATCCTACTTATGACTTACAAAATATGAATAGAGTGTCCCGCTTTTAGGTCTAAAATCTCAATTTTCTTCCTCTTGCGCTTCGCGCTCGCATCAATTGTTTAGTTACATACCTATCCCATTAATTAATACAAAAAGTGCTTAGAATGACCATTTTTTTTTTAGGTCAGAATGTCAAAAAAATTTGCTCGCGCTTCGCGCTCGCATTATTGAAATATATACCGTCTTCGTGGGTAACTGTAAGCAGACCTTAACAGGTCCCTTTTCGATAATGCTAGAAAGTTGATAAAAAATTATGTTCATGCTTGGGGGTACATATGAATCTTGTTAAGGATCACACATAACATTGCCCAGAAAATTAAATTTTCAGGAAAAATACATTGAAGTAAAAAAAAAATCGCTCGCGCTTCGCGCTCGCACTTTTTATAAGGCTTATGAGATTATTTTATGTTTATGTTGTTTTATAAGAATAAAACTAAGAAGTGACTGATATAGGTGAAGATAATTTCTGGCCTGGTCCCCTATTGGCGAAAGTCGGATCCGCCCTTGTGGACACATAGACACACACCGGAAAATGGCCGGTGCCCCCCCCCCCCTGAAAAAGCAAGGACCCCCCAGTGCCCCCCGGGAAAAAAATCCTAGCTACGCCACTGCTCCTGTTATATCTGAATCTTCATGTACTTCAAATTGTGAACTGTCAACTGCAACTGACGATTAAATACTTTGTGATTTGAACTGTACAACTTTCTGCAAAGTTCCTTCATTACGCTTCCCTTCAATAATCACCGATCCCATTCCCCAACACGACACTTGATCTCAGAAGAATGTGATCGTATTTTTATTTTCGAACAGTTTTTTAGGTAAATATACACAGCTTTTCCCATGTAATCCGTGTTTCTTTATGACTTTTAAATCATTACGGTGTTGAGAACGAGATATGGATCAGAAAAGGCAGGCTGATTGCATAAACCCCTTCTAAATCAGATGCAAAGCGTATGGCTGTTGATGGCGTTAACCGTGCGGGTGTTGCGGGCGAGTCCCGGGGCAAGCCGGCCCAGTTGGCTGCTCCACGTTCGCTGGATTTTCCGAATGTTGCCGGTGATGATGACCCTCCCCCCACTTGGTTTTTGCGGTTTTTCCAGGCCTTTGAACGACGCATGGATGAAAAGATTACCTTCAAATTGAATGAGCTGTGTGTTAAAGTTAAAGAACATGATGAATTCATTGCAGCTTGCAAGTTAGAGATGGAGAGTCTCCATGATGAAATCAAAGTGTTGAGAAAAGATAAGTCTAACCTAGTAGAAAAGCTGGATGATCTGGAAAACAGGAGTAGGAGGTGCAACCTCATTTTCCATGGAGTCCCGGAGTCAAAGAAACCGGAGAAGGAGGAAGGTCTCGCTGTTGTGGAGGAGTTACTCACAGGGTTTGTTGGCCTACCAAAGCAAGATTATGTGATCGAGAGATGTCACAGAACCCCGAGCTATCCCCTTAGCCCCAGACAGGATCAGAAGATGCCTCCTCGTATGATCCATGTTGCCTTCGCTTCTTACCCCACCAAAGAGCGGGTACGAAAAGCTTGTATCGCCAAGTTTAAGTCCACATCTTTTAAGGGTAGCAAGATTTACGTGAGTGATGACTTTTCCAAAAGAGTTATCCTGCTTAAGAAGGAAAAGATGAGCAAATTCAAGAGCCTCAAGGAGGAGAACAAGAAGCCTTTCTTTCTCTACCCAGATCGCCTAGCATATAGAGGACTTGAAGGAAAGCTGATCTTTGTTTGAACAGTGACTGAGCTAGGTACACATTTTGTTTTGTATTGCTTCGCATTCTTGAGAGGAAGTTTACCATTCAAGGATTTCATTGTTACATTTGTTTTTTTTAAATAATAATACATACATGTATGTACAGTACAAGTATGATAGTTGTTTTAATATTACTCTGACCTATTTTTGCATAAATTCTTACATATTTTGTAGAAATCTGGTTTGTTGTTTATCTGTTTCAATTGTTACATGGATGGTGTAGCTTTGTTTACTATCTTAATCTTGCCTAAGAGACTGTCTGAATATATATCTTTTTTCCCATTCCCCATTTGTTTGCTGTGCTAGTAGAGCCGTTTGTTGATTTGAGGCTTTGCTTCCATCTGGTGCAGCTGTGCGCTCCCCCTTTTCTTCTTGTCTTTGATGCCCCCCCCCCTTTTAGTGATGATTTTAATACATGTAAGTAGCAGAATACTCTTGTTTTGTTTGTGTGATTATTATGGCCTATTTCTCAATATCTTTATTTACTACTCTTTTTACTGTTCTACTGCATTTTCATGCATTGTGAATGTATTTTCATGGTTATGGCTTTGTAGTAATGGATATTGTACCTTAACAGTGTTTTTATATGTATTAAATTTACATTCTTTTAACCGTCGAGGGTTGCAGGACTATACTAAGCGAAGAAAAATCTTTCATTATTTTCGTTCCCTGAATTGTGATATTTTGTTTCTTCTGGAAGTGATGATGAAAGATTGTGGCAAACTCAATGGGGGGGGGGACATGCTTTCTTTGCAAGCTTTGCGTCAAATTGTCATGGTTTAGCAATACTGATTAGAAACTCGATCACCTGAAGGTGAAATCCCTATTTAAAGATCCAGATGGTAGATTTTTAATCTTGAATGCTATATTAAATGAACTTCCGTTAACTCTTGTAAATGTTTATGCTCCAAATAATGATGATGCCGATTTTTTACTACAAGTATTTGCTGAAATTGATAACCATGAATTTTCTTCTTTGCTAGAAGCTGGTGATTTTAACACTGTGATTGGCCATCTTGATTATCAAGGTTCCAGACTCCAGCACTCCAATTCGAAATCTCGTGAAATGCTTTCTGTGATAATGGAAGAATATGGTTTATGTGACGTGTGGAGATCCTTCAACCCGGCCTTAAAGAAGTACACAAGACATAAAAAAATCCCTCGAGTTTTATCAAGATTGGATTTTATCTTGGTTTCAGACAATTTCTTTAACAACTGTAAAAAATCAAATATTTTGCCGGGTATCCAATCTGACCATTCAGCTGTTTCTTTGCAATTTTCTGATAATCAAGCACCCAAAGGCAGGGGCTACTGGAAATTGAATACTCATTATTTACACCATGACAATGATTATATCAATTTATTAAAGGAAAATATAAAGTTATTTAAGTCCATAGATATAAACTCCCAATGCGATGCTAATGTTATATGGGACGAATACTCGGCAAGAAAGAAAAAAGATAGGAATAAAGAAAAAAATGAATTAATAGAGGGCATCAACAAAATTAAAACACAATTATCAACAAATAGCTCAATCCTTTCTGATGAACATATGTTCGTACAGCTTGAAGAACTGGAAGACAAATGAAATAATATATATGAGTTTGAAACCAAAGGTCTGATAATTAGATCTAGGTAAGATGGTTGGAGGAAGGAGAGAAGAGTAGCAAATATTTTTGTAACCTTGATTTGTTTAACCCTCCACTTCCTGGCCATAAATTATTTGAAGAGCTTGTATTAGATTTTGATATTTCTTCCGGTGATAGAAAGAAATACAATTTTTTGATTAAAAATATACCTGAAAAGTGGATTAAAAATTTTGACATTGATATATTTGGTGTTCATGTTACCATAGTGCACAAGCTTTTAACCATGAAAAGAGTCCCCAAGATTGTGTATAATACCCTGTTGGGTCGTCATGCTCCTGAAAAGAGATATTCTTATTGGTGTAATGTTTTACCTGTACAATCTGTTATTTCAAACTGGGAAAAAATACATGTTACCATTTTTTTTGTACAATCGATTCAAAATTAATATCATTTTACTTTAAATTGTTCCATAAGACTATAGCTCTCAATGACTTTTTACATAAAATCAAAAGAAGAGACTCGCCAATCTGTTCATTTTGTGACAAAGAGAATGAAACATTGGATCATTTATTTTGCGAGTGCGACAAAGTCACTCCGATTTGGATTGACATGTTAGATGTCATTTCCCAGAAATGTGGAATAAGTATTAATGTAACAAATTTTGAAAAAATGTTTGGAATTTGCAGTGATAATTTTCTTTCATATTTGTTTTTGCTTTTGAAATACTACATCTATACTTGTAAATTTAAAGGCAACCTTCCAAATTTTATTGCATTTAAATGTTTGTCAAGAAACAAAGGGAGATTGAATATATGTCAGCCAAAAAGAGAAATAAATTGCCAATTCACTTTAAGAAATGGCGTTTCACCTTTTAAACTTCCTGCATATTCGATGCATTTCTAAGGTTTTTTTCTATTATTTATATCCCATATATTTTGTTTACTTTGTGAATTTTAATGCTTTATCTCCCTTGTCTAAGACTTATTACGCAACTTTCGATAGCTGAAATTCCAGTCATAATATTTCACCTGCTATTGTTGTACATGTACGGTTATACATTCACTCTTTTTTCATTGTTCTTTATTGTTATGAACTCTTCCTAAAAGAAATTGGCCTTTTACTTCGATTTTGTATATATATATCTGCTACTTGTCTATTCTTTTTCGATGTAACTTTTTTATTTTTTGCCAATCAGACAAATTGTTTGTAAATTTTGTGATTTGACATTGATTTCCTAATAAACATATAATTATAAAAAAAAATCTTATTTGTGTTTCTAGTTGTTCGGGAGGATACTTTCTCTATATAAATAAACTTATCACAAAGCACCTGGGGAGCAGCTTCGTGTAAACATTTATGAACCATTAAGCAAGATGCTCTAAAAAAGACATTGCGTATTTTGGGCCAGGATAATATTTTGAAAATTTGTTCAGATGGAGTTTCCCAAGAGAAGTTAGATACCATGTTTGCCGCCCTCTTATGTAATCTCTCTAACTTACTGTGATTAATTTCAGATCTTCCCGACCAGACGGTACAGCAATACATTATATGGGGCATTACAAATGCCCAATACAGCTTATTCAATTGTGCTTTATCAAAATACTGTTTACAGCGACGAATAGTTCCTAGTTTTTGTTTTACAATTAAAGCTATGCTGTCAACATGTTTTTTAAAGTCGAGATTGTTATCTATAATAACTCCTAAACATTTATATTCATTTACACATTCCAATTGACATCCATTTAACACTATCGATAGCATATTGCTGTCTAGTGTTCTTAGCTTTTGTTTTGATCCTAGTAGCATCGTTTTGGTCTTGTCACTATTCAAAATCAACTTGTTTTTATTGAGCCAAGAGTCCAAATCCCTGAGAGCTTTTGACAGTTTTAGCTCGACCTCTTGCTTCGATCCCCCCAAACAGAAATAGTAGTATCGTCAGCATACATGTAAACGGTGCCATTTGGTATAGCGTTTGGGAGATCATTAATGAATAAAGTGAAAAGTATCGGGGCTAAGATCGAACCCTGTGGCACACCCATTGTAATGTTTCGTAGAGTAGATTTTTCTTTTCCTAATGATACATATTGTTGGCGGTTTTTCAAGTAAGAATCAAACCATTTGATGACATTAGGTGAGAATCCATATTGATATAATTTATCTAATAGTAGGGAATGGTTAACCGTATCAAATGCACGTCGAAGGTCTATAAAAGCTATACCATTCAGGTGTCCTTTATCTACATTCTCTGACCATTGATTCACCATGCATAATAAAGCTGTTTCGCATGAATGCTTAGGGCGAAACCCAAACTGATTCTTATATAAGTAGTCTTTCTGAGATATATAATCAAAAACGTTTAAATACACTGCCCTCTCGATTATTTTAGATAAAATCGGCAGTATAGATACAGGCCTGTAGTTTTCAGTGTGGCTGAATCCCCTCCTTTTGGAATCGGTTGGACTCTGGCTATTTTCCAAGCATCAGGGTATACAGAAGACTTTAAGGACAGATTCAATATATATACTAAGCTTCCTATTACACAAGGAATATCACAAATATATTTCAGTATTTTGACGGAGAGTTCGTCATATCCAGTTGCTTTTTTGCAACTATAAGATTTTATCTCTTTGATGACGAAATCTATAGAAATAATAGAGAAATTTAAACAAATCACTTTTTATCTGCTTTTCCGAATTTTCTTCATTAATGTGTTCACACTCTTCGGAATTCTCAACACTTTGTTCAAAATTGTTAGTGAGTTCCTGAACTGAGTCAATAAAATATGTATTGAAGAGCTCAACAATTTCTTTCAAGTCAGATATTTCGGTATCGTTTACGTTCAATGTCATATTTTTAGGTTGCTTTTTCTTAGTCAGACGCCTCATAACATCCCACAATGCATTTGCGTTACCTGATTTAACATCTAATAAAGAGGTAATATATGATTTTTTAAGCTTATTGAGTTTCCTTGTCACAAGATTTCTATACCTTTTATATTGATTCCAAAGATATGATGACGACAGTTTGATTGCTTTTTCATGTAAGTAATCCCTTGTATTCATCAATGCAATTACATCACCTGTCACCCACGGACACGCCTTGTTTCGTATACGTTTTCTTTTGTATGGTGCACATTTGTTTATAATTTCCATCAGCGGCTTGTACCATATGTCCCATGCACAATTTACATCTTCACATTGATATACATCTTCAAAATGAACTTGGGATAATAAAGACTGAAATTCAGAGAATTCAAAGCCTTTGAAATCTCTCCATTCTATAATATTTTCTTTTTGATTAATATCTGTATCACCATAGACAGTAAAAATCATATAGTGATCACTGAAAGATGTTTTTGTTACTGGCATTCATTGAGTGGTTGTCTATATCAGTGGAATATATAAGATCAATAATAGTTTGTGACGTTGTCGTCACTCGTGTTGGTATATCAATTAATTGATCAAACAAAAAACCAGTCATGATTTCATCAAGAGATCGAGACATAGAATCAATATAGCATGGAGACATATCACAGTTCAGATCTCCAAATAATATAATTTCTACATCTGTGTTTGTAATAGCTTGATTTAACATTCTGTTCAATAAATCAAAAAAATTAGACCCCGAGTTCGGTGGTCTGTATATAACACATATAAGCATTGTTTTTGAGTGTTTTATTGACAGTTTAACCCAAAGAGCTTCAATATCGTGACACACGATATTATTTTCATACAAACAATTTATGTCATCTTTCACGTAGAGTGCTACACCTCCTCCATGTCGATTGCCATGATTGCGGTCTTTGCGGAAAACATTGTAGTGTTCAATATCTAATTCAGAATCAGATATTGTACCATCACATTTGGTCTCCGAGATGGTAACAACATGGAAAGGATGATTTTGTAGAAAAAAATTAAGTTCAGATACCTTTGACACTAGTGAATTTATATTAATGTGACATAATTTCAAACCCTTATTTGGAATAAATCTAAACAACTTATCCTGGATTCCGAAATATTTACATGTATGGACCCAATTCACATCATGTTGTGAGTGAAATGAAAAAGTACTCATAGAGCTGTTTTCATCATAATTGTTAACATTTAACTGTGAGGATTGTTTAGAAGGTTCTTTGCTGTCGTGAGGCAGTCCATCCAATCCTTTGGAAACATTCTGTTCTCTGGTTTCCGTCGTGACTTGGTATAACTTCGCCCGAAGGAAAAGGTGGAGGTTCGTTGCCCATTTGAGAGTCTTCATATGGAGTCCAACGTGGATACAAATCACGAGTTGATGTCAATGCACCCTCTGCTCCATTCCATGGGATTCCGTCGTTATTCAGAGGAGGAAAGTCAGCATCATAGGACCTATATCGCGAGTCGTTCGATGCAGATCTCGATGTACGCCGGAGAAAACTGATAATATTTTGTGCGAAGGTGATTGTCCCGGTACGATTTAGATGCACGCCATCTACGTTCAAGTGACGGTCGGGGACGATGTTGTCGTTGCTAATGATGAACCAGCCTCGCTGATTGGCTGAAAGTTTGATAGCTGCGTTCACATCTGAAACTTTGGTGTATTCTCTGTTGTCTTCGTTCTGTCTGATGGTTGATGCAGCAATGGTTTTGACTCCTGGAATTTTATTTATTTGTTCAAGAAGGGATATTGTCTTGGCGATTATTTCATCTGCCTCATCGCATCAAATACCCTTTTTAGACAGGCTAAAATTTCCTTAACCCCGTACTATTGGTGGGGCTAAATGGCAATTTAGCCCCACCTATAGTACGGGGTTAAGCTTAGCCCACTTTCGTTTTACACAGCGTTTTTGCAAAGTGGGCTAACCCCACCTATACTACGGGATTATTTGGCCCTGCAAAAAAGCAGGGTTATCCCACCAATTGCGGTGCTAAAAGCAATAGTACGGGGTTAAGATCGCATGTGTAAAACGAAAGTGGGCTAAGCTTAAATAGTACGGGGTTAAGGAAATTGTCCGGGGTTAGCGAGTTTCGTGTGTAAAAAGCAAGCATTCCTTATCCGGGGTTAGCAATAACAATTTGGCATGTGTGAAAAGGAAAAAAAAATAGTACGGGGTTAAGGATAGTACGGGGTTAGCGATAGTCCGGGGTTAAGAAAATCCTGTGTAAAAAGGGCATAATGTTATTTGTGCCGAGATGCACCACAACTTCGCTCACTCCGTATCCATTGGCTAGTTTATGTACATCACTGTACACATCTTCAATCCTAGCTCCGTTCAAGGTTCTGCAAACTATTTTCTTACTTCGAGAAAGTTTTGATGGTCTTATTTGTTTAGTCATAGAGTCTCCAATTATCAGCACATCTGCTTTTATTTGTGTCTGCGAAGATTTCTTTGTATTGTGTTTACTTGCTGGATTTTCGTCTTTTTCGTTATTTCCTGTATGCCGAGAGTCGATTGTGGTTTGGACGTCATGTCTCATCATAGCATCTTCTACCACATCAGTATTATCCTTTGCATGTTTAATGTCATGGTCCGATTGAGTGTTATTATCATAATTTCTGCCTGATAATTCATCGTATATTAGTTTTTGCTTGTTTCTGTACTCATTGAGTTGTTTATCAATATCAGATATATCGGTATGACCGATGTGTGTTGGAGTAGGACGGATAACTTCAGGGGACTCTTCATGGGAACAGTTTGAATCAGCAGGTCGCTGAGTGGCATCATATTCTTTAATGAAAGCATTCTGTAAGGGAGCGGGTTCATCAGGGCACAACCCTACTAAAAGTTCATTTACCTTCAGTTGCAAATCTTTGAATTCCTTTGAAAGGCGATCCAATTTCAAATGTAGTTCGTAGTCTGTATACAAACAAGAGCTTGCACTTTGCTTCGCGCATGAGCAAGTGGACAAAGAGCAGTTTACCCTCGACTGAGCAGAGGGTGAATCCTTTGATGACGTGTTCTTAGGCGGGGAATCCTTTCGTACTATATACAGATGGGTCCGTTGTACATAAACAGCTTTTGTGTATATGAATGGGATTTCCTCGTGACTCAACGTCACGGTTGTTTAACATGGGGTAAGAATCCGTTTGGCAGCTATTATCAACAAAATTTGCATACGAATTACCATGACCAATTAAGGTAGTGGGGGAATCCGTTTGCTTGCCGTTGTCATGGGGAGTATGCTCATGTAATCTAGAGTTGTGAAAGTCATGGCGGCCATTTGTTGTTGCTAAAATGCTGTAATGACGGGCAATATCTGTATTCAGATGACTATATATCGATCCTAATTCAGATGTTAGATAATCAATCAATTCTTCATCAAGTGCTGCATTGACAATATCATGTTTCAGTAGATGAGATAAGAGAGTGTTTATACTAGAAATTGTCAAATGCTTTGGTAATTTGCATCTAAATTGATCAGATCCAGGAATTCCATGACATGAGTTAGTTTTTAATTTCGATGCAAGCTTATTTTAGTCATTTTGTAGAGTGTATTCAATAATCACACTAGTAAGATATGAATCAATCAGTATAAGCCGCAGTAATAGACGAATAGAGTGTAAAATTACCGATTTGTGTTTCCAAGAGTTCAGGAGGTTCCTGTGTATACAGATGGGACTATGATGGAAAGTCGTATATGGAGCACGGAGAGACTAAGATCAAATTCACCACAAAATATCACTCAGAATTCCAGTGAATATGTTTCCAATATCACGAATATATTTCCAAATAATAAAAGAATCCACCAAATCCAAAAATCCACTTATAATCGTAAAGAATGCTATTAAATCATGCACTTTGTCCGAGACTTTGACGAGTCAAAAAAGGTCGTAGAATCTATTCGCTTGTGATAAGCGAAGTTTTGCCAGAATGATAATAATGATACAGATATTATTTACCCATGGGAAGCCACTTCAGTTCTGAAAACTGTTCTCCCAGCCATTATTATTTTTTTTACAAGAATGCTTAGAATGTCCAGTTTTCAGGTTGGAAAATCAGAAAAGTTTGGCTCACGTTTCTCGCTCGCATCAAGTATTGTTTATTGAGGAACTCATTCTATCCCTGGTTACAAAAAAGTATAAAATGTCCAGTTTTCAGGTGGAATATCACAAATTTTAAGCTTGCGGTTCGCGCTCTCATTATTTAGTTCGTGAGATATATATTCTATTCATGAGTCACTAAATGCAGTCCTTAAAAGATTACTTAGAAGCCTGTTGCATAAAACTTTTTACCTGAGAAAACTGAAAACTAAGGTTAGTCTGATTTCCGCCATTGACTTTAGCACAGGGCAAAAACTTCGGTAAAAACAACCTGAGTTTTCTCAGGTAAAAAGTTTTATGCAACGGGCCCAGGTCAGTATATAAACAAATTACAGCTCTCCCTCGAGTTAATTCTTTAGAAAGATACACATCTTTCTCACGATTACAAAAATGCTCAGAATATTTAAGTTCACGTCTTGTTGCATGAAATGTCTACTAATTTGAGCTAGCGATTCGCGCTTTCAACATCTCACAAGGATCATTATTAGTATTATTTTTATTACCAGCAGAAGCTGTTATTAAAAATGACATCCCCTCCAATACAAATCCTATTATCTAGAGGTTACACGCACGCGACCAACACACTTGATCCCCTGCATCTTTAAACCATTTGCTTAGGCAGCAATTGCTCAGATAAAATCGAAATTAGCCTATGCTTGATCAGGGCGCCTATTCTTAATGAAATACATACTTTTAGGCACAACACACGCATGTATCATCGATCGTTAATACTATCATTGCATAATATCGTGGAATCTTGTAATGACAACACCGTTTTTTGTTACCAAAATGAATTATTTTCATTTTCGGAATTACGAACCTCATTTTGTTTTCGGATTAACGAACCTTCGGAAGTACGAACCTTATTTCATTTTCGGATTAACGAACTTTCGGAATTACGAACCTTATTTCGTTTTCGGATTGACGAACCTTCGGAATTACGAACCTTCGGAAATACGAACCTTCGGAATAACCGAACCTTCGGAATTACGAAGCTTCGGAATTACGAATGTATGCGGGTTCGCGTGATGCAGGCGAGATTGCCAGAGGCGTTCCACTTATCTGTATTTTTCTGTAAACTTAGACCACATTTTTACTTGTGGGCTCCAAAAGTCACCAAGTCATCCTGAATCCAACGCCATATTACACCCCAAAGAAAAAATAAAATGAGCAAGAAATAAATGATGACATATGATTCAGTGAATGATGATATCCTTAGCATTCCACAGGTGTGATAACTTTCTTTGTGATACTATTTTCCATTAAATATTTGTGTTTGATTTCAAAGAAGAGTTTTTTTGATATAATTATATAATTTTTTATTACTCTAATTACAGGCCCAGAATGATGCTGTCTACATAATCAGTACCTTACTCGGCCAACAAATCGGTACCATGAGTCCCAGCGTAGAATTTCTCAGAGAGAAGAAAGAAGGACTTTTCATTCTCTTAAATAGGTAATTAAAGGACAAGTCCACGCCAGCAAAAAGTTGATTTGAATAAAAAGAGAAATATCCAACAAGCATAACACTGAAAATTTCATCAAAATCGGATGTAAAATAAGATGACATTTTAAACTTATCCTTAAATTCACAAAACCGTTAGATGCACATCCTGGCTGGTAAGCAAATGAGAAGACTATGACCTCATCCACTCACTATTTCTTTTGTATTTTATTATATGAAATACGGTATATTCTAATTTTCTCCTCATTGTCAAGTGAACTCAACGATTAATTCCTCCCTGAACATGTGGAATTAGCATTATGTAATACTGTATGTTTCACTCAAGTTGGTCCTTATTGTCAAATCTATAAAAAATGAAATACTGTATAATTTAACCCTCCCCCCCCAAAAAAAAAAAACAGAAGAAATTATGAGTGATGTCCATCATCGACTGACCCACCTAGTTGAGCATATCACTTTTTTGTGAAAAATAAGCGAAACTTTAAAATGTCATTATACTTATTTTACATCCGATTTTGATGAAATTTTCAGCACTATGCTAATTTTATTTTTCTCCATTTACTCAAGTCAGCATTTTCCTGGGGTGGACTTGACCATTAAGTATATTGTAATCCAGGGGCGGATCCAGGATTTTCCAAAATGAGGATGGGGGCATTTGCACAGGATAATTTTTAAAAGCAAATATAAAAATGGCTTTCACTACCAAATCGAGGTCATTTTGGCTAAGAAAAACTGGACAAGAAAAAAGAAAAGAAAAAGGTCTTTACTTGCATATGCATGACATATTCCCCTAAAAAATTGTGCCTCTCAAGGAAGGAGGGACAGGTGCGTAGCCAGGGGGCGGTCGCCCCCTCAAAAAAGCCCCCACCCCAAAAAAAAAGAAGGGAAAAAAGAAAGGAGAAAAGGAAAAGGCAAGGGAGGAAGGGGAAGAAAGGTAGCTTTATGGGTTTTTTCTTTTTTATTCTTTATTTTTTTTCTCAAAGAGAAACTCCTTCACTCTTGTTCTAAATTTATATATGAATTTTGCTTCCGCGCTGTGCGCGGTTAAATGACAATTTTGAAGTTCTCAATTGTTTCTCTAACCCTATTTTTCCATCTCAGCTATATGTGTTTCTTGCCAGTTAAAGTTCAAATGTATACATTAGGGCATGGAATTAGAATAAGGTTAGGCCGAAGTATATGAAGTTATCTTTTTTTTAATTGATTGCGCAACTTCGGGTCGGCTCCGGGCGGCGCGTTGCCGTTTTACACCCTGGCGAAGGCATTTTCCGGAAAAGTAGCCAAAAAGCGACTAGTGAAGAGTCTACACACGTCGCTGGTTGCATGCAGCATGGACCCTATGCAGTGTGCGACACAGGCGAGTCCACCACCGCATGCAATTTGCACAGTTACTGATCAGAGCACAGAGTTCCTCGGCACTTCATGTACAGAGAGAGCGGCAGTCAGGAGTGAAATCCGAACATGCTTTTGCAGTCGCGTTGTTTATGATAGTTTTTTTTCTAAAAATAAATTATTAACTAAATGAATAGAATGACAGACAAAATCAAAATAAACAGATACTTATAATGGAAAGACAAATTGAAGTTTGATGGATTGATACACTTTTTAGAAGCTGCCGAAAGATAGATATAGAAGACTGATATATAGATAGAGACAAGATAGACAGATAGAAATAGAGAGAGAGAGGTGGATAGATAGAATAGAGAGAGAGAGAGAGAAAGAGGGAGAGATGGATGGATAGATAGATAAATAAAGAGAGGGAGGACAGAGAGGTCGATATATAGAGGGAGAGGGGGAGAGAGATGTTGTAGATAGAAATATGGACGGAGAAAGAGAGAAAAAGACAGACAGATGCTAGAGAAGGAGAGAGATAGAGAATTTGAGAGACAGATAGATAGATGTTAGATAGATAGAAAGATAAAGAATGAGAGAGACAGAGAAGATAGACAAATTAACAGATAGATAGATACATAGATAGATATATAGAGATAAATAAAGACAGACAGATGGATAGATAGATAGAGATAGATAGATGAGAGATAGATAGATGTTAGATAGATAAAGAGGGAGAGAGACAAAGAATATTAACAAATTAACAGATAGATAAGTTAAAAAAATAGATAGATAAATAGATAGAGAGAATAAGAGAAAGACAGACAGATGGATAGATAGAGAGAGAGATATTAAATAGATAATTAAAGAATGAGAGAGACAGAGAAGATTATTAACAAATTAACAGATAGATACTCTAGTTAAAAAATAGATAAATAGATAGAGAGAAATAGAGAAAGACAGACAGATGGATAGATAGATAGAGAATTTGAGAGATAGATAGATGTCAGATAGATCAAGAATGAGAGAGAAGAGCGACAAATTAACAGATAGATACTGTAGTTACATAGGTAGGTAGAGAGAGAGAAATAGAGAAAGACAGACAGATGGATGGATAGATAGAGAGAGATAGAGAATTTGAGATAGATAGATGTTAGATAAAGAATGAGAGAGACAGAGCCGGAGACAGAGAAGATTATTAGATAGATAGATACTGCAGTTACATAGATAGATACAGATAGAATTTGAGAGATAGATATATAGACAGATAGAGAGAAAGACAGACATCAGCAAATCGGCAAGGCAACTGATCAATGCAAACATTCGTATTGAACCTGGAAAGTATAAGCTCAGCTCATGGCTCAGCTGCATAAATTTGCAAGTACGGTATGTTCTGCGGATAACTTCGGTGCGGACTTTGGATCGCGCGCCCAGCTGATAATGTAAACAAACATAGACGTAGACTCTTCACTAGTCGCTTTTTGGCTACTTTTCCGGAAAATGCCTTCGCCAGGGTGTAAAACGGCAACGCGGCTCCGGGCGGGTAAAATCTTTACATCAATTTCTGCCGTCACCTCCATAAAGTCAACTTCTCCCGCTTTTCAGCTCAATACTAAACAACCATAATTTTGGGGCAAACAGGTTCCTATATAATTAAAAAGAGGAAGGTATAAAATTCGTGTCGTATTAAATGAAAAAAAGTACAATATTTTTTCTCAAATTTTTTTATTGAACTTCATGTCATTTCTCTGCACATTCATCTCCTATCCTGTTTTGCGCCCTCAGTTTAAAATTTGAATGGCACTCAACTTTCTTTATAATTCAAATTGAAGCACTCCAGGATAAGTCAAAGAAATTAGGCATCCTTTTTTTCAATACAATTTCAATAAATCACAGAAATTTCCACTTCAGTTGCGCACCATTTTCTTTGTTATGAATTTCAATAATCTTAGAAAATCGATTGAACTAGAGCCGATGGGGTATTTGAGATATCTGCATTTGATGAAACGTCCGCCCTTTGAAATTTCAAAATTTCATTGTTCTGCGCTGGGAGGAATATCTTCCTCCCGACATATACACTTCTTCTCCTCTGTTATGCGAGTTGAAGATATGCACTAGCTGTCGCTTAATTGTTTGTAATCAAATCTGATCTTTCCAAGGGAAATATTCAATATGTCTGTGAGAATACCATTTTCTCGGGACCCTTTTCATGGCAAAAAATTGATAAAACGTTTTAGCTTTTTACTCGAAAACTAAATCAGATCGAAGCAAAGAGGCGAAAGTGGCAGAAACGAAAGAAAAAATAATAAAAAAAGAGAGAGGGGGAGGGAAAGAAAGAATAAGAAAGAAAGAAAAATAAAGAAAGGACAGAACGATCGAAAAGAAAAGGAGAGAGAGGTATGGAGGGAGAGAAGGAGAAGAGGGAGATGAAGGAGGAGGATGGGAAGAAGGCCTGAGGAGAAGAAGATAAATGGAGAAGAAAAAGAAGGAGGAGAAGAAGAAGAAAAACAAGGAGGAGAATAGGAAGACAAAAATAAACAAAAGGAGAAAATTAAGAAAAAAAAGTGGAAAGCACATAAAAGGGTGAAAAGCAGGATAAGGAAACCAGTATTGTAACATTTAGTATTTGTTGCAATATGTAAATAAGGATTATAAAGATGTTGCAATTTGATTTGGAAGGTTGATGATGTTGACGATAATATGATGATGACGACGATAATAATGATGATGATCGTTAATTGATTCGTATCATTTTCCTACCAATCCAGGTATGAAAGTCCGAACTTTGTGTTCAACGATGGCGTATTGCTCCGAGAATGCATGCATTATGAATCCCTTGCGAAAATAGTGTTGTTTGCCCCCGAGTTCTTCGAACTTTTCAAATACATAGTGATGCCTAAAACCGACATTGCAGCTGATGCATTCGCAACATTTAAGGTACGATACTACAGACTCCTTTTACAGACCCCTTGATGGATTTGTTCATTATTGGTTATCTTTTTTTTTAAATCCAGGAGAGTGCTACTTTTTCTGAACAACTTTCCCTTTGATGGACTATAAAATACCCCAAAAATGTCTCTTATGCTTTTTCCATAGGCTTATGGTGATACAAATGACTCTTTATCCATGATGTATTCTTTAAATATCTGTATTACATGCCCTCCTGGAGAAAGAACATGTGATCTACTGACAGATGTGATAAAAGAGGCAGTTTAGGTAAAATATACACTAAAGTAATGGGAAGAGTTGTTCACAAGTGACATCACACATCTTTGTCACATTGCCAATGTGAGGACCTCCGTAGCATTAGTGATCACAATAATCAAATGCTAATAACTTTCTCATTATTTGTCCTATTTTTCTCAATCTTTCGTTAATCTGTTTCTTTGACTTTTCGGTTTTCACACAAGTTATCTTATTTCAACGGTTTCATTTTCCTTTAAGAATCATTGCTTGTTTTTACGTGTATTCATTTCTTCCAAAATATCACTTTCTTGTATCTTGTTTAAAGTAAATATATCATCAATATCAAGTACTTGAAAATCTGTCAAATCTTTCATTTCATCAATAGATACCTTGTTAGCAACACTTGCAAAATGTAGATTAAATTTATTAGCAGTATCGAAAGCGTCACCAGTGCATGAATGGTTGGCAGATGATACATTACAATGTGATATAAAAGATTTTAATACATTCCAAAACTCATTTCTAATTTGATTTTGACATCTATACACTTCCTAAAAGTTATATATTTTTCATGTGTATACTTATTAAATGGGACTTCCAAATGAGAAAACCCATAGCATGACACTAAACCCATTATTGATTACACCAAAAGACCTCACTTTATTTATAGAATTTGTAAGCATATGATCAACTAGTGTCAATCAATTAGATCAATTAATTTCATCAATAATCCTCAATATCCTAACAACATTTAACTGCTCGAAACATAATCCCTTTAATGATAACTCCCGATATTTACCATTTTTCGTCATGACCAACAAATGCTTCACAGCTATAAATCGGTAGGTTTAAAATATCAGAAGTATTGTTATGAAAAGGTGATTCTATCATTATACATTTTGGACATTTGGACTTGATTACCCTTAATGTCTATGTTTAATGTACTAGATCCATAAACTTTCAAAGTTATGATGCCAATTCATCAAATACCCCCCAAAACGGCAAGATTTCATTGACCTAAATGACCACTGACCTTGGTCATGTGACCTGAAACTCACACAGGATGTTCAGGGATACTTGATTGCTCAGTTTCATGAACTATATCCATAAACTTTTAAAAGTGTGATGACGACAATTTCAAAACTTAACCTAAGTTAAGATTTCGATATTGATTCCCACAACATGGGCTAAGTTCATTGACCGTAATTAAATGATCTTTGACTTTGGTCATGTGACCTAAAACTCAGGTTGGATGTTCAGTAATACTTTAATACCCTATGTCCAAGTTTCATGAACTAGGTCCATATACTTTTTAAGTTATGATGACATTTCAAAAACTTAAACCTTGGTTAACTTAACCTTGGCAGCCTGTATTAAGTTCTGGTAACTCCTTTAGCACTTCCTGTACAAAATTGAATAAATAAATAAAAGTGTATTGTTACATGGCTTAATGCGTTGTTTCATTGGTTTTCATTTTTTTGCAGATTCTTTTAACAAGACACCAGCTGCTGGCTTCTATGTTTTTGGAGGAAAATTACGATAGGTTTACAGAAGACTTTACCAATTATTTTCTCAAATCTGACCGTTATGAGACGAAGAAAAATGGAATTGATGTAAGTATGCATCTCATATTAAGTATTCTGATTCCCTCACTCTATTTTTTTCTATATGCAGACATCACATGTACACAGCACAGCAGTTTATTTCATCTCTATTCAGACGTACGAAAAGAAAACTCTGACTACTGTAACAATCCGAGCTTTGGCAGATGGCTTTATTTTAAGCAATAGAATGCTATTATCATGATTATTAAGGAGTTTTCACCCTGGGATACATGATGGATTAAAAATGGCCACTAAATAATAAAAAAAAACAGCGGAATGTCCTTGAAAAAAAATTATGAATTAGAACAGCAGTTCGTCCATAAGTTTCGAAGCTGAAGAAAGCTCTCCGGAGTCTGGGTCTGTTTTCATTTACCAATTTTTGACAAAGGCCATGGCCGTAGCTAGAGAATATGGGGGGGGGGGTGTCCACCTAACATTCATGGCAGTCAGCAAAGTCAAGTACCCAGTGGCGTACCGTGGGTCACGGCATTGGGGGGGCACCAGCAAAAATTTCGGGTCACTTATGGAGCGCGCGAAGCGCACTCAGTTGTCAGGTATACTGACCTAATAGAGATATTTTAAGGACATGCAGTGCCATCAAACGAATATGTATCTCACTGATTAAATAATGCGAGCGCGAAGCGCGAACTGAAAATTTTTGATATTGAGGGCTAAAATTTGACGTTATAAGCAAATTGTTTTGTAATCATGATACTTAACTGTCTCGTTAAACAAACAATGCGAGCGCGAAGCGCGAGCTAAAATTTTTGTATATACTGACCCTACACATGCTAAACAAGGAATTTTTTTAGGATTATATTTTAGAATCCATTAAGAGTATAAATATCTCACCATAGTCATCTAATGCTAGTGCCATCCTTTACTGATTTTGTTAGAATTACATCTAAACACAGTCATGAAGCACCTTTTGTAGTCATGTAATCATGATTATCATACGTATCTTACTAATCAAATACTGCAAGCGCGAGCTGAACATTTAGGAAATATAGACCAGAAGAGGGGCATTCTAAGGGTTGTTTGTAGGAATTCTCTAAGACCCTACGTATTTGACTAACCAAACGATGCGAGCGCGAAGCGCGAGCTGAAATTTTTGTATGTATTGACCCCAAAACATGGATATTTTAAGGACTATAGTTACGAATCCATTAAGTCAGAGTATACATATCTCACCATGTTCATCTAATGCGAGTGCCAAGCGCTTGCTGATTTTGTTAGAATTACATCTAAACACATGGAGCACTTTTTGAAGTCATTGTAATCATGATTATCATACGCATCTCACTAATGAAATACTGCGAGCGCGAAGCGCGAGCTGAAAATCTAGGAAATTCAGAAATGAAGAGGGGCATTTCAAGGCTTGTTTGTAGGAATTCACTACGACCCCACGTATTTCACTAACCAAATGATGCGAGCGCGAAGCGCGAGCTAAAATGTTTTGATATTCAGATCAGAAAAATTGACATTTTAAGGACTGATTTTAGAAGTTCATGAAGAGCAGAAATCTCACCAATCCACTAATGCGAACGTTAGCACGGACAGGAAATGTTTTATATTAAGACCTTAAAATAGGGCAATAACTTTCAGTAGTCATGAAAAAGAAGAATATATCACTACTCAAAACAATAATAACTCTAATTGCGAGGAAATATATTATTTTGTTGTATATTGATTTGAAAACGGGAGGCTTTAGTACATCAGTTTTATATGTCTCGTTAAAAAGTCTATGCAAGCACCAGGAACAATGAAGACACAATTAAGCAAAATAATGTTTCATAAAGTTGTGAAAATGCTTCCTATGTTACACAACATAATATAACACTATGATCAACAACAATTTCTTCTTTCCCCACTACGTTTCTCTTCCTTTTTCTCTCTTTTTCTCCTTTTCCCCGTTTTTGTTTGCCAGCCGATTGGGGAGGCACGTGCCCCCCCATGCCCCCCCCCCCGTAGTTACGCCACTGCAAGTACCAGTTGGCGAAATGGAGGATAGAGGAGAAAAAGAAAAAGAGAGAAAGAAAAAAAGGAAGGAAGTGAGGGAGAAAAGGAGAAAGGAAGAAAGTAAGAAAGGGAGGGAGGGAAGGAAGGAAGGAAGAAAAAAAAACGAGTGGGCCTGATGTGCCTTCGAAGGTTACAGAATGTAGAGTAAAGGTAACCAGTTGGCAAATCCAAGTCCATATTGGAAGGCTTAGAGCCCTACCAGTCAGCAAATACAAAGGAAAAAAAGATTGAGCTATGACATACAAATTAACAAAAAAAAACTACAAGAGATTTCTGACGAGTTGAGATACACACCAGTTTTGCAAAATAAGGAGAGGCTGGACTAGGTAAAGAATGTGGGGTAGAGTGAATTTCCAAAGTTGAAGTTAAATAATTTAAGCCAGAGTATAGTTTGCAAATCATGGAGTGGGCCTCTCCCAGGGGGCCTATTCAAGCGGCAAAACACTATAGGCTCTACCAGTCAGTAAAGTGCCGCACAATAACTCCCCAGTTGGCAAAATTCATATCTGAAAAGAACAGAACACAAGACTGGTAACTCATGTTCATGATATTCAGCCATCTGCAGTTGGCAAATCCATGATGCCAAATCAACAAGTTTGCAGTTGGCAAAAAACACAAAAATGTCATTTTAGTAGGCCTACATAAGTTATTACATACAATTTTTTTTTCATAACTTCGTGAGACATATTTTGCTTAGGGTACCTCACTCCAAGTGCTCACATATTGTCTGTTAAATGAGATAAATAATCCTGTTTAAAGGCATTAGAGGGCGCTTTTATGTCAATACAATGCACTAACCCAGAGAGCTGCGGGCCGCTGGGTTATTTATACACCAAATATATTTGCTCACAATTCGAGCTTTTATTATTACGTAGTAACATGATTGCCACTTTTAAGATATGAAATTTTCGTATATAGTTGTCCCCATAACAGGGACATTTTAAGGACTATCTTTTTAGGAATTCACAAAGAGCATAAATATCTCACCATAGTCATCTAATGCAAGCGCCAAGTGGGTGCTGAGTTGGTTTCTATTTTCCAAAACCACATCAGATAAACCAATTTGGTTTATACCGTTAATTATCTCTGATCACCATTTGTTCTAAGCTCAAAATGGTCTTGAAAATAATATAGTTTTCAAGACAAGAGGTGGAGTGCCGTCATTGTTCATTTTGGCTTCGACATCATTCTTCAGGCACAATTCTAACTATTCTTTAGATTTTTTTAAAATTCAGGATATTTTAAATCAAGGTACATTTCAAAACGGAAAACAGCAAAAACGAAATATCGAGTGAAAATTGATTCTATTTTTGAGATTTAAAACAGAAAAAACTGTCATTTTTCTGTTCTAAATCTCAAAAACAGAATCAATTTCACTCAATATTTAATTTTTGTTTTTTTCTGTTTCGAAATCAGAAAAAAGAATTAGGCTGCAGCTTAAAGACTATCCCCCACCCCCTACACACATCCTCACACATATACGCATCGGTAAATGCTTAACCAAAAAAAAAAAAATACAAAAGAAAAATTGTAAAAAACAATAATTATCATAACCTATCTTTCTTTCAGGAACTGATGAGGGAGTTATGAGACATTTGCACCAAAAATTGCTATTCCAGAGGCTTTTAGCAAGAAATACAAAAATTTGATTCTTGCATAAATCAATGTAATTAAAATACAAAAAGACTGTCGCATAGTTAGCTACACAACTTTGTGGATTACACAACTCTTGACCCTTTTGCAAAATTTTGGTGCAATCGGGCGACCCTTGGCCGAGATGTCGGGGGAGGGGACATAAAAAGTGGCCCCTCCCTGGAAATAACAAGCTTTCAAACACCCCGGGTGTTTGAGTATTAGGATTAACCCTAAATAGACTGACCTAAAAAGACTGGGGGGATGATTCAGCCCGCCTTATGATCTTGGCCGTTGATCGCGAGATTACGGAAAAAAATTGGCATGCGCCCCCCCCCCACTTCCATTGAGGAGTGGATACCAGGATGCGTGACCAAGATACATGTAATAAGGATATCTTTTTGAAGATAGGGCACGTATTCCACTTCTCAATGGAAGTGCCCCCCTCCCCCGGGGCACGTTACCCATGGCATAATCTACAAAACTATAAGATCAAATTCTGCAAAAAATTTCACTCCTATTTATCAATTATGGTAATTTATGCATAAAATAAATATTTTGCTATAATTAACTAAATAATGCCCCTAAAATGTTAATTTTTGGTTCACAGACTCTTTAAAGGAATGTGATCGAATGTACTTAAAAAATTTCAACATCACATTTATTTTCCTTTGTATATCATTTTCTAAATGTCTTATGTATTTCATTGTTCTTCATTGTTTTTTTTTGCAATGAAAAGTTGTTGGGGACTTTACTTTGATCATAAACGATTAAATTAATTGATTTTAATCAGTCAAAGTAAAAATGATACATTGGATATTGGCTAAAAACACAATTTGTATTGGGTTTTTACGCGAATTCACAGTTCTGAGCAATTTTGAGTCAACATGTACTTATGAAATGTTGCGTAATTTCGGAACCACGTACCGAGGGTCGCGATTTTTGTCTAAAAAATTCTGGAAGACTTGAAGGTAATAAGTCAGTGAGCAACGCGCTCCAAAAAATGTTCGCGGCAGATAAATCATGAAAGATGTTGGGGGGGGGGGGGCTGAGTCCACCCCCTAGTCTTATTAGGGTTAAAGAAAGGTAGTCATTAGAAAGGTAACTTGTTATATAAGAACAGCTCTAATCATGAAAATTCACCAGATTGGGGACGATAGACTTTAATATATCTTATTCTATCCAAATCTATCATATCTTCTTTTTCCCTGTAGTTTCTTGGAGAACTATTGCTAAACAGACATAATTATAATTTCATGACAAGATACATTGGCAACGTAGAGAATCTGGAACTCATAATGCAAATGCTGAAAGATAGGAGAATAAGAGGCATCCAGCTAGGCGCTTTCAACGTATTCAAGGTAAGGCCTAAATATAGCCCATGGCTGTAATGTTGTTTGCTTACAGTATAAGCAAGCCTTGTAGGTTCTATATATATGTATAGCCTAAATCCAATTGAGTAGGGTGATGTAATTACTTGGTATAACTCATTTTTTTTTTGTGGGCCACACAGTATTGGCTTTACAAACCCAAAGCCTAGCTACACATCTCCGTTTCTCTGTAAAATGGAAGAGTGGTAGCGGGGGGGGGGGGGGAGGCTGACTGCCCCTTGGGATTTCCAAGTAGTAAATGGGGCAAATGAGGGAGGGAAAAAATAAAGACAAAAATAACGTGAAAAACTTTTGATGTAAAATGGCAGAGGTGAGAATGGTAGGGAAAAAAAGTATTAAAAAAAAGGAAGGAAAGTAAATTGTGGTTGAAGCAGAATAACATGCAGGTTTTAAGATCATTTTGTCATTATAAAATTGGGGCAATTCCATAAAAATATAGCCAGCCCTTTGGAAATCCGACCCTATTTTTCTACATTATATCTTCACATCAAGAATTGCTCAAGTAAAGATAATATAAGAGCTCTGCAAATAAAAAGGAAAGAAAATATTTCAAGTAGGTCCCACATACAGGGAATCAATCAGACATGGTTTGTCCTATGGCAATTTCTTCAGCAATTTTTGTCAACAGCATAAAGTTCATAACACTTATAACCTAGAAAAAATATCCATGGTAGTTGAGTTTTTACTGTGTTTCAACACAATTTTCTCCCCATATTTCTCTTTCTATCCTCTTCTCTGTGTCTTCTCTTTTGTTCCTCTATCTTTCTTTCCTGTCTTCCATTACTTCTCTTACGTCATTCTTTTCCCCCAGGTGTTTGTTGCGAACCCTGAGAAGACCCCGCCTGTCCATGACCTCCTGCTAAAGAATAAAGATGACCTTGTGGAGTTTCTCACTGAATTCTATAGCACGGATGAGCAATTCAACTATGAGAGGAGTGTTATCATTCAAAGCCTCAGAGCACTTCAACCTTAGGCATCTACATATCGATCACCCGCGCCCCTGTATCTTTTTCCTCTAAGGGGAATCTAACCCAAATTAAAACTTGTTTTTATAAGAAAAAGAAAAATAAGACAAGTTGATAGGTGATAGTTTAAACAATATTGGACATGCAACAAGAAAGTTATGAATTTTTAAGTTGTAAATATTGGTAATCACTATATCCAGGAGACTTCAAATTGGCCGCATACGGGATGTCATAGTGATGTAAAGCAAGGGCTACTCTTCTATGTATACATATTATAATACATATTATGGCTAAAATGTCATTTTTCCCAAAAGTTAAAAAAAAAATTATATTTTTCTTTCATAAAACAAAATACTACCTGGGTTATATTTAGATTACTGCCCCAGGGGAATGGGTACTTGGGAGAAATCCCTGATGATAAAGTACATGGCCTATGGGAAAGTTGTCCTTGCCACTATTCATAATTTACCTTCCCAGTTGCCAATTTGGAATCAACATACTATTAGTGATCTCAATTTTAAAGCAGCTATAACTTTCTTATTGCTTGTCCGATTTTTTTCAAACTTTCACCATTCTGTTTAATTTTTTTTTCTCCTTCCCAACACAAATTTTTTTGGCCAAGGCTGGATTACCCTTCAAGATAAGGGCGAACTCTTTTCTAGACTTTGAATCAGACTACAAATCTTGGACTTGTATTTTTTCAGTTTTGCCTCAATTTTTAATAAAAAAAGAGAACTTTGAAAATGTGTTCAAGCCGGTGAGACTCAAACCTGCATCATTGATCTTGATTGCAGTAAACTCACAATAGTGTATGGTTTTACTGATTGCTCCAAACCAGTCGGGCTGATCGTTGTGTTGGAAATGACGATATATTCTGTTCCATGAATATTCACAAGGCATAGACTGACTAAATAAAACCCTACCGGGTACCATAAATATTAATTAGCCCTTATCATAAATGGGGGGAAAAATATGCTCCCACACGCTACATTATTATACATTAAACATGTATCATAACACTATAAAGTAATTGGTAACGACTCGAGCAACTAAAAATGGGATAATCCTTGTGCTAACAATAACTGCTGGTTCGAATCCCAATATGGGCGAGAACTTAATTGTAAAATTTTCTCCTTTTTATAGAAATTGAGGTGAGATTTTGAATAAAATGTAAGTTAAAGTCTTATAGCCTAATTCACTGAGTACAAAACGGGTACATAGGGTACAGAAAGATAAAAAAGGCCAAAAGTTTGTTGGGATTTTCTTTTTATTATTACTATCATTCATTTAAAAACTCCTAGATTTTGGGTTTTTTTTGTAAATTTTTCTTTCAGTAAAGTTTTTTTTTTTGTAAATAATTTTGTTGTTAATTGCCAGAGGAGCTCCAACATATATACTATATTGGTTGTGTTTATCAATGAAAAAAAGGTGCTTGTTGGGAAATAATCCTGTATGTCATATTTGATAATGTGGGTAACTATGTAATCATTGATAAAGTTATTAGTAATAAACTTTTTGAGTTCTATAAACATGATACACATGTCCCTAGAAGTTTGTCAAGCATTTTGTTAATCCACACCAAAATTCTGAAGTGGCACCCCCACCCTCTCTGCCTTTGCCCTCTCTTATTCTCCCCCTCTCTCCATTACTCCCTTTTAACCCCCCCCCCCCCTCTCTCTCTCCCTCTTTCTCTGTCTCCATACAGTATTACTAGATGTCCAAATACTTCTTTGCCTTCAAAATTTCCATTTTGTCATTGCTAGCATCATCGATCAACAGGACTTTTAACAAGATCTGTACATTATCAAATTTTGTGAAGTCATTTTGTGAATTCTATGCTTGTTTACTAAGATAGTTCTTTTCAAATTTAACAAATATTTGTGGGAGATGATAAAAAAATTTGGTAAAGATTAAGTTGTTTGGGGGAGCCCAATGATGTGTGTCAACATGTGACATCAAGAAATGGATGAGATGGGTAACTCCCCCCCACAAAAAAAAAATCAAACAGTTCCAGAGAAAGGCCATTGTGTAAACAAAATTTGGACCCCAAACGTACCAATTTGAAAATAATTTTCCAACACACAAAAATCAATTATTTTGATATCACTCTTATCCAAAGATGATGTTTTAACCAATGATGTTCAGAAATTGAAATGTACCGTAGGCAAAGTACTGACAATCATCATTTTATGATTTTTCTGGAACATCATATGGTTCCATGACATTTGATCCTCTCTAAATCACAACACACTAAGCAAATGATTAACTTCAACCTTGGTTTTGAAATTATACCCTACTTTAACCCTATCTAGGCTTGGCTATTTCGACACCTATAAAGACTGGGGGGGGCTGATTCAGCCCCCCCTTATGATCTCGGCCGTTGATCGCGCGATCACGACGAAAATTGACACACGCGTTACCCATGGCATTATCTACAAAACTATAACTTCAAATTCGGCAAAAAATCTCATGTCTCATTAATTATGCTAATTTATGCGTAAAATCATAAGTTTGCTCTAATTAATAAAATAATGCCCCTGAAATGCTAATTTTTGTTTCATATACTCTAGATAGGCATCTAATCAAATTGATTTTAAAAAAATTTCAAAATCAAATTTATTTTCTTATGTATTCTATTGTTTTCTAAATTTCTTATGTATTTCTTTGTTTTTCGACTTTTTAGTTTTTATTGTTTTTTCAATGGAAATTGTCGGGGACTTTATTTTGACCATAAACAAGATAAAATTAATTGATTTTAAGCAGTACAAGGAAAAATAATGAAACATTTATGAATTTTGGCTAAGAACACTATTTGCATTGGATTTGTACACAAATTTACGGTTTTGAGTAATTTTGGGTCTGCATGCACTTACGAAATGTTGCGTAATTTTGGAACCGCGTACCCGGGGGTCACAATTTTAGTCTCAAAAGTTGCGCGAGACTTGAAAGTAAAAAGTCAGCGAGCGACGCGGTCAAAAAATTTCGCGCAGCGGATTTATCGCGAAAAATGTCGAGGGGGGGGGGCTGAATCAGCCCCCCCCAGTCTTTTTAGGGTTAAACCTTACCATAAACCTAACAAACATAAGACCCTATTGCAACCCTAAATGAAATAAAGCCTGGAGCAATTGTCGCAGGGGAAAATGTTGTTTCACTGCATCAGA
Organism: Lytechinus variegatus; assembly: GCF_018143015.1. Classification (NCBI taxonomy): domain Eukaryota; kingdom Metazoa; phylum Echinodermata; class Echinoidea; order Temnopleuroida; family Toxopneustidae; genus Lytechinus; species Lytechinus variegatus. The sequence continues at coordinate 4,600,875 of NC_054750.1, forward strand.
TATGTACCTTAAATGAAAAACTTCATTTGAACAGACTTGGACCTATTCTTAATAGAGTTACAATCACCATTGTTTCTCCAATATTCCTTCAGCCATATAACTTCACACTATCCATATTATACTACAAAGATCAGTCAAACCCAATTAATAACAGGTCAGAAAATGTACAACTTGTTTTATTTTTTTCATGTCAGTACACTGCTTTGAATAAATTTCATTTAATTTCTCCACACATATTTTTGTGGATAAGCTTATTTTGGGAGTAAATGGACTAGGCTTCTCACAGAATGACACATTTTAACCCTGATAGCTCAGGGATATTTTGATTCTTGTCACTCCCAGCAGCAGAACGTGACAAATATTTGCATAATGGTAGAGAATGACGTAACCTACATGATTGCATAGGTAAATTTCACTAAATTCATATATTTTACTGCATACTTAATATGAATGAATTATGATAATTTATTCATGAGATCTTACTGTTTGCTCTTTTTGTCACATGATGGCTGATATTCTACAATGTTCTTACATGTATATGAAAACATTGTCATCTTGAGAGTCTATATGGACAGGTCACATGACTGGTCACATGAGTGATGATGATCTTCAATGTTCCTATCAAATCAAACATTGTCAACTTGATAATCTATGTGGACAGGTCACCTGAGGAATGATTGTCTTCAATGTTCTTATCATATCAAAACATTTCCAGTCCAGACTCAAATGATCTAAGGAATGCAGTCTCCTGTTACTATGACAACTGGATGCTCCCTTTGAGAGCATCTCCCTGAAATCCTCTAAGGCCCTTGATGAAAAGGCTGAAAGACTGTTGGAAAGAAAGAGGTGGGGGAAAAGAAAAAAAAAGGTGGTTTTATTGGGAGAATGTGCATTATTCAGTACGAGTAGAAGGCTGTTCATCATTAAACTGTAGAAAGAATATAGTATAAGGCTGCTCATTTTTTAACCATAGAAAGGACTGAGGGCTCTCATCGTACCCAATACCAATCTCCAACATTTTGTGTCATTCGAAAAAAATGTTTTAAAAAAATTACTCAGATAAGAGTAAGATATAATAGGTGCATTTTCTTAGAAATCTTGCACATCTGTTATGGCCAAATTCAAAACGTACAGCTACTAATACACATAGAGCCTATTCATAAGACAATGCCAGGACATAGGTCATAAAATTGAAATAAATCTAAAGGAAAAAAAACACTCTGGCGAAAATGCAAAGAATTTTTTTTTTACAGAATTTTGCGTAAGTCATATCAATCAGAAAGCAATAACTTAAAAAAAAAAATTACTACAATGGATATATAATCGGAATCTCACCAGATAGAAAGGCAGTATCCAGGATGTTGCTTGGTGCGCTTCGTGTCGGCAAACGCTCTGCTCAGAATGGCAAGATCTTCATCACCTAGAAAGTGCAAGAGAGAGATCAAAGGCATTAGAGATTTCAAAGAATACAGTGTTAATTCATAACGAACTGGGAACCCATGGAGAGTGTTCCTCGAAGTCACTTGTCCATGACTTTCAAAGAAATCTATAATGTACTGAAATACTTGTATTTGATTGGCTGATAACTAATTGTACTGTGTTCTCACAGACAAGATACATCACAAAATGCTCTGCTTGCCAGGTACTCGAATCCGTAATTTGATTAAGAATTAATATTTACAAAATCCTTAACTTCCTATGAATGCTAATAATTACGCACAGAGTATGATTTAGAGAAAAAATAACTGAAAATCCATACCACATTTCTAACAGCACGTTGTGCTGTCTTTGACTAAAAATTGTTAAACACAAAGGATAATCATTGTGCTCAGAAACTAGCAATGTAATGATGATGCTGATAATAATAAAAATAATTGATCATTCTTGCTTATATACTGCTCATCACATACTTTATCTGAAGTCTCTTAACAATCTAGTGTAATAATAATAATATGCAACATTTATATAGCGCTTAATACAAAACTTTTTAAGCGCTGCATACTACTTCCCCGGCTTAAGCATGGCTACCCTATCAGATGCGTGAGAATTAAAGGAATTTCTTCCTACCGGGTACCCATTAACTACACTTGGGTGGAGAGTGGCAAATGTAGATAAATGCCTTGCCAAAGGACGCGAGTACTGCGGTGGGATTTGAACCCTGGACCTTGTGGTTCAAAGTCTGGAGTATTATCCACTGAGCCACAACATTTCTACAAGCATAAGGAGGGAGGTGTTCTCAAAAGAGGTTTCAATTGTACCATGGTACAATACCATGAACAACACAGATTCCTTGTATTATCATGCCTGCCCTTTACAAAACGTGTGCATTAATAATTTCACTTTTCTCAGTGAACGCAAAGAAATACATGTAAGCGAAATTATGCACACAAGTCTACATACCGGTAGTCTGATTTTACCATGCCATGGTTAAAAACAAGGGACTATGTAGACTTGCATGGTACAATTGAAACCACTTTTGAGAATACTGGCCCCAAAATTGCATACCTCAATCGGCTATAAAATGGATAGGAATTAATTCTAACACTTAAGGCACAGTCACATTTCCGCTACGACCGCCGTAGGGAGAGTAAAAAATAGCCGTTATATTTTGTTTTTTATTCAAACCACCTATATGTAGCTGGTACAGAAAAAATGTTAGAACGGCTGTTTTCGACTTGCCACACGGCCGCCAGAAGGGAAATGTGACTGCGTCATTACTGACCTAGAACTCGATCTGAAAGGTTAAGCTGCTGAAGGTTACAGTTGTTGATAAGTGCATCTACAAGAGCGTCTTGGGAATCTATATCACAGTCTAGGAAGAAACATTTTATGGCATCAGTATTGTGGGTCTGGAGACATTGATGGTGTCTCATGTCTCGTCTTGTAACAGAACTCAGCAAACACGGGGGAGGCAAAACACATTGGCACCGAAAAGGAGCAAAATGCTGGGGAGTTACTCTGAGCATTGCTTTACTCCAAGGTCAGTGTCGATTGTCTCGAGATATGTTTTATTGTCACGTGACCTTTGACCTTGGTGATGTAACATTAAACTCATACACAAGACGATCAGTGATACTTGATAAGCCTTTTGTCCCATGTTTCATGAACCAGTTCCATATACTTCCTTGGTTAATGACATTTCAAAAACTTAAACTTGGTTAAGATTTCAATGTTGACGCCAACATCGACGCTTTTCCAAGGGCGCCTCAAGTCTCGCTCTGCTATGCAAGCGAGATAAACCAACAATTTTGAACTACATGTACATACATTTGCTTATGCTTGAAAGCAAAATATCAAAATAAAGGAAATTTAACAGTGTCCTAAGTTATCAGACAATTTTAGATGTTATTTCATCCAACTAAACCACAAGTAAATGAGAATTCTTCAGTGTTTATGAAAAAAGAGAGAATATTTCTACATGATTAAAAGAAAATACTGGAAACAAACTATAATTCAATGAAAAGTAAAAGGTTGCCCTTGTATCAGACCACAATGTGTTAAATACCTTTAACTCTTCATGCGTTCACCTGTAAACCCCCTGTGTGTTGCATTATTTTAGGGTCTCATTCACATTCGTGCCATGAGTCACAGACTCCTAACAATAAACCTGGCCATGGTATTGTTTGTGAGGAGGGTTTTATTGATTTTATCCTCTCCTTTTTCAATGAACTTCCTGGCTGTGATCAGGATGTATTGATTTTTGGGGAAAACTCAACGATTCTGTAATTTGTAAACTGCGATAATCCGTCGAACGCTAAACTAATGTCGCACGCGCGATCGATCATCGGTACACATGTACGGTATACAAAAACGCCAGGCTATACATTGTAGCTAGGCACGCTCCGGGGCATGCAATTGTTCGAAAAACAATGGGACAGGGGACGTCTATGGGAAATGTGTGGTTGTGCAAAAATGCGAACGAAACACGCCTACGGATGTGCAATAATGCGAATGTAACGCATGAAGAGTTAAAGATACCCTGGATTAGCATTTCACCGTTAATAACATTACTTACCTTTAATTGAGAACTTGCATTGGCACAAATCAAGAGAGCGTAATCCCTTTTGGTGCAGTAAGGCAATGAGGCCGGTAGGATGAGATGTGGAATACCTGTTTCTTCTCACACTCAACCGCTTTAAGGAAACAGCATCTAAACAGAACAGAACAGTCACAATACCTTTTATTAACTATGTAGAGTGTTTAAGCGATGCATCAAAAACGCACATTTAGGTTTGCCTCCATTGCCCATTTAATACGAGCGCGTATTGAACAAAGGACCAAAATACGAGGGATATCCCATAGGCTCCTGTACAAAATTCGCTGTTCAATATGAGACCGGATTGAACAATTTAATGTGCATGAGCAAAAAATAAAACAATTGTGACATGTACCATCCAAAATGTACAGCTTGGGAGATGACATTACAATACGATTTAATTCATTGCCCTTAGTAAATAAATACAAATGCAATACGTTTTGGGCCTACTGACTAAATGCGCACTACTGCTGCTGATAAGATGCATGCTTGAGGGATTTTGCTCTTTGCTTTCTAAAAATTCTTTCCTCATTTTTATAGATTCACATCTAGGTAAAAATCTATTATTTTTCATGATATCATTAACTTTCAAGGCGTTTTACAACACATATAGCAAATATTCATACTTGTGCAATGGTACAACATTTTGAATTCGCATCCGCTGAAAGAAAGAGACACTCCATTTAACTTGTACCATCACACTCATGCCTATTTGTATAATAACCAATAATATTATAGTTTACCAACAATCTTAAAGTAACAACCAACAAGTTAAACTTTAAGCTTACGTGCAGCAGCAGCAAAAAGACTATCCAGCTCTTCTGTCTCAAGCGATGAATTCTCAAGCAGCAGGTCGGTGAGGATAGAGTCCTTGACTTGGATGGCACGACAAAGGTCTGCAGGTGAGACTATCTGGTGGATTGGATGAGTGATGGAATGATCCAAGGTCAACGGTCGGCACCAGCAGTTGAGGGTAAGGCAGGATATACTGGGTAGGTACTTAGGTAGGAATGCTGGATATATAAAATATGTAGAGTATTACTGTAAATTGAAGAAAGAGAAATGTAAAGAGAAGATATGGTAGACGAGAAGAAACAAATATGTACACATTTACCAATAAAGAATATAAAGCCCAAATATGATTTCTAATATGATTGATTATTAAAGTTCAGGATTTGCTTAAATGGACAGAATCTCTAGGCACATAAGTGCCTTTATTTGATTAATTTGCATTTCCTTCTTTTGCATCAACCCCCCCCCCCAAAAAAAAAAAAAAAACACCACAAACTTAGCTGGCACAGTTAAAAAAGTTAAATGCAGAAATCATGCTTATTTGAGTTTTAAAAACCTTAATTTTCTTACGATGAACATTTTTTTTGGAACAGACCTCCGTTAGTTACTATCATAATGAAAGACCTGCGAATATCCAGTTTTTATTTACTTACAATTACCAGCTGCTTGGCATGTTCGGGTAAGGAGGAGCTCCAGCTTCAGACTCGTCATCTTGTGATTTAGGCTGTAAACAAAAACAGAAAAGGCAATCTTTTTTTGTAATAATAATTATATTGTTCATATCGCACTGAACTCTTACTTTTTCAAAAGTCTCTAAGCTCTCTAAAGTAATGCAGCATAATTAACCTGGTTTTAGCAGAGCCGCTGTTATGTGCACTGTGTTTCAAGGAATAAATTCCTAGGTACCTATTCCCCTCACCCAGGTTGAGTGCAGCACCATGTAGGTGAATTTCTTGCTGAAGGAAAACACGCCATGGTTTGGAATCGAACCCACGTCCGATAGTCGTAACCACTAGCCATGACGCCCGCACAATTTAACAATGAGGTTGAAATTTTTAAGGTGCTATCAATGACATCAGACCAGCATTAATTAGGAATAATAATACATGTAGATGGATTTATAAAGTGGCCTTTGCCAGAGGATGAAAAGCGCAACTATTACCTCAGCTTTGGCCTGAGCTAACACTTTATCAGCATCATGCCATGGCTGGGATTAGAAACCTCGACCCCTTATTTCAAAGTCCAAAGACTAATCCTCTTGGCCACTAGTAGTTCATCTGAGAGTGACACCAGTTTGTTAATGCCCCGGGGGGGGGGGGGCACTTACATTGACAAGTGGATGCCATGCGCAACCAAAAAAACATGTAAAAGGATGTCTTTTTCAAGATAGGGCACGTTACATACGTAACGTAATAAGGGTGTAAAAAACACTAAATTATTTTTAAAAGGGTATCTAATTTCGATAGGAAAGCTACATGTTTAGGGTCAAATTTGCGAGGGTATAAAAATCAAGACTGAAATGTTTTATAAAGGATGTACTTTTTGCCCCAAGAGTCAACACTACGTGTTTATAGAGTACGATTTGCGCGAGGTGGGCTGTACTAAACACAATGATGAAGGTAAAACTGACGACCGACGTCCGTGACATAACATTTGAAATATCGCTGTACTTGTTTAGGGGTTCAATTCAGGGAATACTTGCCAATAGTATTGTTTTGTTTCCAATACTTGTTAAGGGTAGGGTTTCACATGCCAATACTCGTTAAGGGGTGCATTTTCAGAGTATGGAAAATACGTGTTTAGGGTGCTCTTTGAGACTTCATGGTCGCGCATGGTATCCACTCGTCAATGGAAATGGCCCCTCCCCAAGGGTTAATGCACTACATGTATATAAAAATCATCTCCATACTGTCAATAAAATTCCATTCTTTTCTTTTAATTCGCTCCCCCAGCCTTTTGGTTTCATATATTGATGATAATGTACCGGTAAGTCTCCAGGAGGGAAAGGGGTTCACAAAGGTTTAAGTGTGACTAGAACTTGCGATTGAAATTACTAAGTTTCCATCCCATTCCAGTTGAATCCATCCCTATATGTGATTACTTACCCAAGATAAGCTTCCAGCATCTCGTTGAGTTTGTGTGCACAGTACTGACCAAACAAAGTCAGAGGTATGGTCCTGTAGGTTGGGCTGAATGTCAGAGCAAGTTCTTGGAGTACTAATCCCTTCTGAGCCCTTATAGCTAATCCAGACATGATCTCACACCAGCCACAAGAAGGCAGGACTGAAAAGGAGGTACACAGGTCACTACTTCACTTTGATCTACAATTGCCACACTTGACCCAGGTGAGGTAAATGGATACCCGGACAGAATGCAACCATGAAAAGCTACTTATTGGTAGCTATGATAGAGCTGAGATTAATAATTTTCAGTTGTTAGAATATTTTTTTGAATGCTATGAAATAAATGTTGCATATCATGTATAATACATTTTATTAAGTTATATTGATCTCTATTCTATATACATTTATATAATCATATATAATCTTTTATTTATAACATACTTTTGTAAATGTACAAAATTCCATTTTATTTGGACAATAATTGTATACGACCTAATGAACCTTATACAGGTATAATGCTAATTAAAATTCATTGCTGAGAAAGAAAATGAATCATCCCCCAAGTCATCAACATCATCAACACCATCCACATTACCATCATCATCATCGTCATCATCACCATCATCATTATCATAATCATCATTATCATAATCATCACCATCATCATCATCATCACCACCATCTTCATCATCATCATTATCATCACCATCACCCTCATAATCATCATCACCATCATCTTCTTCTTCTTCATCATCATCATCATCATCACCATCACCATTACTATCATCATCATCATCATCATTATCATCATCAATAATCATCATCTTCTTCTTCATCATCATCATCATCATCATCACCATTACTATCATCATCATCAACATCATCATCATCACAATCCTTGTCATCATTTTCAACAACAACAAGGTGAGAATACAGAAAAGGTACCAACCTACCACACTGTATCAGAGCCAATGACTGTAATGATGTAGATCTGACCAAACATTCAGCCAGGGTAGAACAGCTTTTGGGATTTAATCCAACATAGACCAGGACTAGATTGGAGACGGAATAGCCAAGGGTTGGTCTAGAATCAGGAACTCTCAAGAAGTGCTGGAAATAATTATAGTCTGTAAGAAGATTTCAGAAATGAATGGTTAGATCTGAAGAGAACTTATTTCTACATCACAAATACATGCTTCTTATCCTTGGTATCCAATAAATCACCCTATCATGCCCCCCATCAACATTTCACACAATATGACAGCAACACAAGAAGCATCCGACATGGTCTTAATCAGGGCTCGACATTAGCAGTGGCCTCGGGCAACCTAAATTGAGAGTCAGGCCACCAAAATTCTGTAATGGGGGGGATTAAAAATGCAGCTTACTTATGGATGGTCAGTCTACTTATTGCTAAACTTATCCTCCTCCTGCAGACCTTATGTCCGCACAATGACATAATTCCCTCCAGGTAGAGTCAGGGAGCACTCTAAAATAATTATTCCATATGTTTGATTAACATTTCCAGCATGACAGCAATTCCCTCACCCTTCTGATGTTAGCCTGCTTTCCCCTATGACTTCTCAGATAAGATAATAAAATGGTAGAAAGCAGCTGCTGAAAACTGAGCCAATGGAGTAAATTAGAGAGTCAAAAGGGGCCTAAGCTTTCGATCCTAGCAGAATCTTTGTCATTTTGCCTCCGACAAAGATTCTGCTAGGATTGAAAGCTTAGGCCCCTTTTGACTCTATAAAATAACAAACTAAACAAACCGAGATCAACATGGTGACAGCATGGATCCCTTAATTGGATATCAGGTATCACGAAGGAAGCAATATTGTCCTCTCCTACAGCATCCCCTCTAGCATCTCCTACAGCACCTTCCTCACAATACATATCATAGACAGTCCCTGCTGGTTGGAAAGGCGCAAGGTCACCATCTGAGTCCGAAGAAGCATCCAATGTCCGCTGGAAATCAGGCTTCACTGGCTCCTGGAAGCAGAAATCATACAGATCTTCGCTGAAATCACCAGCTTCTGAAGGATGGCTCTCGGGACTTCTCTCATCTCTGTCTGAGTAACCTTCTTCAGTCTGTTCCCTCTCTGTCTCTCCTCCATCGCCCATCCTTCCTAGCAGCAGCATAACCAGCAGGCGAGCATAGTCAACGGATTCACCCCGAATGACCTGCTGTTCCTTGAGGTACACTGTTCCAAGCTTGCCCCCACCAAGAAGAACCCTCAGGAACCGCTCTAAAGCAGATGTAACCGGTTCCTTGTACTTGGTGGGAATTTGAATTCTGCACATGAGGGTTCGTAGATGATGCGACAGGAAGTTAAGAGCACTTAGTGATCTGATTAGAGCTATCACGGTCTTGAGGCTCAGGAACAGCTGATTCGGCTTGTAGTCAATGCCAGGTGTTGCCCTCTGGAGTGGATATCTCAAGATGAATTCACTTTCTATCACAGACAGAAAACAAAATCATGCAGACAGGTACTTTATGAGCAATATTCATTCAAATAAACAACCATTTTGCTATTTGGCACAATTTTCTTTCCTTGCAGACAACATGAAATAAAAACTAGCACATCAATGATGTGGAGCTCTTCCAGCATCTCGCAACACAATTTAACACAATTTTAATTTCAGCCCAGTTGACACTGTAGTGAATTATATTGGTGACATAAATCGAGGACATAGAATTAAAATTGATGAATAGAAGCATTTTTTGTGATCTATGAATAAATTTCATATGAATGAAGTACTAATTATTATCTAGTCAAAGTTTCTTAACTCTGTGTAGAACCTTGGTGAACCTAATGTAGCTCTCAGATGGAACAAAAATAACCAAAATCAATCAACAAATAAGTAAGCAATTTTTGTGAGTTTTGAAAATATATGAACAAACAGCAGATTCAATGAGTTGCAAAATTCTATGTTTAAATTTTGTATCACCACCTCGAGCTATCATATAAAGCAAATAAAACTGAAATTGATCAACAAATGAAGAAGAAAAAACATTTTTTGTGATATCTGAATAAAGTTTGCATAAATTAGAATAAATAATTTTCCAGACAAAATTTCAAAATTTTGTGTACAAGTTTGGTGAACCTCATGTAGCTCTACCAGATGGAAGAAAAAAAAATCAAAATCTGTCAACAAATAAAGAAGAAGAGGAATTTTCTGTGATTTATGAATACATTTCGCATAAATTAGCATAAATAATTTTCTACTGAAAATTTTCAAAATTCTGTGTAGAAGTTTGGTGGGCCTCATGAAGTTCTACCGGATGGAAGAAAAAATATCAAAATCTGTCAACAAATAAAGAAAAAGAGGCATTTTCTGTGATTTCTAAATAAATTTCTCATAAATTAGCATAAATAATTTTCTACTGAAAATTTCAAAAATCTGTGTAGAAGTTTGGGGAACCTCATTAAGTTCTACAGGACGGAAGAAAAAAAGTAAAAATCGGTCAACAATTAAAGAAGAAAAAGCATTTTATGTGAAATTTTAAAAATATGAATAAATTAATTTCGCATAAATTAGCATAAAAATTGTTCTAGTCAAAATTTCAAAATTCTGTGTACAAGATTGGTGAACCTCGTGAAGCTCTACCAGATGGAAGAAAAAAAATCAAAATCGGTCAACAAATAAAGAAGAAGAAGCATTTTATGTGAATTTTTAAAAATGTGCATAAACTAATTTCGCATAAATTAGCATAAAAATTGTTCTGGTCAAAATTTCAAAATTCTGTGTAGAAGATTGGTGAACCTCATGAAGCTCTACCAGATGGAAGCAAAAAATTCAAAATCGGTCAACAAATAAAGAAGAAGAAGCATTTTATGTGAATTTTTAAAAATATGCATAAATTAACAAGTTTCCATGGTTCGTTGAAATTCAAGTATTCACCTCATCATTGAGCACTAGGACCTTGCCCTAATTTCGAACATGGGCTTCTGATTGCAAGACTACTGCTTTAAGCAATCATCATGCCCTAGCATCGCTTGAAACTCAAACAGCTTTATGACACACCCACAGGCTCATTGAATATTTCTAGGGTTAAGAGGCCTCACCCTAGAAATATTTAAACCTGTGTTTCATAATGTTGTTTGTAAGTTACAAGCGATTTTATGAAGTACTGGTGATCCTTTTTTTAGAAGCTAAATAAACCAGTTTATCGTTTCGCACAAGAAAAAAATCACCAGTTGTTTGTAAAGTTGCTTATAATTTACGAATGCCTTTGAAAAACACCCACCCATACACCTTAAAGGGAAATGAAACCTTTGGAACAAGTAGGCTTGTGTTGAAACAGAAAAGTCAAAGAATAAGAGCAAAGAAAGTTTGAGAAAAATCGGACAAACAATGAGAAAGTTATGAGCATTTGAATATTGCAATCATTAATGCTATGAAGATCCTTCTATTGGCAATGCGACAAGGATGTGCACAACTTTCCCTTTGAAGAACTATAAAATAACCTCAAAATGTCTCTTTTTGCTTTTTCTTATGGTGATACAAACTCTTTATCCATGATGTATTCTTTAAAAATCTGTATTACATGCCCTTCTATAGAAAGAACACATGATCTACTGATAGATGTGATAAAAGAGGCAATTTAAGTGAAATATATACTAAAGTAATGGGGAGAGTTGTTCACAAGTGACATCACACTTCTTTGTCGCATTGCCAATTTGAGGATCTCCCTAGCATTAGTGATCGCAATTTTCAAATGATCATAACTTTCTCATTATTTGTCCAATTTTTCTAAAACTTTCTTGATCTGTTTCTTTAATTTTTCTGTTTTCACACAAGCTATCTTGTTCCAAAGGTTTCATTCTCCTTTAAATATTAAAATTCAACGCAGAACTTGGCCTAGAACTGTTTCTCCTACCTTGACTGGTGGTTCCTGTCCCTATCTTTTCTATATTCTCCTCACACACCTTGTCCATGTAGACTTGATACCAGTCATCATCCTGTACACACCGATCGTGTACGGTTGCAGATAGACACACCAAACACTGCCAGAATGGGTCATGAAGGTTGGACTTGAACCGGTGCCGGTAGAACCACCGGAACCTAGCATTGCACCTGTCACGCCATATTGTCTGAATGCCAAGACCTGGGAAATCAAAATGACTAACAAATTATTTACATGAAGTCATATTTCAGATGGTACATCATTGAGATCAGGGGAGCATTCCATAAAGAGTTGAGTGTAACTTAGAGTCGTGCTTAAACGACAACCTGCACATGGGTTTTCGCGCTTAATCCGATCGATTGATACGCGAAAGAGCGCGTCCCGCATGTTCTAACCAATGCAGTGATGCATTATATACCGCACATAACTGCGACTCGAAGTCACACTTAACTGTTTGAGAACCCCCCCGGGGATTTCATGAATATAAGTCTTTGATTTTTCACTGACTATCTGTTATAAGCTACTGAAACACTTATATCTTTGTATCTGACTCCGCAGGGGTGGGGGTACTCGACCAAAAAAATGGTAGATATGTGCCGCGGGCGAGACAAACAAGGGGGCTCTGGGACGGGCTTATTGTAAAAAGGAGGGTCCTTGGAACGGGCTTCTGAACTACAGATGTTTGTGAAAACAGGGGTCCTTGGAACGGGTCACCTGCGTGTGAGTGCGTAGTGCATACCTATGGAATGGGCATGCGTGCATGAAGCTACTGAAACACTTATATCTTTGTATCTGACTCCGCAGGGGTGGGGGTACTCGACCAAAAAAATGGTAGATATGTGCCGCGGGCGAGACAAACAAGGGGGCTCTGGGACGGGCTTATTGTAAAAAGGAGGGTCCTTGGAACGGGCTTCTGAACTACAGATGTTTGTGAAAACAGGGGTCCTTGGAACGGGTCACCTGCGTGTGAGTGCGTAGTGCATACCTATGGAATGGGCATGCGTGCATGAAGCTAGCCCTTGTGGGTGCAGAGGCGATGGTCGAACAGCGCTCTACGGCCGCTTTTCACCAAAATTGCAGCTCGTAGTAGCGTTTCAATTGAAATTGAAATTGAAACTTTATTTACCACAATCTTAAAAAACATACAAATCAAGAAGAATAAATATTTCAATAAAATACATAATAACAAAAGTGAGTATATTCAAGAATAGTGGAAGGATCACTGAGAAATTACAAGGAACTTATAAGTTAGTGATCCTGAAATTAACACAAAACAACACAATAAAAAAAATGCAATCAGGAAATACAGAACAACAAACATAACAAAAGTATACAATTGTATCTATATCAGTATTACTATTAGACTTTCTGCATGAAATGTATTTTTAAATGTCTTTTAAAGCTTTGAAGGGTTTTGCACTGCTTGATATTTTGAGGGATCTTATTCCAAATAATGGGTCCCCTACATAAAAATATGTTGTTTGAGAAAGAATAATGGCCATATATTGCACGAGTATCAGCTGAGTTTCTAGTATTATATGTATGTATATCTCTACTGGTTTGAAAAATGTTGTCAAAATTATTAGGCAAAAGGTTATTATAATAGGAATACATAAAAACAGATAATTGAAAATCATGTAGTAAAGAAATTGGGAGTATATTTAATTTCAAGAAAAGAGGTCTGCTATGACTAAGAAAGGGTTTATGGCATATTATACGAACTGCTCTCTTTTGAAGAAGAAAGATGCGGTTCAGTAAGTATTGCTTGCAGGATCCCCAAACAATATTGCAATAAGATATGTAAGGTAAAATCAATGAATTATACAATGTAAGAAGAATATTTTGTGGTAAAATGTCTTTAAGTTTACTCATTATTCCTATTGTTTTGGAAACTTTCCTTAAGACCTCATAAACATGAGTCTTCCATTTTAAATCCTTATCTATACTAATTCCTAAAAATTGTGTAGTATTTACATGTTGAATTAAGTTGCCATTAATATATATATTTACTTCTTTTGCACTATTTTTTGGAGCATTGAACAGCATTACATGGGTCTTTTCATAATTAAGTTGTAATTTATTTGCTTCAACCCATTTGCTAACCTTTGAAAGTTCAGAGTTAAAGATTTGAGTAAGACATTCCACATCACTATGTTTATAAAATATATTGGTGTCGTCTGCAAATAACAAACAATTTAATAGTGGAGATACTGAATTTAAATCATTAATGTAAATCAAAAAAAGTATGGGACCGAGGATTGATCCTTGCGGAATACCGCAAGATACAGTTTGATAATTAGAGTTTATAGAATTGAACACTGTAAATTGTTTACGGTTACTCAAATAACTGTGAAATAAATTTAAAGTAACACCACGGATTCCATAATGAGAAAGTTTTTTTAAAAGTATTTTGTGATTAATGGAGTCAAATGCTTTTTTAAAGTCTAAGAACAGTCCAATAATAATATCTTTGTTTTCAATTGCTTTAGACACACTCATTAAAAAATCTAAGATAGCATGATGAGTGGAATGTCCAGCTCTGAAACCAAACTGTTTATTAAAAAGAATTTTGTTTTTATCAAGAAATTTTTGAAGTCGTGTATAGATGCATCTTTCAAAAATTTTCGAAAATAGTGGTAGTAAGGAAATAGGTCTATAATTTTTAAATAAATCTTTTGGTCCTTTTTTATGTATAGGAATAACTTTAGCAACTTTCAGACCTTGAGGTACAATACCCTTTTCAATACATAAATTAAAAATACTGCAAAGTGGTTTAGAAATAATATGTATAACTCTTTTGACAACAGTGCAATCAATAGAGTCAAAACCAGGAGCTTTTCCATTTTTGAAAGATAAAACAATATTAACTATTTCTTTTTCTGTAATAGGTAAAAAATAAGCTGTATAGGGACAACTTTTACCCAAGAATGATTCAAAGTTGTTGCAAGTATTACTATTATTCATTCCAGCTATTTCATGACCAATATTCTTAAAATAATCATTGAAACCTTCAGCAATATTCTTAGATTCACTAATAAGTGAACCGTTACATTGGAATACAGAGGTGTTTTTATGGAGTCTTTTTCTTTGTAACAGATCATTAATTGTTTTCCATGTTTTATTAATGTTTCCTTTAAACATATGAAACTTAGAAAAGTAGTAATCTCTTTTTGCATCACGTATTTGTTTTGTATAAGAATTTCGAAATTTAGTATAACATTCTTTTCTGTAAGACGTAGGATTTTTAATATACCTTTTATATAAATTATTTTTTTTAGAACACATCTGTTTAAGGTTTTTGTTAAACCATGGTTTATGATTTTTCTTTATTTTTAATCTTCTGAGAGGAAAACATTTATTATAAGTCTCAGAAAAAAACTCCATAAATTGTTTATACATATAATTTGGCTCTTCCTGATATCTACAAAGCAGATTATCAAAATCAGTTGAAGATAATACATTCAGAAAACAGTAAATATTCATATCATTAATTTGATGTTTATATGTAACAGGTTCATCTTCATATATACCTTTAAAATCAAACATGGCAAATATTGGCAAATGATCAGATATGTCACAGGTTAGTATTCCTGTGGAAATATTGCACATACTATTTGTAAATAAATTGTCAATCAATGAAGCTGTGGTGTTAGTTATTCTTGTTGGTTTTGTAATACAAGGAAAAAAACAATATGAGTAAAATAATTCAAGCAACTCATTACAAGAACTCTGTACATCTAATTTCATTAAATCAATATTAAAGTCTCCAAGAAATATACATTCTTTTTTCTCATTATGAACTGTAGACAAAATATTACCTAAAGTATCCATAAAATGTGCATGTGATTTATCAGGTGGTCTATAGAAGACACCAACAATAATGTTCTTTCCTGGTTTTAAAATTTCAATAAAAAGGCTTTCACAATAACAATTGAATACTGAGATGTCATTACGCATGATGTATCTTACATCATTTCTAATGGCAAATGCAACTCCTCCTCCTTTTCTATTATTTCGTGATTTACTCTCAGTCTTATATCCATTGATATTAAATTCATCTTTTTTACCATTGTCCAACCATGTTTCAGTAAATGCTATAAGACCAAAAGAATTATTTAAATGTGACAGTAGAGACGTTATATCATCATAGTGTTTTGGCAAGCTACGGCAATTTAAATGGAGGAGTGAAAAACCATGTGTTTTACCAGAGTTTTCATTTGAAAATTCTTCTGGTGTTACATATATACAGTCATTATCAGCCTCTTCCTGTAATACGTAACTCTCATCGTTCACAGTAGGTACTGACAGAGCAGAATGCTAAGTACATCTAACAGTGACAATATAATTATGTATCTAAGAGTAAAACAACAGAAAAAGGATGTAAAAATGCAGTGCAAATATTGAATAACAGAGACAGCAAACCTTAATCTTTTAGTAACAAATAGTGATGGCATGCAGAAATGGTAGCATATGTAAAGACTAAAACAACAGCGATATGAATACATTGCAGTATCTGGGGGAACAGTCATAAAATTAATCTCTTAAATTACAAGTCTAGAATTACATGTAAGAGATTACAAATGTTTTGATTTTTTGATGAATTGAAAAGGGAATCAAAGATTGCCAGTGGAAATCTGTATAATAATTAAAGGTATGATTTATACTAGGAAAGCAAGATGAGGCATTTGAAGAGGAACGGCGTAACGAAATACATGTATGTGAAACTTTGGAGCGGATTTCTTTCTTCTTATTTCTCGATGAGAAGAAAATGCTATGCTATGGAGGGCTTTCTTTGTTCTTTTTCTCAATAAGATAAAAATGCTATGACTTGGAACGGAGATTAGAGAGTAAAAATGGGGGTCCCCTCCACGGCACATACCCACCACGCATTATATACTGACTGTGCCCCCCCCCCCCCCCGGATCTGCCTGGATCGGAGGAAAGTTTTCAGTGACAATCATTTACAAAGTGGTTCATGAAACACTCCCCTGATGTAATGGAATATCATACTCATATCAAAACAGAATTAATGGAAATCCATTCTAGTAAACATCAAGTATATTAGAGTCATAGAACTTGGTACATATGTGATGATCCATCCTAAAACCAACAATAAGTAACCAGAGAAGGTTCTCTGTAAAAAGCCAAAATAGTCATTTGGTCTTCAAAAAGCAAAAAAAAAATCAAATAACTTATCTGAAAGAGAAATTCTTCTTCTTCATTCTATCAAAACTTCAAGTTGTAAACTTGAATATGAAATAAAGTACAATAGTTTCTTTGACAGAAGGTGATTGTGGACTGCTTGAGAGTCCCGGGGGAAGGGGGGGGTACTCACGAAGTAAGGCATACGGGGATGTGCCACAGGAACGGGTCGCTTTTTTTAAAAGAAATCCCTAAACATGGGATATGGTTTTATATACTGGAAAATCCCTAAACGTGGCCCTAATTTTTAGATACTGGCCTTAACCCTAAGAAGACTGGGGAGGGGGGCTGATTCAGCCCCCCCTCGATATTTTTTGGGATAAATCCGCCACTCGAAATTTTTTGACTGCATCGCTCGCTGACATTTTACTTTCAAGTCTCGTGCAACTTTTGAGACCAAACTTGTGACCCCCAGGTACACTTTTCCAAAATTACGCAGTATTTCATAAGTGCATGCAGACCCAAAATTACTCAATAACATGAACTTGTAGACAAATCCAATGCAAATAGTAAATTAGCTAAGATTCATAAGATGTATCATCATTTTTCATTTTACTGCTTAAAATCAATTAATTTTATCTCGTTTATGGTCAAAATAATTTCCACTGAAAAAAAGTCGAAAAACAAAGAAATACATAAGAAATTTAGAAAACAATACATAAGAAATTAATTGTGATGTTGACATTTTTGAAAAATAAATTTGATCAGATGCCTATCTAGAGTATGTTAAACAAAAATTAACATTTGAGGGGCATTATTTGATTAATTAGAGCAAACTTAGTGATTTTATGCATAACTTAGCACAATTAATGAGCAATGAGATTTTTCGCATAATTTGATATTATAGTTTTGTAGAAAATGCCATGGGTAATGCGCATGCCAATTTTCGTCGTGATCGAGCCCCCCCCCCCCCCCCCCCCCCCCGTCTTGTTAGGCGTCGAAATAGCCAAGTCTATTTAGGGTTAAACATAGGTCCATTTTCTCCTCCAATTTTGGGTGATAACCTTCTTTATTACATGTCGAATTGAAACAAAGTGCGCACTCCCAATTCCTCCTCGGGTGGTTCCTCTAATAGGGACATTGAGGAGTATCATCAAGAAGAAGAAGACCAACTGTATATGCAGACTTTCTTAGCCTAAACTGTGGGTGGTCTAATGGCAGATGGTCTAATTTTTAGATCCCCTTTAATACTGCCCTTGCACCATCATGGCTACACCCACTTGGTCAACTAACAATTTTGATAAGACTAGACCATTTGGGATGAGACCCAGGCCCAAGATATCAGCTCACTATTCTTGATTGCCACACTGGACTGTGTCACCTAAAAGGCAATGCCAGTCCCGAAATCATCCCCTAGGCGGCTTAACCACTGAACAAGAAATAGCAAACAACAGTTATTGCTAACGAACGATAGAAAAAACGTTTCACTTGAATTGGTAGCCTGGTTAATGTATCTCTTAGAAGCATTTTCAGTTTCAAAAGCTGCCGTTGGAGGCGGCTTCAAACCTGACGCAAGTGTATCTCAGGCCCTAAATGGAAGTAGACACAGTGGGCGTAGACCAGATGGCAATTTACCTGATGTTTTTACCTCTATTGATTGCTGTATTATGAAGGAGAGCTAGCCTATAGTTGTCACATCGAGGAAGAAGGCATTTTAACAGGGTATGAGGGAGACCTGTGGAATGACAAAACAAACACAAACTAGATTTAAAGATAAATAAATAGCAGTAATCACTGAATTACTGAGAAAGACTGTAAAAGCAAGGTTCATTGTCAGTCACTGCATCCTTGTAAATCTAGATCTGGTACAGTTTACATTACCGGTAACTGAACTTTGTGAAATCATGAAATCCATGCGATGCTGAGAAATGAAGACCAACAACAGAGATAAGCATGGCTCCATGACATTTGCTCCTGCTCTGATTCAAATTCCACACATTAATGGAATGACCAACTCCAACCCTGGGTTTAACACTGTATCCTACCCTAAACCTAATATCACACCATATTGCAACCCTAACCCTATATCTTAGACGAAATAAAGCCGGTAGCAATTGTCGATGGAGCAAATGCTGTGTCACCGATAAGCATGTGTGGGACAGCATATATTATTGCTTTGAAAAAGACCAAATATTGTGCTCAAATTTCATGCTTTTTCGCAAATTTCTCAGCAAATTACTCTTCCAGAATCCCACTTTGGTGGCCACTTAATTGTATTCTGTACGAACTCACTTGACGCTACATTCACAATTACATGTATTTTTCTTTATCAAGAGGTGAAGCGGTTGCTTACTGATTAACATGCAGTAGCGCATGTCCTCTTAGCATTATCTAACCAATGTGGTGATGCCTTTTATTCGGCACACAACTGGACTTTTAAGTGCAACTCTAAGTCACACTGATCTCTTTGTGACATCCCCCCACGACCCGAAAAGTGGTATTCCAGCCATTGAGTGGTTTCCTATACAAGAAAAATTATTAGTTCCTGGTATGCAGTTTACCTTTTATTTCATTCATGAGGTCTACACTGGACACAAGTTTTCCAACCAGATCAAGACAAAGATCCTCCAAGGATGCTATGCATACTTCCGTCTCATCCATGCTGATGTCCTCGCACTGGAATAAAGACCAAAAGAAGAATTTCACTTCTTAAATTTTAATAGCATAATAATACGTTAAGCTGAACTGAAGTTATCGCGTTTACAAGGAAAAGTTAACGGACGGACCGACAGATGGACGGACACCAAGCGTGATACGTCCCATCTAGGATGGGCATATTAACAGAGATGCCAAGTTCAAAGACCAGCTATGCGTGAGATTTTATTTTTCTGTGAATCTGAGTGAGATCACGGACATTGTGTACAATGTATATGGGGATAGGCTGTGATAGTTGCGTGAGACAGAGATTTGAGGGGATGAACAAGAGTCCAAAATGCTTGAGTCTCACGCATAATGCGTGAGACTTGGTAGCTCTGTATTAAGAGTTCAGTACAATCCTCCGAGAAATGTTGCTACACCACGGATGAATAGCATAGACTGTTATCTGAGGAACATTATTTTTCAAGATGACACAGAGAGAAACAGAAACATAGACATGAAATTAGGAATAAAAATACATTTATAATCACGTATTAAATTTTGGCATTTGTGATTTTAATTCTTATCTATAAATTGTTCTTCAAAACGGCATCGCTAACCGGAAGTACGTCATACAAAGCGGTTCAAGGGTCGACGCTATTGTATTTGCGTTGTGTACATGTGGACTTTGTAATTTGTTCGTATTTGTAAAGAGGGCGTAAACAAAAAAAAGATAAATTCCGCCTCCTTGATTTTGGCCACCTACGGCTACGCCAAACTTAGGCTCGCTGTATTTTCTATTATTGCCTGACTTTTGTTAAAATTAGCATGATTAAACTTGAAAATTCCAGGAAATATCCACTCATCCTACGAACGAGTTATGTATTTCAGGAAATTTGGGATTCAATTTCGGGAAATTTATTTTGGAGCTGTGCCTGTGGAAACACTGCCAGACTCACTCAGTCAGTAGTCACTGCTCATGATCACATGATGATGATGATACTTAGTATGATGATGACCTTGTTTTGGTCTCTTTATGGAATAATGGATGGGGTCCGTTCAAGACTCTGAATTATGAAGAAGTATATGTCAAATGATTTTAAAAAGATATCTTCATGGATTCCTCAAGACTAGGGCCGGCTAGACTAGGCCCACCCATCCTAATTCTACGAGGTTAATATAATTAATATTTGAGGCCTGCCCTGAGGACTTCGGTCGGGTCATGGATGTCTTCGCCTTCGCTTCGGCCCGTTCGGGACGCGACGGGGGCAGCTCACCGATATAGCTCGTTCTAATTCTCACTGAATCCAGTACGGTAAGTCAGCATTAACTGAGTTGAGCTGAACAAGATGTCTGGGGGGAAGCTTTCACAACAAGAGAAATTTCGTATCTATTGTTAGTGTTGTATTATGGTACCAGAACTATGTCTACGTTTATTTTCTACACGATACAAAAAATAGACTCACGCAGCCGGTTTTTTCTTCTACCTTCTTGCTTCTTCTTAGATTGGTTTGAGTGGCAATTAGTCATATTTGACTATTGTCGCCATTTACTCTATTAATAAAAAATCTCACTTCTCACATAATAAAATTATTACCAATACATATGTGAAATATTTTTCATGTGCATCCTTCTAATATGAAAAAGGGATAATTATGATATAGTTTGCCGTAACTGGCGTAACTCTAATCAAAATGGCATATAAACAAATCTTCACCAAAAACAAACCGCTAGCTTCAGCTCAGTTCCAACTAGTTGCGCTTGCCCTGTCCTTTCAAGATGCAATCATACCGGTCAGCACGGTACATTGTGCCGATTTTTCGGACGTAAATGCCTAGGTCACCCATGCATAGACGAGGGGGCGCTAGTGTACCTGTGCTTACAGATGGGTTAAACATTAAAATAATTTGTTTCTTTTTTTTAAAAAAACAACATCAACAAGGCGGAAACACTTGTGGGCTTTGTAAGTTATATGTGCAGAACATATTGTACATATTATATCATACATTATTATGCATATATATTTTTTTTTTCTTTTCACATTAGACTTGTACAATCATATCCTTTCATATTTCTTAATAAACAATACAATATAAAAAATAGTACATCACTCCTTACTGAAACGTTTCGTTCTTGAAACGAAACGTAAAAGTTCCGTATGGTATGGTACGAAACGTAAAAGATCCGTATCGTATGGTATGGTAGCTTCCTATATTATGCTATAATTTGAAATAGAAAAAAAAAATGTTTAATCTTGGAAGGTTAGGATTAACTTTTAAATCTCAAATTATCTAAATTCATATGTTTTAGCTTTATGTTTGGATCCTAATGGATTAAAGCTTGATATACATGTAATATTCGGCTGGTCACTATCACATCCGATCTGGATTTATTTTAAATCCTTGGAATCTATAAAGTGTAATTCTTCTTCTTCTTCTAGTGGAAACAGTACAGTCACCGTCTGGTGTATTGTCGTACTGGTAATTACTTTGCATCTCTTTAGGATCATAAACATTGCCCAGAATGTTCAATTTTTTAGGACAAAATACTTAAAATTTACAAAAAAAAATAGCTAACGCTTCGCGCTCGCACTATATCTAATATAGGGCTTATGAGATTATCCCGGGGGGGCCACTTACATTGACGAGTGGATACCATGCGCGACCAAAAAAACACGTAAAAAGGATGTCCTTTTCACGATAGGGCACGTTACGTACGTAACGTGATAAGGGTGTCAAAAACACAAAAATAATGAAAAAATGGTATCTATTTCGCTAGGAAAATTACGTGTTTAGGGTCGAATTTGCGGGGATGATAAAACAAAATTAAAATGTTTTATAAAGGATGTCCTTTTTGCCCCAACACTACGTGTTTAGAGTCCTATTTGCGCGAGGTGTAGAAGGTGGGGTCGCACTAAACCAAAGTAAGGTAAAGCCGATCGACGACCGAAGGACCCGTAACAATAAAACATTCCTGTACTTGTTTAGGGGTTCATTTCAGGGAATATTTGCCAAGAGTATCGTTTTGTTTCCAATACTTGTTAAGGGTAGGGTTTCACACGCCAATACTTGTTAAGGGGTGCATTTTCAGAATATGGAAATTACGTGTTTAGGGTGCTTTTCGAGACCCCATGGTCGCGCATGGTATCCACTCGTGAATGGAAGTGGCCCCCCGGGGAGATTAATTAGAATATTCGCACTATATATGCACTTGACAGGCACAACTTGTACGAAAATATGCCAGGCGGCAGTCTGTACAAGAAGAAGAAGATATGTTGTGTTAAAAGAATTAATTAAAGCTATGACTGTCAGGGCTGCTTCTAGAAACAAACAAAATTCGATTTTGAGCTGCTGATAGGGGAAATGTGGGTGGTAAAAATTAGTCGCCTTCCCCCTATTGGCGAAAGCTGCATCGATCCCTACATATATACAGCATTCCTCGGTCACTCCTTATTGTGTCTTGTGAAATCATATTAGGCCTACGTCGTGTTAATCTCAAAGAAACAACCGTATTACTGCACTATATATCTGTTTATTTCCGAATTTTTAAATTTGAATCGTTGTCCTTTGTCACTATCATTTTATTCATAGGGATGGGGGGGTCCAGTACATTAATTGTTAGAAAATTTATCCTTAAATTCTAAGTTAAATAAAAGAAGTTCCTGCAGCAGAGTCTCGAGCCAAACACCTGTAATCTAATTAATGCCGTAAGCTTACATTATTATCATGTAAAATTATAGGAATTGGTATTTGGTGTACCTTACAAATATCCTGTAATAAAACACCCTTTTATAATTCCCCTTTTTAAACAGGCCTATTCTGTTAAATTGCAGAAAAATTCCTGTTTTATGAATTTATACAGAATTAATATGTTGTTGCTTTTTGCAAAATCTCTTTTTTTCTGTAAAATCGGGGGGGGGGGGATAACAGTACGACGTACTGCAGGCTCTCACCTCCACCCCTTGTGCTCTGTAAGTTTTTTTCTGTATAATTTATATCATGATGTCATGCAAGTGTGATCAACTCTTTGTGGTGTAAGTGGCAGTGTTGTAGTGCCTTGATGCTCGGCCTTGGCCTTAAGGCGCCTTAAGGCCTATTTTTTCAAAGGCTTGGCCTTGAACATTCAAGCCTTGGCCTTGAGAGGGCCTTGGCCTTGGCCTTGAGGATTTTGAGCCTTGAAATTTCAAGGCATTTTCAAGGCATTTTCAAGGCATTTTCAAGGCATTTTATATTTTGTACTTTCATTTGTTTTATAAAAGTAATTATAAATGTTTCAATTGTTCTGTTTACCTAGTGACACTAAATACTACCAGTCAGTAGCAGCAGAAGCAGTAAGTGTACTTAGCAGTGCCATCAATTGCAATTATCATCAAATAATTATGTAACAAAGAGAAGTGATGAAAATTAATATTATTTATTGGTAATATGATGTAATCATGACTAATAAGGATAATGACAATATCAATAATAATGATAATAATTATGATTAGGATTATAGTCAGTGGCGTAACTACAGGGGGGCATGGGGGCACGTGCCCCTCCCCCCTTCCCCCATCGGCTGACTAAAAAAAAGGAGGAAAAGAGGGAGAAAGGAAGAGAAACGTAGTGGGAAAGAAGACATTAATGTTCATTATAATGTTATAATTATGTTATGTTACATTACATAGGAAACATTTTTTTCATATAAATGAAACATAATTGGCTCAGGGCATATATGTCTTCATTGTTCCTGGTGCTCCCATTGTCTGTTTACCGAGATATATAATCCTGTTATACTAAAACCTCCCGTTTTCAAGTCAATATACACCAAACTACCAAATATATTTCCTCGCACTTCGAGTTATTCTTTTACATGTACAAAAGTATGCTTCTTTTTCATGAATACTTTAAGTGATTGTCCCATTTTAAGGTCTTAATATAAAACATTTCCTGTCCGTGCATACGTCCGCAGTAGTGGATTGGTGAAAGATGTCTGCTCTCCATCAATTCCTAGAATGAGTCCTTAAAATGTGCCTTTTTCTGTTTTCTGATCTGAATATAAAAAATTTTCAGCTCGCGCTTCGCGCTCGCATCATTTGGTTAGTGAACTACGTAAGGTCTTCTTGAATTCCTACAAAAAACAAGCCTTAAAATGCCCCTCTTCAGGTCTGAATTTCCTAAATTTTCAGCTCGCGCTTGCGCTTGCAAGATTTGATTAGTGAGATGGGTATGTTAATCATGATTACAAGTGCTTTATGCATAGGCGGATCCAGCTTTTGGCGAAAGGGGGGGCGCACTGCCGAGCGGCGCACATATTTTTGCACTTCACCGGCGCCATAAAAGAAAATGTTGAAAAAGAAAAAGGGGTAATGCCTGACCCTGTCAAAACACGCACACGCACACACATGCATATATATATATATGACTCATATCATATAGATATACATGACTCATGAGATAGAGACACATATTTCACCGACAAATTAATGCGAGCGCGAAGCGCGAGCTGAAATTTTTAAAGTATACTGACCTGAAAACAGGAAAAAGGTGCCTGTTTAGGACTGTTTGTAGTAACTCATGAGGAGGAAACATATCTCACTACACAGATAATGCGAGTGCCAAGGGCGAGCTGAAATTTACTTATATTCTGACCAGAAAGCTTGATATTCTAAGCATTCTTGGTACCAATGATTAAGATGGGTATCTAAAAAAAATGCGAGCGCGAAGCGCGAGCTTAAAATTTTGATATTTCGATCTGAAAACATTACAGTTTAATGTACGTTTTAATAAAGAACAAGATTATATCCAACAAAAGATTATTGCAAATCGAAGCGGGAGTTCTTTTGAGGTTCAGAACTAAAAACGGGACATTCTATTCACCTATTTAATCATGAAAAGTATGGGGTTTTGCTACAGAAATGATGCGAGCGCGAAGCGCGAGCTGAAAATTTTTATGTTCCAATCTGATAATTTGAGCACGATTTTTAATAAAGAACGAGTTGTGTAGCTCAATCTCGTTTGCTGATTTCTGTGTTACATTACCATCTTATTGTTTTTGCACATGCGGAATTATTGGGGGAGGGCAAAACGATCATTCTTGACCGCGGCGCCGATCTAGATTTGGTTAGCAATAGGCCCTTCTTCATTATTCTACCGGCGCTTATTTATTGAAATCAGGGGACGCTGATCATTCTTGACCGGCGCCGATTTAAATTTAGGTGGCGCCGGTTAAGACAAAGGCAGCGCCGATTTGTCTTGACCGGCGCCGATTCAAACAAGTTTATTTTTACCGACGTTACGTAAGATTCAGGCAGCGGCAATCCATAATCGACTGGCGCCGATCTGGAACCAGGAGGCGCCGATTATTCTTGACTGGCGCCGATTCTTAACCAGGTGGTGCTGATTATTCTTGACCAGCCCCGATTTAGATATAGGTGGCGCTGATTATCCTTGATCGGCGCCGGTTAAGAACTCAGGCAGCGCCGATTTTTCTTTACCGGCGCCGATTTATAACCAGATGACGCCGATTGTTCTTGTCCAGCGTCGATTTAGATTTAGGTGGC
Organism: Lytechinus variegatus; assembly: GCF_018143015.1. NCBI lineage: Eukaryota > Metazoa > Echinodermata > Echinoidea > Temnopleuroida > Toxopneustidae > Lytechinus > Lytechinus variegatus. The sequence continues at coordinate 4,627,058 of NC_054750.1, forward strand.
GCTAATTATCCTTGATCGGCGCCGGTTAAGACTCTGGCAGTGCCGATTTTTCTTGACTGGCGCCGATTTATAACTAAATAGCGCTGATTATTCTTGTCCGGCGCCGATTTAGATTAAGGTGGCGCTGATTATTCTTGATTGGCGCCAGTTATATGCAGGCAGCGCACTGCTACCGGCGAAGTTGTTGGGAAAAGGGTAGTTAAAAGAAAAAATTAAGGAAGATGATATGATTACGCTTTGCTGGGGATAGTCTTTCCTTTACTGTTGCTAATGTTATATCAGTGTATAATTTTTTTTAAGCAGCGCCTTTTCCCTTTCTTTCCTTTATTTTTAATTTTTCAAGCGGCGCCTTTTCTTTCTTTTACTTTTTTTTTATTTTCTTTATTTTGAGCGGCGCCGAAGGCGCCGCTCAAATATTAGGGGGGCGCGCGCACCCTGCGCAC